>NC_045129.1:10245201-10556808 GCF_007655135.1 Punica granatum | reverse complement strand
GCTGTCCTCAGGGTGATCGATAAAGAGAAGCGCCAGGCACATTGTGCCGATATTGGGTCCCACTTAATCAGTCGTCTAAAAGAGCTTCAGCAGAAATACGACAGTAAGTACCTCACTTCCAGTAATACATTCTTTTGATAGTCTTGAAGGAGTACCCTAGATCGTTATCGATATATTCGGTTTCGGTTATTCTTTTCTGTGGACTGAAGATACGATCCTTAAATTATTCTTTGGCACCAGTCATTGGAGATGTGAGAGGCAGGGGCTTGATGTTGGGTGTAGAGCTTGTGACTGATAGGAAAGAGAAGACACCTGCGAAAGCAGAGACATTACATTTGTTCGAAAAACTTAAAGGTAATAAATGGATGACACTTATCTTATTCACCGCAAAGCAATTGTATTATCAATCTTTCCTCTTCGTTTTCTTTTTCCTGATGATAAAATCTTTACGGTGAAGACCTTGGTGTTCTAATCGGGAAAGGAGGTTATGACGGGAATGTTTTCAGAATAAAGCCTCCAATGTGTTTCAGCAAAGATGATGCAGGTGATCTTCTCGTGTCCTTAGGGTGAAACAACAGGAATCTTCTCTTCTTTCTCGTAAATGGCTGTTCTGTTTCAGTGAATATCGAGTGACTGAACTCTTCTCTCTGTTTTTGTTATTCTTTTGGGCCTCGTAAGTGCAGATTTTCTTGTCGATGCTTTGGACTATTCCATGTCGAAATTGTGAAGGATGATTATGTTCGTACCGGTGGTGAAGAAGGCTCTCAACAAGTAAGAGTCTCTGGCAAAATGGCTTCCAAAGCGGCCCTTTCTGATGTTCTTTTAATTTCAAGACAGTTCAGCTGCTACAATAAATTTCTCTTCATTTTCCCTCCTCTCTTTGGTGTAAATTTTGAGGAAATTTCAGGAAAACCGAAATCTCGAATCGAATTTCCATTTTACCTCTCTATAAGCATTCTTTCATATGGTTTTCATGTACTTTCCTCTTGTATAAGCACTTAACAGCCATTACAGAATCATCTTGCAATCAAATCCCGTTAGTAATAATATTTCCCGATGCACGGATAAGGTAGATTCGTCTTCAATTTCTGAGGTCTTCAAAATTCTTTTGATGAAATGTGAGTGGCAGTAATTGACATTATATCTTGAGCTACCATGAAATAATAATGTCAGAAAGTAGATAATAGGAACTGAAAAATAAAAGCACCAAATTCAATTGTCAATAATAACCTGGAAAAATTTACCAGCAATAGTCATCTTTACAAAATGTCTGAACACTCCGTGACAAAAACATGAACCTATGGACCGCTGGTAAGAGGCTTAACTTCAGCCAAAACTTGAAAGGACATGTTCCGAAACAAAATCTACTGCAGCCACGAAAACTAAGTCGGAAAATAGCCACCTCACCGAGCGAATTGCTATCCCAATAATTACAGGTTCAATCTGCGGAGGCCACCTCAAAAATTATCTGCAGCACAAACTCTGTAATAAGAATGTCTGCAGCTGCAATCACAGAAGGATGCTGATAGTGCTGCTTATTTTGATGGCGTTTATCCAGGAACTGATGATGTTATCTCATAACAATGTTCTGCTCCGAGGCTCTTTGCTGAGCGGGTTCCCAGGGGTGAGCCGCTCAAAGAGAACTTAAAGTCCGGGGTCTTTGGAAGTACTCCGCCAGTGCCAGAAGCCCCTGAGCTGCTTGCCGGGTTGTTAGGATTCGGGACATTTGCAGCAAAGTCTCCTGCTGAAGATGATCAGCCTAATGGTCAAAAACAAATATCAAATTTCCCAGCGCGAGAGGTATTTCGTTTGATTTAGCAAAACAACCTATTATGGTCACAAAGAAATCACCTGATTTACAAAGCTGATCAAAGCTTCCAACCTCTTGACTGCCCGAGACATCGGCGGACCAAATGCTGCATAACCCATCCGGCCGAAGGCTGCGGTCTCTGCTAGGGTTTGCTGCAGCTTGTCCATGCCCTGGGAGAGAGCATCCTCGGCCTGTTGGCATGACTGCCTCAAGTTACGCACATCGAAAAATTGCTGGTCGGCTAGAGGATGGAGCTGAGGCATGAGCACCTGCAATTAATATAGCATGAAGTCCTTTTCATTAATAAATAAATAGATATAATACCAATCCTTCTGCTACAAGCTTTAAACTTTAAGATCGATCGGCTCTAGCGTGTCTTCAAAAGTTCCAGTAGCTATCATGTTCGGGTTTAGTGGGGAGTTGTCCATGATAGAATGTAATCACTGTTTATCAGAGTTTGAGCTTTTATATCTGTTGGTAGTTGCAGTAAACTCATGAAAGATCACCTTGAGAAGCTCCGAGGGACGACATCCTCCGATCCAGAGGAAGAAGCGCTGGAACGGAGTCTTCCACAACCCGCACATAATATTGAAAGAGTCGGCTTTTGCAGCGACCTTTTTCATTTGGAAAAGTTCGAAGTAATGCTTCATACTGTTCTCTACGAGCACCTGAAGCTCCAGTTCATTCAAGTGTGCATTCAGAGCATTCCTCAGCTCACACATCAGCCTATTCTGTTCATCTACCCAGTGCCCATATTCCATCTCAAACGCTGCGATTCCTGTCAAAATTTTAAGTACAATAAGCTTCTCACTGGCAAAATCCATACAGTGTCAGAGGAATTGTATGATAGTGACTAAAGCTAGATTAATACCAGAGTTTACCGGTGCCATCAACTCCATCAATGTACTGACCCTGCAGAAACAGCAGAATCCATGAGTCCTTAAAGTTCTTCGAAAAGAATCACATCGATCAAGAATACAGAACGAATGGTTCTTGTTTGCCACCTGCTGAAAACACTTTGCTTCTATCTCCTTTTCGAAGATTCACTTAAACCAAAACAAAAGCAAAAGAACAGAACAGAACCGAACCGAACCATAAAACCAACACCCTTCAATCGCGCTTGTTTGTCACGAAATTCTGGGCAACCCAAACATGACAAGAGACAAAAAGAAAAAGTTTCCTCATCGAGAAAACAAGAACAGATGGGCTCAAAGACCAGACCTTAGTAGTTTTATATGATCACGACAGTTGATGAACTTTCCCGCTCAACTTCTTTTCCCCGTCGCTTGCGAACACAAGGCCGGGAATGGGTTCTTTCTCTCTGAACACGAAGCTCCTTTGAGCCCTCTGTTCATTTCTGAGTAGAGAGAATCTCATGAGAGACGCAGGTGCTTAAAAGAGAGGCTTCCTATGCAACTGTTCTTCCTCTTTTTCTCTTTATTTGCTCTGGCTTTTTCTATCGTTGAGAGATTAAATTAAACTAATTAGCATTATCGATGCCCCTTTTATATCCATTGCATGCTTTACGACATTTATAATATAAACATAAAGACAAACTACAAGAGCTACTTTTCTTTTTTTTGAGGTCATACGCAGTATCTATAGATTTACGGTTCATGTTGTATACAGAGCCAAAAACTGTTCAAAATTCGCAGTAGACTCGTATTTTTGCAATTTATTTGCAGTGTTTAGTCAATTTTGATTAGCCCTTCTTTTTTTTCTTTTTTTTTTTTTTTTAATTGTTGATCATTATATGTTGCATATTAAGTGATTGATTGGGTCAAATATGTGCAATGATCACTTACTAAGTGAAGCTATCATATCGAAAGGCCTAAACTGGTCATCTGACTCATAGTACGAACCTCGAAGTTAAAATAGATATGTATGTTTGGTCATATAAAGGATGATCGAACAAAAAAAGGGGAAAAACTTGTAGGGATGGATAAAATAAGGGATATGATTATGTGTGTGTGGGTGTGTGTGTGTGTCAAAAAGATACATTCGTATTTCCACTACCATATATCTTTACGTATTGCGCGCCAGGTAGACCAGCTTCCTCATTTGTTACTCCTAAGTGGATGGGCAATTAAGAAAGCTCAAAAACTTATAAAGAACCGAATTCACTCGACCGTATGTTGGGCTTGCTAAATTATAGTGAAAACTTAAATATGAAGATAGCATCGAGCGAAACAGATGAGGCAGCCAAATAGGCTCAATGGTTAAATTATGTGATAGATATTTGGGATAAGATTGTAAGACGATGAATATAATCAGAATATTTCCAGAAACATGAATGGATATAATAACATCCAACTGGTAATCTAGTGAATGTGCGCGCTACATATGAATGCTAATCAACGTCTTCGTGGACATGTTCATGTCTCAAACAAATTAAATGGAAAAAGAGAACTTATATTACATATTATAACATATAGAATTAATCATGCATATGTTATGTGTCCACTTCAAAATTTATGTGTGAATATAGATATATGATAGCGCTATACGACTTCATGTATGCGTAAAGATTTGTATTGTGCACTTTTTTAACGTTGATTTCTTTTTTTTTTACCCCATATGGCATGGGTAACTAATCAGAAAAGCAGTTTGGGTTCAATATATATAATCAATTTATACTTTCGGAAAGAAAACTTGTTGTTAATTAGAAAGGTGAAGATTAATTAATTGGGATGGAATGAATAATTAACCAATTATATATATGAAATCCTTGTCAGACGATCCAATTAAATCAGCCAATTTTTCCATCAATTTGTGCGAGAGTGCGACTAATATAAGGTGCAACTTGTCTTCTTCATTAATTTTAAACTAAACCCAGTTCCTCCCCCACTTTCTAACCAAAATATAAAATTACATAAAGGTCTGACCCAAAAAAAAAACATAAAGTGGTCTTTCTTTATGTTTTAATCGGATCGGCCAGGATATCATCTTAAGAAAGAAGAGGAGAAAGAAATCCCTAATGCAATAATGTATGTTTCAAAGTCTCCCTTTTCAATGGACGTGGATTGTTGAGGTGATTGAACGTTTATTTTATTTAAGTAAGATCTCGATTTCGAATCTCGTTAATGGGGAAAAATAAAAAATCCATTCCTTAGTTGGCATCGACTGGCCTAACTCGAACTGAATTAGTCGATGTCCATTTGGCTTTCGAATACCTTGTTGTGCACAAAGTAAAAAAAAAAAAAAATGTTGGCTAGCCAAATTTCTTGAAAACACTAGTAATCTCTCTTTCCCCTTTAATTTCCTTTTTTTTCCCCCTTTATTGCGTTGATGAAAACAAAATTTTCAATATCAAATATTATTTTTCACAAGGGCATTAATAATTTTAGAATTTCTTGAAACATGTGAATTCACTACTGGTTTGACTTCTTTTTATTTTTTGGGGTCACGTACTTGAAATGTTCTCTTGCATACGTAACCAAGTTGACTGTAGGAATCATGATGAACTGAAAAGATGATGAATATGTTCTCGTTGATGTATCTTATCCATTACATTTTCTTTCTTTAGAGATGACATAAATCAGCATGCACATTAAAGAAATAGCATTAGCATTAATATTCTTAGAATTTCTTGAAACATGTGATCATGCCACGTATTTTCAAAATCGTGTTATTTATATATTGCATATATATGCGTCCTCTTTAGTGTCAATATATCCTCCTTCATGCTAGGACAAATGAGGACAAACTGACCACTTACTCTTTTGCACTTGGACTTATTGATCACGAGTTCCATACTTGGCCTCAACTCAACTAACATGAGATGCACTTTAACTGCTCTCAAATTAAACTAGGGTGTGATGCAAGCTCACACGGTCTAATCCAGTCGAGCCGGGTCGGTCCACTAAGAAATAAAACTCTCTCAGCGTGTATTTTCTGTATTCACATGGACTCGAACTCGAGACCTTGCTTTTATGGTGGTATTTTGAGATTATTTATTTCCTAGTTCTTATAAATAGACTAGTTATTCTATGTATTCAATAAGTCCGTAAGAATAAAAACTCCCGTTGTTTAAATTTACGAAAGATTCTAAAATGGAATCCCAACTCGTGTTCCATGGTGAAATATTAATTTCAGCTATTAAATTTTACCAATTTTTGATTTTATCTATCCATTATTTATACATTTTACCATAATATTTCTGGTTGTTTATATCTTCATTTCATAATTTTCTCCTACAAGACTAAACCACTATTCTCGAATCTTCCTGCCACATGTACCAATCACATTCATCCACGTCACCAATCATCGCCATGTCACTGAACCGGACCATAAAAATGGCTACGAGCCCTCTCCCGTTGCTGTTCCCGAACTATCGATTTTTAAAGAAAACCAGTCTAATATAAGCTGGACATGTTAGCGACGCGTCATTGATATGTAAGAGATTCTTAATTTATGTACACGTCAACAATACGCTATCGATACAAAAGCAACCCTCCAATTATATTACATTAAAAGATCTATAGGCAAAAACTTTGTCTTTAATATTAAAAGAACTATAATAAAATTAGCATTCCAAGATGGAACATAATTTGTCTTTAATCTAATTGCACCTTCTGCAAATAATTTATTAGAAATAACCAAAAATACAAAAAAAGGTAAATTGCACTGGTGGTCCAAAAAGTTTTACAAATATTTCAATATGGTACAAAAAGTTTCTTTTGCTACTTGATGATACAAAATGTTTCAAAGTTGTTTCAGTATAGTACAAACCGTTATCTCGCCATTAACGCCGTCAAGCCGTCCTTTACAAGACTGTAAATTTTGTACCATCATGTAACTTATGAAAAACATTTTGTACTATTAAGTTACAACTTCAAAACATTTTGCACCATTATGTAACGTCCCACAAAAATCGATTTTGCACAATCAGCGTCGACTTAACGGCGTCAATGACTAGATGACGATTTGTACTATACTGAAACAACTTTAAAACATTTTGTACCATCAAGTAGCAAAAAAACTTTTTGTATCATATTGAAATATTTGTAAAACTTTTAGAACTACCAATGCAATTTACCCAAAAAAAAATCTAAAAAGCTTTCTATTTTATTGACTAGTGCACCTTTTGCAAATAATTTATTAGAAATAACCAAAAGTACCCAAAAAAAAATCAAAAAGCTTTTTATTTTAGTGACTAGTCAAATCGGAGAGAGGGGAGCGGACTGATTCCTTCGATGAGGAGGAGAAGTACTGAGAGAGTGAGAAAGGAGGACTGATTTGGGTTTTAGGGGTTTCAAACCCTGTGCCCGGGACGGATACCTTTCGGTATTAAGGGTTTCAAACCCCTTGCCCGGAATATCAATTGGATTTTTGGAGATTTGGGCGATATATGAAAATTTCAAATACATACTATAGATGGATCTTCCGTCTCAAAATTTGGAATTATCGATGGAATTCCCGTCTCAAGTTTTACACAGGCTTTTGCCGGTATATAATCACTAGTCACTATTTATAGTTTTAGGGAGGTGCCTGTATAAAGCGTAGAAGTTCAAGGGCTAAACATACCGAATGCAAGACTAAAGCCGACTGAATATAAAAATGCAGAAGGGCAATAAGTATCGAGGAATAAGTTGAGGGACTAGACAAAATAAATTAAAAAAAGTTTTGGTACGTAAGGTAGGCGAGCTTCCACTGCTATGAATTCCCGTTGACAGTCTGCGTTGTCTGCCCTGTCTTTGGATTTGGTGGAATGTGGGCTTTCGATTGAATGATCATAAGTTCCTTTTTTTTTTTTTTTTTTTCGATGGTGTCCAACTCCGTAACAACTGACTAGTCCATCGGATGGTGCATTATACGGCCTGAGGCCCGCCATGAAATCCCAGATGCCGACCTCCGAGAGAATGGAATCCAGAACCTGACCTACTACTTGTTGTCAGCTTATCAACGGGTTCAACTCCTCGATGGTATCATGGGTTCTTTTTCTAAATGAACTTTTCTGCCCTGTGGCTTGATTGGGTTAGTTTTAGATCATGTATTTGGGGGACCAGAAAAAAGGCTTGTGCTTTCCCCTTTCCTCTGCATAGTATGTCACTTAGTGTTTAAGATTGTTAGATGTGTTTTTGTTCAGGAAGTTCGAGTGATCGAGACTTATAATCCAGAGAGGAACTGAGAAAGTGGCAGTGAACAGCTGGTGACTTTTTGGCTGATTTGCAACGTAAAGATTGATTGCTCTGTGCAGACAAAAGTAGTTGAGGGTGCTACCTTTTTTCCATTGCAAAATTCATAGGAATACAATAAAAAAGGAGAAATGCTGTATAAATTTTGGAATAAGAACTTTAATTCTTTTTTTTTTTTTCCTGATGAAGTGTGTTAAAAGATGACCCAAGATTTGTTCTTTCCAAATCGGTGTAAATATATACGAGCACTTTGTGTTTCTCTAATATTAACAAGATTTTACTGATATATGGAAAATGAGTCTGTTGGTGATCTGCCCCTGAGTACATTTGGGATTATAGGGAGTCGGAGGAGCAGTTGAGCTGGCCCCTGGATGCTTGAAGCTTGTGTATGATATTGTTCGCAAAGCAATTGTTCTATCAATCTTTCCTCTTCATTTTCTTTTTCCTGATGATAAAATCTTTATGGTGAAGACCTCGGTGTTCTAATCGGGAAAGGAGGTTATCACGGGAACGTTTTCAGAATAAAGCCTCCAATGTGTTTCAGCAAAGATGATGCAGGTGATCTTCTCATGTCCTTGGGGTGAAACAACATAAATCTTCTCTTCTTTCTCTTAAATGGCTGTCCTGCTTCAGTGAATATTGAGTCACAGAACTCTTCTCTCCGTTTTCGTTATTCTTTTGGGCCTTGCTTTTCTTGTCGATGGTTTGGACTATTCCATGTCGAAATTGTGAAGGATGGTTATGTTCGTACCAGCGGTGAAGAAGGCTCCCAACAAGTAAGAGTCTCTGGCAAAATGGCTTCCAAAGCGGCCCTTTCTGATGTTCTTTTAATTTCGAGACAGTTCAGCTGCTACAATAAATTTTTCTTCATTTTCCAGCCTCTCTTTGGTGTAAATTTTGAGGAAATTTCAGGAAAACTGAAATCTCGAATCGAATTTCCATTGTACCTCTCTATAAGCATTCTTTTATATGGTTTGGATATACTTTCTGCTTGTATAAGCACTTAACAGCCATTACAGAATCATCTTGCCATCAAATCCCGTTAGTAATAATATTTCCCGATGCACGGACAAGGTAGACTCGTCTTCAATTTCTGAGGTCTTCAAAATTCTTTTGATGAAATATGAGTGGCAGTAATTGACATTACATCTTGAGCTACCATGAAATAATAATGTCAGAAAGTAGATAATAGGAACTGAAAAATAAAAGCACCAAATTCAATTGTCAATAATAACCTTGAAAACTTTACCAGCAATAGTCATATTTACACAATGTCTGAACACTCCGTGACAAAAACATGAACCTATGGACCACTGGTAACTCGAAAGGACATATTCCGAAACAAAATCTACTGCAACAGCGAAACTAAGCCGAAAAATAGCCACCTCACCGAGCGAATTGCTATCCCAATATTTACAGGTTCAATCTTCGGAGGCCACCTCAAAAATATCTGCAGCCCAAACTCTGTAATAAGATGTCTGCAGCTGCAATCACAGAAGGATAAGATAGAGCTGCTTATTTTGATGGCGTTTAGCCAGGAACTGATGATGTTATCTCATAACAATGTTCTGCTCCGAGGCTCTTTGTTAAGCGGGTTCACGTCGGTGAGCTACCCAAAGAGAACTTAAAGTCCGGAGTCTTTGGAAGTACTCCCCCAGTGCCAGAAGCCCCTGAGCTGCTTGTTGGGTTGTTAGGATTCGGGACATTTGCAGCAAAGTCTCCTGCCGAAGATGATCAGCCTAATGGTCGAAAACAAATATCAAATTTCCCAGCGCGAGAGGTATTTCGTTTGACTTAGCGAAACAACTTATTATGGTCGCAAAAAAATCACCTGATTTACAAAGCTGATCAAAGCTTCCAACTTCTCGACTGATGCTCTATCACTCATCTGGCCGAAGGCTACAGTCTCTGCTAGGGTTTGCTGCAGCTTGTCCATGCCCTGGGAGAGAGCGTCCTCGGCCTGTTGGCACGACTGCCTCAAGTTACACGCATCGAAAAATTGCTGGTCCGCTAGGGGATGGAGCTGAGGCACGAGAACCTGCAATTAGTATCGCATGAAGTCCATTTCATTAAGAAATAAGTAGATATGATACCGAGCCTTCTGCTACAAGCTTTCAGCTTTAAGATCGATCGGCTCTAGTGTGTCTTCAAAAGTTCCATAAGCTATCATGTTCGGGTTTATTGGGGAGTCGTACATGATAGAATGTAATCACGGTTTATCATAGTTTGAGCTTTTATATCAGTTGGTAGTCGCAGTAAACTCATGAAAGATCACCTTGAGAAGCTCCGAGGGGCGAAATCCTCCGATCCAGAGGAAGAAGCGCTCGGACGAAGTCTTCCACAACCCGCAGATAATATAGGACACGTCGGCTTTTGCAGCGACCGCTTTCATTTGGAAAAGTTCGAAGTAATGCTTCATACCGTTCTCTACGAGCACCCGAAGCTCCACTTCATTCAAGTGTGCATTCAGAGCATTCCTCAGCTCACATATCTGCCTATTCTGTTCATCTACCCAGTGCCCGTATTCTATCTCAAAAACTGCGATTCCTGTACGATAAGCTTCTCATTATCAAAATCCACACAGTATCAGAGGAATTGTATGATAATGACTAAGCTATATTAATACCAGAGTTTACGGGTGCCGGGAAGGTGAGATTTGCAGGATCAACTCCACCAATGTACAGACCCTGCAGAAACGGCAGAATCCATGAATCCTTAAAGGTCTTCAAAAAGAATCAGATCGATCAAGAATACAGAACGAATGGTTCTTGTTTGCCACCTGCTGTCTAGCTCGTTTAAACTCTTGCTCTAGCTGCATAAGCTTTATACGACTCGCTTCGAGCTGCTGTACGTAGGCCTTTAGAGCACATAAATCAAATGGTAATTACTTGGTAAAACTTTTTGTCATAAAAATATGAAAATTTTGTCGATGTGAATGTTCATACCTTTTTGCGCAAACGGCTTTTACGTGCTGCCTCTCGGTTCTGCGCAAGACGTCTTTGGGTCTGTGGAAGTTAAGGTTTATTGTAAAGGATATTATACTCATGGAGTTTGTACTCCACAAATTATGGACAATTTCCTGGCCAAGAAAACTTAAGTAAATGGAAGCTTATCTGACTACTGATCCCAGTGGGTGCTTTCCATTATTGGAAACTGATCTCACAAAAGTAAGATCGAAGTCTCTAAAGGGAAAAGCACACGAGATGGGATCACTAAAACTTGTCTTGTCCTACCTTATTGAAACTTCTCGTCGATGCCTCTTGGTCGTACCTGTCGATAGGAGTTGCCATCGTTCCGTGAGATGTATCCTCAGACTGGAGAAAACCGAAGCCCGGGATAGCAGTTTAGTTCCCTTAGATGGCATACCCTCCAACATGATAGCATAGCGACTAGAAAAGCACTTGGAGACAGATCAGTGAAAAAGGAGGCACACCTGATTGTCCAAGTTTGTCTGTGCTTCCACAACAAGAGAAGCGGGAGGGATATTAGGGGTACAACTATGTTTGAAGTTGTCCTCCCACATCCCCATTTGGTTAATTGGCTCGTACATTGCTATCCTTCTCGTGGACATGAAATGGGTCGAAGTGGAGTTCATGATCTTTGGAGGCCGCCAAATTCATGCAAAATTCACACGTCAAACGACATATAACATCTGTTTCACGTTGGATCAGATAACTTGACGCGGTTTAAAACTTGCAAAAAATTAAGAAACAAACCGGGGAAAGGAACCGAAAGAAACAATTAACGATCCGTTCCGCAAAAATGATCAAAGAGAAGAGGAAGGGGATAGAATTTCTTAGTTTCACTTCCTTCAGTTAAGTCATCACATCATAACCCCTTGAACGAAATCAGTTGGAATAAATTCAAAGAAAGTTCAGCTGAACTTGGATGTGAAGAAAAACTAATAAACTCAGTACTCCTTGACCCAATAACCGGTTTTCTTCGGCAAATCTAACATGACGTATCCGGAAGGAGGAAAAGATAGGAAACAGTTCTCTTCTGATGAATACCAAACTGAAAACACTTTCCTCTGCTTCCATCTCCTTTTTGAAGATTCACTTATACCAAAACCAAAGCAAAAGAACAGAACAGAACAGAACCATAAAAACAACACCCTTCAATCACGCTTGTTTGTCACGAAATTCTGGGCAACCCAAACATGACAAAGAAACAAAAAGAAAAAGTTTCCTCAATGAGAAATCAAGAACAGATAGGCTCAAACACCAGACCTTAGTAGTTTTACGATCACGACAGTTGATGAAGAACTTTCCCTCTCAACTTCTTTTCCCCGTCGTTTGCGAACACAAAGCCAGGAATTGGTTCTTTCTCTCTGAACACGAAGCTCCGTTGAGCCCTCTCTGCATTTCTGAGTAGAGAGAATCTCATGAGAGACGCAAGTGCTTAAAAGAGAGGCTTCCTATGCAACTGTTCTTCCTCTTTTTCTCTTTATTTGCTCCGGTTTTTTCTATCGTTGAGAGATTAAATTAAACTAATTAGCATTATCGATGCCCCTTTTATATCCATTGCATGCTTTATGACATTTATAATATAAAGATAAACACAAACTTCAAGAGCTACTTTTTTTTTTTTTTAAGATTAGACGAAGTATCTACAGAATTACGATTCACGTTCTATACAGAGCCAAAAACAGTTCAAAATTCGTAGAAGACTCGTATTTTTACAATTTATTTGCAGTGTTTAGTCAATTTTGATTAGCTCTTTTTTTTTTATTGTTGATCATTGTATGTTGCATATTACGTGATTGATTGGGTTAAATTTGCGCGATGATCACTTACTAAGTGAAGCTGTCATATCAAAAGGCCTTAACTGGTCGTCTGACTCATACGAACCGCGAAGTTAAATAGATATGTATGTTTGGTCATATAAAGGATGATCGAACAAAAAAGGGGGGAAAAACTTGTAGGGATGGATAAAATCGGGGATATGATTATGTGTAGGGTTATGTGGCATTTTGACAGGGGGTGGGTGTGTGTGTGTGTGTCGTGTTACATGACATGGAGCAGTGATGAGCTGAGCCGTAAAAAAGATACATTCGTATTTCCACTACCATACAGCTTTACATATTGCGCACCAGGTAGACCAGCTTCCTCATTTGTTACTCCTAAGTGGATGGGCAATTAAGAAAGCTCAAAACCTTTATAAGGAACTGAATTCACTCGACCGTATGTTGCCTTACGTCCACGGGCTTGCTAAATTATAGTGAAAACTTAAATATGAAGATAGCATCGAGTGAAACTGATGAGGCAGCCAGATCAGCTCAATGGTTAAATTATGTGATAGATATTTGGGATAAGATTGTAAGACGATGAATATAATTAGATGGGCATGACAAGGACAACGATTCCAACAATGGCTTGGTTGGGCAAATGGCAAGTTGCTGAATTATGGGATGATTGGGATATTAGGCTCATCATAACTTTTTGCAGTCAATGTCAGTTCATATATGATTCATGTATGAATTAATGTGTATGTATGTGTGTGTGTGTGTGTGTGTATATATATATATATATATATATGTTACGTCAATAAGAGCATACAACTTGCAGTTGCAACTTCTCCTTCCTCACCATAAGGAATGTCATGATTGTTTCGGAGAGATTTCCATGCAAAGAGGGCTACCATATAATATACCAATCTATACATTGACTCCCACTAATGCATTCATTTTACTTATGTAGTTTCCACATGATTTAGAAATAAATATTTACTACCTAGTCTTCCCCGCACGTGCTTTGCACATGCAAAATTGCTTTGACATCTTTGTGTAAACTCTAGAATTTTTATTTAAAAAAAAAGAATTCGATTTTTAATCCTTACTAAATTTGTTGATTTTTAAAAATAGATAGTAAAAAAGATAATGTAAGAGAATTTTGAACTAACAGAGACTAGACTAGCAGATTATTTTTTAATTTTTTTTTATTAATGAGAGATTTTAATAGTTTATGTATACAATAAAATTTCACTTCAGGAGAAATGATGAAGGTTACCAAAAAAAGAATTTCCTTCAGATAATGGTAAATTGTACAGTAAAATACTATGAAATGAATATATACATTTTTCATGTATTTATCAGATAAATTAGAAAAGAAGTATATCTGAGGTATAAACTAATATTTTGTCTAAGTCAAGAAAATAAATTAATTACTAATGACTACAATGCCCCGATCTATGTATAATTTGATTTTTAGTTATGGCGATGACGATGTTTTGTGAGTTCTACAATTCCGTCCCATAACGCTGTACCATATGACACGTATCAAATTTAATCTAAGATCGAATACTTATGGCGCAAATGTTAAGAAAAATTCATATTGTTATTACCAAAAGAAAGGAAAATAAAAAGGGGGGGGGGGGGGGGGGGGGGGGGGGGGGGGGGGGGGGGGGGGGGGGGGGGGGGGGGGGGGGGGAAAGAAGAAGGGCAAATGCGCCACATATGGCAATGGCATGCACGGCCTAATTGCAGATGTCAGCTCGGATTGCAAATTAATATTCTATGCAATTCTGTGTTCTCATTGGACGCTGTTACATCATGTTGGGATTGACTTGATCCCCACAATTTATGAAATAATTCACAAATTTTTCTTTTATGTTTTTGTTTTTTTGGCTTCTCAAGTTATAAAATTAGGCCGGGCTGGCCCTTGGGGGTCGTACAGAGACAAGAGGATTGTGACCTCAACCCCAACAAAGTACAAAATCGCTGCTTCTGTTCTTCCCATCTTTTCATACATCATTTCCTTCCAGATTGTGCATAATTGAATTGTTAAGGGAAATGTTTTTCCTATCCAACTCGCTTCGGGACGTTTCAAGGGCCCGTAATGGTCGGATTTGTCGGATGACCTGACCCCATGCTAAACAAGGTGCCATCTGATGGTGGTGGGGTGCTCAAACCATCCCGAGGCGGGATAGGAAAATTTCCAATTGGCCAAAATAGATTAGGCATAACATGTCTTTCAGGTTTCGCTTGGATCGAAAGAAAAGGTGATATACGAACGTGAATTGATTCAAGTAGTTTGACGTTTATCCCTCTTGAGTTCGAGTCTTATGGATAGAGAAAGTCTGTGCTAGAAGAATTTTATCCCTTAGTGGATTGACTCCGCGCGAACGGAATTAGTCGAGGCTCACTGCATTAGTCGAGAACCATTGAATTTTTTAATATTAAACTGCACACCGTATGAGAAGAAAAAAAAAAAGAAATGATGATATACGAGGGGATGCGAGGGAAGGAATTTTAGTGTAGCGGTATTAGGCACCGCCTCAGAATCAAGAGGTACTGAATTAAATTCTCACGAGTAAGACTTATGTGTCAATTCATTTCACTTATTTCTTATTTTTGTACAAGGTCATGAGCCTTCATTTACGATGGAAATAAATGGCTCATGTTTACTTTTGACAACTAACTCCCTAGCATTTGAATCAAGTTGTGATTTATAACACCTAAAATTGAAATTTTGGTAATCAACACCCCTAATTGCGTGACTGGAAGAAATTACCGCCCTTAACATAGAATATTTGGTCTAATTTAGTCCGTTTACATATATATTTTGTACAAGTACCTTCCAATAGATTAAATTTACTACAAATCAGGCCCATGGACGTCTCTTATGCAGGTAAAAAAAAAAATTACGACAAGTCAATACTAGTTTATTTTTCGTTCATTACTTTTCTTACTGAAAAATATAAAACTCATTAATTTTTGCTTAAGCTCATTAAGAAAATATTTAGGCGGAAAATATATTTAGGAAGTTTCGGATCTTCGTCAAAAAAAAAAAAAAGAATTTCCGAATAGCTCGTCCACTTGTGAGACGAAGCAAAAACTATCAGTGGCTCCAATATCAGCTACACATATCATTGACCTAGCTTGATGAAGTAAAACAATCGCTCTAATTCTCTTCAACACGCTTATCCATCTTTTCTTTGTTATGGTCATGGAATCATATGATACAACTACACATGATGCAACAGGCCGGTTGACGTATCATGGAAATGTCTGATATTTCGCAGGCCATGTTCCACTTACGGGAATACTATCGATAAAAAGCATTGCATCATATTCGAGCTGCAATAAGTCAATATTGCAATCACATTAGATGAACAAAACTAAAAAGCGCACCTCTCGTGGTCCCTCAATAAAAATCAAACTCAAGCAGTACATACAGACTTTTTGGAGTTGAAAAAGATTAAATTGAGAGAGGTTCGATCGTTACTTGGCGGTAATAAAAGTTTAGAGCATATAATCCCTTTCAAGATGCGTAGATCTTTTTCTTTCTTTTTTTTTTTTTAACACTGCTGAGATCGATTTTATCCGGGAATTAGAGAAAGAGAGGGGGAGGAAGGCCAGGAGAGTAATTGGAATCTCCGATATTTGATCCTTCACTTACGAGTAGGGATGTGAAGTAGCCCTAACCTTTTAAAAGACAATAGAATGCTTTGAATCAGAGATTATTCTTAACAATTTGCTAAAAGCATCATTTGCTTGCAGAATATTTCCAGAAACATGAATGCATATAACAACATCCAACTGGGAATCTAGTGAATGTGCACGCTACATATGGATGCTAATCAGCGTCTTCGTGGACATGTTCATGTCTCAAACAAATTAAATGGAAAAAAAGGGGACTTATATTGAATATTATAACATATAGAATTAATCATGCATATGTTACGTGTCCACTTCAAAATTTGTGTGTGAATATATGGTAGCGCTATACGACTTCATATATGTGTAAAGCTTTCTAGTGTGCACTTTTTTAACGTTGATTTTTTTTTTTTACTCCATATGGCAAGGGCAACTAATCAGAAAAGCAGTTTGGGTTCAATATATATAATCAATTTATACTTTCGGAAAGGAGAATTTGTTGTTAATTAGAAAGGTGAAGATTAATTAATTGGGTTGGAATGAATAATTAACCAATTATATATGTGAAATCCTTGTCAGACGATCCAATTAAATCAGCTAATTTTCCCATGATTTTGTGCGAGTGATGCGACTAATATAAGGTGCAACTTGTCTTCTTCATTAATTTTAACCTAAACCCACTTCCCTCCCTCACTTTCTAACCAAAATATAAAAATACATAAAGGTCTGACAAAAAAAAATACATAAAGGTGGTCTTTCTTTATGTTTTAATCGGATCAACCAGTATAACATCTTAAGAAAGAAGACGAGGAAGAAATCTGTAATGCCAAAATGTATGGCATCTTAATTCGAGTCTCGTTAATGGGGAAAAATGAAGAATTTGCTCCTTAATTGGCATCGGCTGACCCAACTCGAACTGAATTAGTCGAGGTCTATTTGGCTTTCGGAGACCTTGGTGTGCACAAAGTATTAAAAAAAAAATCTCCTTTTCATGTGTGGGCTAGCCAAATTACTTGAAAACACTAGTAATCTCTCTTTCCCCTTTAATCTCCTTTTCTTTTCTTTTTTTTTTCCCTTTTTTGCGTTGATGAAAACAAAATTTTCAATATCAAATATTATTTTTCGCAAGAGCATTAATAATTTTAGAATTTCTTGAAACATGTGAATTCACTACTGATTTGACTCTTTTTTTTTTGGGGTCACGTACTTGAAATGTTCTCTTGCATATGTAACCAAATTGACTCTAGGATTCATGATGAACTGAAAAGTTGATGAATATGTTCTCGTTGATGTATCTTATCCATTACATTTTCTTTCTTTCGAGATGACATAAATCAGCATGCACATTAAAGAAATAGCGTTAGCATATATTTGGAAAAGGTCCAATATAAGATCAATATCTGCGTATTCAATCAATATCTTAATAAGCTGGCACCAAAAAATCAATAATTTAATGCAATATGGATTACCTACAAGGATCATATATAAGAATACAAAAATATAATTAGTAGAGCAAAGATAGGATAAGCTATGATAATTTATATGTAAAAGTTATAATCTATCGTGGTCATATGTGTATATATATATTCTTGCCAACTAGCCAAATAATGGGTGCATAAAGTTGCAATGATGATCGTATTATACGGTATTGCTCTTTCTTTTTCCCCCTTTATGAAAAAATAAAAACACTCAGTATTAGATTAGTATTCGTATTTGGTCAATCTGTCTAAACCATCTAAGTTAAGCGAAATGCAAATATGAAGATTAACCCTACTCCTACTTAATATTAATGGAATTGGATCATAAATTAGATTGCAACGAGAAGAACATATTCTATTACCATTTCAATATATAAATTTTTTTATTAAATAAAAGAATACCAAATAAGATCTGGATTGGATTGTTATTATCATCAGGTGATTTTCGCCATATAATTGGATATGCATCCTTTATATTTATATATATATATATATATATATTTTTAAATAAGGAAACGGTAAGGAGACGTCACGCAAACACCTTGCCTTTTCCTATTTGTGGTGTTATTCTGGAGGTGCAATCAAAAGTGGCTTGCCACTAACGAATGTGGCCATTTTGTGGGGGCGTCCCAAAATTAAAGGAGATCCAGAAATTATCATCAGAATAAAACACAAACATAAACTGTACATTTCTATGGCTTTCTCTTACTTGACATCATCACTCACTCACGATATATAATGATATATATATATATATATATATATATAATATCTTTCTAATCTGATTAGTCTCAATTTTTCTCGGAAAATAAAACATATTCCATTCACAAAGGGAATCAATATTTCATAATATATAGTATGAATTGAATGTCGTTCTTTGTGTTCTCATGTCACCCAGCCCGTCAAAACACGGTATATATACAATACATACGCTAATTAATATGTTTATGTTGACTATAGGCATTTAATTAGGATCACACTGATCTGTTATGCTTTATTCTATTTTCCTTGGGTAGATTATTCTTGTAGTCCACATCAATGTGAGGCAATAGAGAGGACCAAAGATTCTTTAAGCTTTATTCTCTAAGCATGCAATCAGAGACAAATCAAAATCGATAAGTATATATGAATTTGCATGCAACTAATACAATTTGGTGTACCTCTTTTCTGTGTACATGGAATGGAACGTAAATCAAATTTGGAAGAAACATCCCTTTCTTTGGCCAATTGGAAGAAAATCCTTAGAAGGGACACCATAGCTATCAAACTCACAACTATCTCGATTCTAGACGTAAGTCTTTTCGGATGTACATTTCCTTTTTGGCCCAGTTGAATTGAGTTATTCATTCCTATTGCAACTAAGTGATAATGGGAGGCACGGCATCTATGTTTTACCAAACTATCTTTTGAAAAAAAAAAAGGAAGGGAATTAGATCTATCTATCTCAATGGAATTTGAGAAGGTTGAACTTTTGAAAACAATTTGTATCGGAAAGTACTTCCACGTTTTGTTGCTTTTGATTAAGCCTTCAAATAAATCTTATTGTTTATAATCACCGGTTTGCTAGGGATAGTTAATATATGTCTTATCATGCCACGTATTTTCAAAATCTTGTTATGTATATATTGCATATATATGCATCCTCTTTAGTGTCAATACATCCTCTTTCATGCTCGGAGAAATGAGGACAAACTGACCAGAAAACGGACATACTCTTTTGCACTAGGGCTTATTGATGTCGAGTTCCACATTTGGACTGAATTAACATGAGATGCACTTTAACTGCTCTCAAATTAGACATGGGGTGTGATGCAAGCTTACACGGACTAATCCAGTCAGTTGGGTCGGCCCACTGAGAAGTAAAGCTCTCATAGCGTGAATTTTTTGCATTCACAAAAACTCGATCCCGAGACCTTGCTTAAGCGAAGCAAGTGTCAAAGCGCTTGAATCAATTCACGTTGGTTTTCGTGGTGGGATTTTGAGATTATTTATTTCCTAGTTCCTATAAATAGGCTAGTTATTCTATGTATTCAATAAGTCTGTAAGAATAAAAACTCCCATTGTTTAAACTTACGGTAGATTCTAAAATGGAATCCCCACTTGTGTTCCATGGTAGAACATTAATTTCAGCCATTAGATCCTACAAACTTTTGATCTTATCCATCCATTATTTACATATTTTACATCCAACTTTTGTTCCATGGAAGTATTTTTATATTTTTCTTTCACAATTTTTGCCTATGAGACTAAAACCACTGTTCTCGAATCTTCCTGCCATATGTACCAATCATAATCCTCCACATCATTAATCATCGTCATGTCACCGAACTGGACCATAAAAAGCGATTTTTAAAGAAAATCAGTCCAATATAAGCCAAACATGTTAGCGACACATTATCGACATATAAACGAGTCTTAATTTATATACATATCAACAATACGCTATCGACACAAAAGCGACTTCCAATTATATTACATGTGGCCCGATGAATTTGTGATGTCATTGAAAGATTTATGGGCCAAAACATTGTCTTTAATATTAAAAGGACGAGAATAAAACTAGCGTTTCACCATGAAGTATAATTTAACGTTTCATTGTAGAATTTGCCTAAACTTATATTATACTCTAAATGCGCACGTTGAATGAAACTTGGATGATCGCAATGCTCTTATCTATACGTAATAAAATGATTTTATTTGTGTTTCAATATGTACTTTCACGTGTCACTTTATGTTCATGCATTACTTCTCATAAAACAACACTAATTCAATTATCTAATTGCTACACGCACATAGGTATCGGCATGATTGCGTAAAATAATAAAATAAACAAGAGAAGAGTAACACCCTATGGATGGATTCCCGATAACATTCCTTAATTAACAATATCGTTAAAACACAATTTCTTCAACTTTTTGAATTATATATATATATTCATAATTAACTAGCTCATGATATTTGATATATAACGTAAAGGTTGATCAATTAACTTGTGAATGACGACCAAATTGGCTTAGGTAACATATATACTCCCAAACTAATTAAGAGCATACGTTGAGTGGTAGCTTATAAGTGTCCTAGCTTCTAGTGGAAACATAAGTGAAGAAGCGAAAGAGCTCGACTTCTAATGAGTCGCTGTATACCAAAAAGTTGCGGCCATAAGTTCCAGGCATGCCAAACGTACTCTCAATTATCGAAAGAAATTATTCAGTCGATCATGCATATGACACGAGATTCTTCAATTGATATTGCAGGGATCGCATGTCGCGGATCGTGCATGCATCCCATTGGGTCAAATGTTCTCCGAGGATCTATTGCTAGTTAAGGAACACCAGAAAAGGGTTGAGGACATGCCAAAGTTTAGTGAAGTAGAAGCCCCAATTAAAACATACATTATTGTGATTAATCTTAAGCAACAATAATGGATCCCACTTATCCACTATTAGGTGTAAAGTTTTGAAACTTTTTAAGCTTTGCTTGTAGCGGTTATTTGCCTAGATCTCTATGTTAGTTCGATTTGATCCCTTCTCTAGCTTTTCCATCCATCTAATTGCACCTTTTGCAAATAATTTATTAGAAATAACCAAAAATACCAAAAAAAAATCTAAAAAGCTTTCTATTTTAGTGACTAGTGACTATATACCATATATTCATCCAAAAAAAGATTATATACCATATAGGAAAGATATATCCTCTGGCCCGTTGGTCCTATTTAGATATTGGCCTTTTTTGGTCCTTTTGATAAACTTCGATTTCTAGTCCCCTGTACTTTGGATTATTGGCTAATTAATATTGATCATTAACATGTTAGTGATTGTACATCCTGAAAATTGAAAACGTTCGAGAGGTGTGACGCAATCATCTATTGTTAATAGCATATGCACATATTTTTGGAAGAGATAGAAGGTTAAATAGTCACGCCCTAGTTAATTTTATTGACGCTTCTATTTGATCGATTAGGGAGTTAGAGCTTCAACTTGAGATGGCCCTATACATATGGATTAAACATATACATATATATTAGTGGCACGAAATACCAAATTGTACGTTGACTTTGTTAGCAAAGGACTAATATGTGCTAATAATTTAAACTTTAGGAAGAGATAGCCAATATCTAGTAGAGGGACTGAAATTGGCAAATGAAAAAATACGAGGACCATTAGAGAATTTTCCAGAACCCATTAGTTTACTTGCAAGCAAGCGCATGGCCAACCTAAAGTATGTGCCACTTTGGATCCTCAAAGGACGATTACTTCAAGACTTTGCATTTGACCCCTCATGGCTATTATTAAAGGTAAAAAAAAAAGTCCTTTTTTTATTCTTTTATTAAAAACAACCCAGTCATGATCAATAATATAAATTTTGTTAATACCCTTCGCGTTCTATGAATAATTCATTGGGTTTATTGTTAATATTTTTGTTCACGTGACCGTATATAAATGAATCGAATTTGTCCATTAAAATGGGATAATGATAGCCAAATAAAAATATTTCATTGAAAATATCTAAAAGATGATACAATATTTATCAAACAAAGCAAGCTTTGTTTTGCAAAGTAGCCATACTAGCCCTCTCTCACAGCTTATCTGCTTAGGTGGAAAGACGTATCATTCTTTCCAAAGTATGCTCACCTAGTTTTCTAATTTTGAAAGCCGTTTTACACATCGGATACATTCTTATTAGTACTGTCCTCAATAAAATATTACTCAAGTTGTATACATATTCTTATTCTCTCTATTTATTTTATAACTAACGCCTTTTTATGATACTAGTAGGTATTCACGTGCAACACACGTGAGAATTTTTATTTAATTAAACACAAAAATACTGCAATTAATTTAATACACATGAATAGAGGTTAAACCTAATCTCTATATGTATTTTATGTAAAGAATAGTACAATATTGAAAAATTTTCTTTCAAAAATAGTCATTGATAGAAGTTTCTAATATTCACAATATTTTTGACAAAAGATATTTATCATTATAGCAGCACATTATTAAAATGGAAATTAACAAAATTGCCCGAAAACATAATCAACAGCTTAACAAAATTATTCTAATTTATGAAATGAATGTTCAATCTATTAATTATTATTTATCATGTTACATGAATAAGTTGTGATTAGACCTAATCATATAATTTGAAGTTAATCAAGTTATATTCAACTTTGTAACTCTTGCATTTTCAGCAGAAAATAGTTTGTAGGGAAACCCTTGCTGGAAATAATTTCTGACCATCCAATTTATTCGCTTGTAAGAAAGTTCTAATGTTACCAGTCTCTTTTAAGCCTAATGCCTTTCCATAGCACGAAGTTGCATTTTCTATCATTTATGATAATTTTTACTTTAAGTAAATATTTGTTTTTAATTTAATTTAAGAATTAATTTTAAGTAAATTTTTAAACAAAAATTTTATTCGAAAATATTTTCAGACAATATTATCTTAAATTTTCTCTATGAAGTTTCTTTAGATTTTTTTTTTTTACTTTTAAAGGTCCTAATGAAATTTTTGTCAAAAAAACTTCAAACACATTCTCCTCAAAAACCTTTGTTCACATCTCCAATGAAATTTACATTGATAGTCTGCTGAAATTTATAGTAAAAATTCATTCGAAAATCCTATTGAAAATATCGAGATTTCTTGTGGCAAAAATTTATATAAACAGATGCTACATTGTCGCATGCAATATTCCCAAGAAAACTTTAAATGATCCTAAAATAAAATTAATTGGGGAGAATATATTGGTACAATTAGCAATGATCCTACGATAAAACTTATTGGGTTGTTGTTAGAAGAAGAGTTAATTATTCTGTTATTAGAGAGACAATAATTCAAAAAGTTACTTATTGCTAATAAAACCAACATATAAAGGAAGAGGAAAGGAATTGCTATGTTGGAAACTCTATACATGAAAACCAAACAAAACAAGAAGAGCACACACAATTAACAATTACGAAAACGGAGAAAAAGTTTTGTATGCAAAACCGGTTTGAGGCACACTATGGAAGGCGCTGACTTCAAAGTAGATTTCCGCCGCTACATCAGTGTAATAGTGTGATGACTTCCTACTCCTAAGATACAACAAACCACTCGGGATCTTCTAATGTGCATTCAAATATAAAATTCGAAAAAATCCGAAAATCTCTCGACTACTCTTGAAGAATTTTAGAACAGAAATGAGGTTTTGGATCTTGGAATATTTTGTAAGGACTTTGGGAGATAGGAGAGAGAGAGAAAGAGAATTGTTGAAAGACAAGAGAAATTTCTAAATATTTTAAAAATGAGAGAAAATTGGTATTATGTCATCATGGTGAAAAGACACATTCAACCACAAAAATAAATGAACACATCCTTACAATTAAAGTACATGACTCTCTACAGTCAAGGACATTTATCTTTAATAATCCAAGAGTCATGTTTTTCTACAAATAACTTCTCATAAGCACTTAATTTTGAAAAAAAAATAAAAATAAAATAGATCAACAAAAAATCTCGAATGATGAATTTAGAATAAAATTAGACGATTGAATTAGAAAGAGCCCTAAGAGATAGTTATAAAGAGGTACCACTTGAAGAGGCACTTTGGTTATAATAATTAAGGTGCAATAACAATTAAAATTTGTCCAAATATATTGAAAGGGCAAAATTGAAATTTCCAAAAATTGAGAAATATTTTTGTGAGCTTCACACTTTTATTTATATATATATATATATATTATAGATTAAGTAAAAGGACCATGCATTGCACAAATTAATATATATATATATATATAATTTACATCGACTAGTAAAAAGTACAACAATGAAAAAAGGAATATCTATTATTTCTTTTACTAGGTTCACGGGTCTTTTTTATGATTAAAAGAATAGTTTATTCAAGTATGCGTCGCATTTTGAAAACCAAAGAGTGCTAATCAACTTAAACAGTTATTCACAGCCACAGGGAATATAATGCATCGTACATTCTAGGTGTATTGCATGATCGATCTTTTCCTTTCACTGCCTTGATTGGCAGGCGATCGAGCAAAACTTGATAACTAGAGAGCATTTCTGTTTCCTCTAGGAATCAGCAAGAAATTGTTGAATCCCCCTTGTTAATTATGGATTGGTTTTCAAGCGATTCGGCTCTTCTTCCCCTTAAGTAAAGACTTAGATTCGAGTATTGTAAATGGAGAAAATCTATGCTGAGAGAGTTTTACTCCATTGGTGGGCCGACCCGGCTCGACTGAATTAGTGGGGATCGACGGGCTTCTGGAAACAAGTGTACCCAACGAAAGGAAAAATTTTCGGGCCTAAGTCGAAAAGATCCATTTGCTCTTATTCGAGATGTGGCCATGTAGAATGTTCGAAGCAGGCTTGGCGGAGTCTAGTAAATTAGCCTTGGATCGCGAGGGTCAACGAAGGGCTCCAAGGCCATGAAGGTGACACGACACTACCTAGTCCAAGTCTGGTAAGGCTGGTTGCGAAGGCAGAGATATATGCTCCGACATTATTTCTTAATATATCGATACGTGATATTCCGAGAATCTCTCAATAAATTAACATCTAGATATCATCAATTTGCTATATAAAGAGGTATGTAGTTCAAATTTTCCAATTATGGACACCTATTCTCTCAAAAAAAGTGCAGTACTAACTCCGGAGAGAGAAATCGGGCCACAATCCCGATCTTCTCCTTGTGCAGGTGTGTTCAAGGCTTGGTTCATGGAAATCGTCATCAATAGGATTGCCCGTGGACTCCATGAGATCAAGATTGGATTTTTACATCCGTAACACCCCTCCAACATGCTTAATAGGCCCATTGTGGTACTTGAGATCAAAGGGTTCATGGGCCTCGACCGGACAAAAGCTTGACTCATCAAACTCTTTCTTTCTTTCTTTCTTTCGTGCCTTTCAAAGCCAGCAATATGATCATACGCTTATCTAGAGGGGAACTTGCGATCTCTTCTCGTTCCTCTAGGAATGCATACTCTCGATTCGAATTTCAATTACTCAATTCATCATTTGCCGTTACAGATATTATTATGGTTTCCATACCTGCTTACAGATATTATTATGGTTTTCATACCTGCCGTAACATATATTATTAGTTCTGAATTTAATAAGATCAAAACTTATGGATCGAAGAGAAAAGGAAAAAAAATTCCCCTTTTAGTCCTACCTTGGTACAAGTCGAATATAGTCCTCATAAGGCTTATTTTTACATGTTGGGCTTAGGTTTGAAGCCTCTTTTGAACCTTCTGTCAATGTGATCGATGACAACGACTTTATTTCGTCGTTGCCTATGTGTTATTCCACATGGTGTCATGTTACGACAATTTAATAAGCCTAACTGTTAAGAAACTGTCTAATTATGGAGTATTGATATTTCAATCGCATGTGAAGATGATTTATCCAATTATATGCAGAGAGTTAATCTTGTCATACCTTTTTAAGATCTATTGCATCATTATGTAATCACTATTGGGGAGGTTTTTTAACATGTACATACCTCTTTCAACTTGTCCAAAAATGAAAAAGTCCTCCTATACGAAATTTATGTAAGAATTAGTATTACGAAAATGCTAGAGCTCATATAAAAAGAACATGAATTTGATGTAATACATAAAGACATTGTCAAATCTTTTATCTTCTTAAACGCGTATCGAATCATAGGTTCATTTCGATTGATTGTGAGTTGTGCTGGTTGAGTGTATTTGGGACAAATCCTGGATGCGAGCAAATCAATAACAAGTATATATACTCATTGGATTGGATTTGAATGGGATGCTCCAATGATTCCAATCCAAGTTCCTGATTTGATGACTTAAACAAAATAAATTCTTTATTTCTTGTTAGTTGTAGTTATGGTTGTAGCTAATGAAATTCGGATTGCTGTGGGTCCGCCGGCGGGCCCCGCACCAACATTAACCCTCGAACGAGTGTACTAACCGAACCATGGTAACAGCCCTCCCCCCAGGGGATTAAAAAGAAAATAAAAAAAGAGGCATTGACACGACAATAGAGTACGCGGTTAAGTAACAAATCAACCTAAACAAAAAAATTAGAAAACGTCATTAAGAAGCGAACTAAGAACAGACACCTGTCTCCCCTCTCTCTCTCTCTCTCTCTCCCTTCTCTCCCTACACGATAATTGCTATCCGAGCTGGACCGGACCGGCCGGTTGGACCATGACCAACAATATGATTAGTATGGTCTGCCCATGGATCTAAATTGCATAATTGAACCGTCAAATCCACTAAAGCGGCCGATTTTAAGTAAAATCCCCTTGAACAGACAAGTTTTTTGGGTTCACCATTTTGTGTTTTAATGTCTAAAATAAATTCACATGCCTGTTTTTTTGGGTTCATCGTTTTGTATTTTAAGGTGTAAAATGAATTTATCAAGTGGGGATTTTAATTCTCAACCTCTAATTTTCCATAAATCTATAACTTGCACACTACCTTTTTTTTTTGTAGGATGCATACTATCATTTAAGCCATCACTATCTCATTGTTCCATTTTCTTTACTTATAACTACATTTATGTCAAGGTTTGATATATATTTTCGAGCAGGAATATTAGATTGAGATTTTTTTTCTTTTATATTTCTTATTCTTCATTGAAATAATCATAGGTTTTTCACACTTACCATAATTTTAATTAATAATACAAATAATTATTTTATTTTAATTAAATATGCGATCCGATCAATGGAACTTTCGATTAGATCCGCAAACTAATGAACCTACATCCTTCGGGTTCAAGATCCGGTTCGAATAACAAAAGCATATTTTCGCGACGAAGGAGAAGGGAGGGGAGCTGCCCGTGCTGCCCGGAGACCTCTCTGGGAAAAATTACGGGCAGTCAGTCAGTGACACACCCGCACCAGTCACCAGTACCCTTCTCCCTCTCTCTCTCTCTCTCTCTCCCCCTCTTCCTCGCCCTCTCTCTCTCTCTCTCTCTCTGCTCTTCGACAATTCTATATCTTGATCTTCTCCCCGATCACGATCCGACGGTCCAGAATGAATAGAGCCTCCGCCACCGTCTCCTCCTCGTTCTAGCGTCGGAGCTCTCCAGATCTGGTCTCCCCGCTCTCTGATCTCTCTCTCTCTCTCCGGTACGCTCTACCTCTCCTTACCCCATCTCAATTCATCACTTTTCATCTCTATTCCGCTCCTCCAGTCTCTCCCCGTTCCTCCTCCGCCGTAATTCCGGTCTCTCCGGCGGCTTCCGACGACGAGCAGAAAGTTCTCTTTTGTCCCCTTCCCACGGTTTTTCAACTTCATCGTCTTTTTGTCGGCTTCCTGCTGTATCCAAAGGCTGATGGCGTTCCAGAGGACAGATCTAACGGTTATCTGTTTGTCTGTTTGTTTGCCTGTCGGTGTTTCTAGGTATACTTACTGTCCTAGGTTGGGTGTTTGGACGCACGGGCGGATGGAAACTACCCACGGTTTGGTCGGGGCCACGGTCGCGCTAACGTGCGCCGGGGAGGCTCTCGCCACCCTGCTGGTTGCGGTTCTAGTCAAGACGCAGCTCTTGGCTCAAGTGAGTTCCTCTTGACTTTAACTCGGAATGCTTATTTATTTTACTGATTTTTTTTTAAAATTTAATATTTGTTTATTATTGATATTTTGGTTTTTTTTTTTCATATTATTTCTCGTACTTTACCCTTTTTCTCGCCTATAACGATTGAAATCTTTTTGAAAGTTTCCAATAACGCTAATTTTGCCCTTTTACTCGAAGATTTATTTTCTTTTTTCTTGCTAATGTACGCTGTGCTTGCTTGTTTTAACCATTAAAATCCTCTCACACTTTTTTAGCTTTATTAATAATTTTTTTACGCCATTATATTATTTATTTTCTAATTTCTAACAACTAACAACTTCCGCTCGGTGGAACTTAGTTCAGTAGGGCAGATTTTTCTATATATATATATATATATATATATATATATGCATACGAGCAAGTGGATAATCGTTTTATCATGTCTAACGCTTTTTTTTTTCATTTATTAATTTTTCTTAATGATACTCGGGGATAGTTCTTTCCTTCAAATTACAATTATATATTATATTATGTTATTTGCACTATATATGGGAAAATTTACCTTCAATAAAGGCAATTATGGTCCTTGCACTAAATATCTCAAGGAAATATCTAAAGAGTCTTTTCAGCAAAAAAATGATATTATGAAAAAAAGTATTTTCCGAATTTGGATGGTTATGTAATTCTGTCTTTGATTTTTGGGAATAATAATTTGTCTTATTCTGTTTTTTTAAATGATGTCAAGGCGTAGGATAAATATTTTAGATCAGTAGGTGCAGTGTAGCCCTCGGAGTCTCCAAATTTTTGTTCTAACTGGAATAATTTATGTGGGACGGTTGCTAAAATGCGCCGTTGGGGGGTGGGGGTGGGGGCGCGGGGCGACCGGACCTGAGGGATGGAATATTAAATACGACAGCTTAGTGGAGTTTGAGTTCCGGGATTGGGTGCGAGGTGGGGCCCAACCGGGGCATTATAAAATCCTCCCTGTCGCTTCCGATTAGAAAAGTCGAAGGTTAAGTAAAAGCAATGGAGGCATCTTCTTTGTTTAATTAACAACGGGGGATGGTCTTAAAAATATTCGACTGCACATATGCTCACATTCTTAATTAAATCATCGAATGCGTTCTTTCATCGGAGCTGTCTGATGCATTTACACGTATGTCACGTTTATATGGTTATATTATAAAATGCTAGGTTTCGGTCCGTGTGATACGGGGTCTTGGTATTTGATGTTAAAGAAATGGCGTGGCGGTAAATGAAGTCTGGAATAAGCATGAAAACGCAAAAGAATCGGGCAAAGTTAATATTGCGTCATGAATATGAACTTTAGCGGCCGCAAAAGAGTGGGGGAATCAAATAAAGTTGTTCTTTTTCGCTTTTTCACCATTTGAGATAAGACGAATTAGCTTCCCTCCAGCATTGCGGCATATCTTCATAGCAATAGGCGGAGAATATGTAACGGATTTTATCTCGAATTTGTCGTTAGGGAAGAAAAATCGACTTTGATTATATGGATGCTGTTCCAAATTTCTATTGCAGGGTTCCGTCAGGTTGTTACAGCAGGGGGAGCCTGAGAAAAAAGGAGATGACCGCGACCGAAGCCAATGCGAGCCGGTCGATGCTGAGGGAGATGATGAAGATGGTGATGATGATGAAGATGGAGATGGAGGATATGGGGAAGGTGAAGATGACCTGTCCTCCGAGGGGGGGCAGGAGTACGCCAACAACAACTCGAACAACAAGAGCAACTCGAAGAAGGGGCCTGGGGGTGGTGCCGGTGGGGCTGAGGAGAATGGTGAGGAGGAGGATGAAGATGGGAACCCCGAGGATGACGGTGAGGACGATGACGACGATGACGATGATGATGAGGATGGTGGAGAAGAGGACGAAGATGACGAGGAGGAAGTAGGTGAGGAGGAGGAAGAGGAGGAGAACGAGGAGGAAGACGAGGACGAGGACGAGGAAGCCCTCCAGCCGCCGAAGAAGAGGAAGAAGTGAATCTCGGCCGGGCGTAGCAGGTCACTGCTCGATTCAGTCCGGTCGGTCCAGTCTCATCCCTAGAAGATAATCTCTCAGAATGTAACAACATCCTTCCACTGACTCTCTCTCACGAAGTCTCTAGGAGACCTCTATTATCGTAGGATTAATGTCCTTTTTATTACTTCTTGTTGCGAGAAGAATGGTAGTGTAAGATTAAGGAATAGTTGAGCCGCGGCAACGATGATGATTCCGATGAAGATGTTATGCTTTTAGATGAGCATTTCTAAATACCACATGAATCTCATCTTTATTATGTATTATGATTTATGAGCAATGCATGATATTTTCTTCACTACCGGGGATTGATGATATCTTTAGGTTGATTCTTTCATTGAAGCCCAATTGAGAAATTGGCCCTAGTAGATTTGGGCTTGCAAGATATTGAAAGGACAATTGAGCAATTGAATTTGGATCCTCAACAAACAGCAATTGCCCTCCTCACCTACCAGTCTCTTCCATATGTTGGAACTTTTCTCGTCATTGTAAAAATTGGCAGCTCACCTACTCCCTCTGAAACACGTATTTTGATTTTGCTTCATTACCGACACCATTACATATTGTGTCTTTTGCTTTTCCAAAAATAAAAAATATAAAAAAAATTAAACCATATATATGCGTGTGCATGTCTTTTTATGTCAAGTTACAATATACAAGAAGTTACCAGATTCAGTCTTCACCGCTTTGGGGACATCTCCATAGATGCAGTTTCCTCATAAGCGATGCAAGGGGATGGCCGTGGACAAGGGATAGGCTTTCATCGACAAGTAACAGTCGATGTCCATACAGAGCGGCGGACAATAGATACGCCATTGTAGACAGGTGCGCCTCTGTGTAATGTCAGATGTTGTCCTAGAGTAGAGGCTTAGTGCAAGTGCGTTGTTACCCACATAAGACGCGTACGATCTATCCTCATGCCGACACGAGGAAAACATTTCTAGAAAAAAAAAAGAAAAAAACATTTCTACAGAACGACGCATGTGCAGAGAATGTCATCAAGAAAGAGCACATGAAAAACGTCCAGCAGAAAGAATCAAGAACATTTTTGATCCCAGTCGGTAGCATCTCATCGCAAAATGCAAACCAGATCGAAGAAGTGAAGAGCAGGTACCTAAATTAACAATTCCAGAGCCCATTTATTCGCAATTAACCAGTGGCCCTTCACCATAGCTCATGAATTTAATGCATGTATGTACTACATTTGAAATCGGTAGCCTTGTCGTTAGGAATCGTCCTCGATAAACTCAAGACACACGTGACTCTATTTGGAAGGTTAGTTCAGCTTCATCATCTCTCCAACCAATAACACATTCCACGCAGAACTATGTACGACAGCACGACCGATCCATCTAATACCCCGAAAACATTTTCCTTAATCCCCATGTATTGCGTACCATTACCCGGAAACCATAGGAGAATGTTCTCGAGCTGCACTATGAATTGAGGAGATTTCGGATTCGGAACAGTTCATGAAAGAACATGAAACTAAGCACATTTTCTAACACCATTGGAAGCATACTGAGCTGCACAAATGGCTGCCAAGAGCACAAACTGGTAACATATATGCGGCGCAACATCGTTATATAATTTACACAGATTTTACATCGAAAACCCCAAAAAAAAAAAAAAAAGAGAGAGAGAGAAATTTTCCCCCGCAAAACATGAAAAAAGGGGAATTTTTAAGTGGCAATTATATGATAATCACATTATATATTTTTTATTATAAGAATCTGTGCAAGCTGTTACCGTGGATTGCGGACAAGAGGAAGACCAGCTCCTCGTCGCTGCCGTCGTACTCGGGGCGGAGGCTGCTGCTCTGCATCTGCTGGTGGTGGAACCCCGCCGCGACGTCGTCGGGCAGGACCTTGCTCCGGCAGAGCGGGCACGTGGCGAGGCGCTGCTGGAGCCACGTGTCCAGGCATCCCTTGTGGAATGTGTGGCCGCAGAGCAGCCGCCTCAGCTCCTCTCCCTCCTCGAACTCCGACAGGCACACCGCGCACTCCGTGCATTCCCTCTGTTTCCGATCAAACCAATTTCACGAGCGATCCATTAGAAGAAAAAGAGACAAATCGAAAGGGAATCGGGATTAATTCGCAGCAGCACCTTCTTCGAGGCCGCTCGGGAGTACTGGATGGTGGGGTTTCTGGCTTCGACGAGGTCGAGGAACTGGGCCGCGGTGGTGGGGCGGCGGAGCTTGCGGCCGCCGCAGAGAGGGGAGAGGGTTCCGGGGAGACACCGGAGGAGGACGGCGAGCTCGAGGACGAGGAGGGTGAGGAAGATCAGGGTCGTAGCGTAGATGTGAGACACCAGCTGCGCGAGAGCCGCCATTGATCGATTGATGGGGCAGTGTGTGCGGGCGTGTGATTGAGGACGAGCAGATGAGATAAGGAGGGGGGGGGGGGGGGGGGGGGGGGGGGGGGGGATAAAATGGTAGGAAACTGATTTAGGGTTTATGTACGAGTAAGTATGCAAAAATTAAAGAAATTAAAAAGAATAATCCTCTGCAATTCGATGCAGTTGTGTCTTCGATTTTAGTCGATGACAGGCGGTTGTCTTGCTTCGAGCTGTTGTAAATGCTTAATTGCATACACGAAGAAGAGCGCGAGCGAATCGCGATGAATGAACGTATTATGGCAACGAGGTCACACATGCATCGATGTGATTTGATCTTTCTATGAGGGTATGGAGGGTGGCAAACAACTTTATTTCCCTCCCCTAACTTGGAACACATTGGGACCTACATTAATTGGCACCATGGAAGTTTGTACACTTGATTTATGCACGCATGACCACGCAACAGCAATGTTACGCATCGATATCATCAAATCAATAAAGAATATGAACGTGAACTGATATCTCCTGAAATGCAAGATAAGTATTATTTTAGGAAAAGCTAAGGACTGGAAATGACTTTTCAATGTATCCTTTTGTAAGGTAAAGATGAGACATGGTAGGAGTGATAATCATCAAGCATTACATATGGCAGGTGTCACTAAAGGTGTTTCTCTTTCGGACAGTCTTTTTTGACTTTTGAGGACGTAGCAGCACCACTTGATCATCTTTCCGTTTTCAATGTTTCTCTTTTGATCATCTTTCCGTTTTGAATTGGGCCAAAATTTTGAAATCCAGCCCACTTGAAATAGCCCAGAAAATTTAGGACCTATAAGCCCATAAAACTAGCTTCTTTTACATATATAGGACAGCTAAAAGCCCATTAGAGAAGCCCAAGCTTATCGGGATCCTAGGGTTTAATCGTTCTTTCATTCACAAGGCCGATTCCCGACTTTAGTAAAAAGAAAAAAGAAATTTTAATAATGGGACTTAGCAATAGTCGGGAGTAAACTGGCAATTTCGTCCCTGACTTACGCAAATTGCATCATCTGGGTCCCTGAAAAAATGTTACATCGAAGTCGTCCCTGGTCACATCGAAGTCGTCCATGGTAACATCGAATTCGTCCCTGGTAACATCAAGTTCGTCCCTGGCCACATCAAATTAGTTCCTGGCCACATCAAATTCTTCCATGTCCACATCAAATTCATTTTTGAACACATCGAATTCGTCCCTAGTGATATCAAGTTCGTCTCTGTTCACATCAAATTCGTCCATGGGCACATCGAATTCGTCCATGGTCATATCAATTTGGTCCTCTGTAACATCAAATCCATCCTTCCGTCAAATCTATCGTTAACGCTGGACGGAAAACATCGTATTCATTAATATCGTCCTTTTATGTAACTGTTCAATTTATTCCCTCTTTTTTTGTCCCCTCTTTTATCACTCCTTCTCGTCTCTAGTTCATAACATAAGGACCTTTTTGATACATATCAATCTAGGCCTCTCACGGAGTTATAACGGCAAAGGACCGTGAGATGGATTTGATGTTACCAATGATCAAACTAATGTGACAGAGGACCGAATTGATGTGACCAGGAACGAATTCGATGTGCCAGGGATGAACTTGATGTGATGAGGGACGAACTTGATGTTACCATGGACGAATTTGATGTGGCCATGGACAAATTTGATGTGACGAGGGACGAACTTGATGTTACCAAGGATGACTTCGATGTGATCAAGGACGAATTCGATATAACAGTTTTTTTCAGGGATCCAGATGATACAATTTGCGTAAGTCAGGGATAAAATTGCCAGTTTACTCCAATAGTCGGCCACGGAACCTTTAGTTTCCCAGATGGGAGTGTGCACAACACCATCTTTTAGGGGTTTTATAGTTTATCAATCGAAATTTGCACGCTACATGGTAACTTTTTATTCATTCTGTATGACTAAAATAGTAGTTAAGACATATGACCTACAAATGAATATAGATAGAAAGAAAATGTACGTCAAAACTGTATATTTGACTAAATAGACATAATAAACACTTTAAAGGAGTGAAATTATGTAGGAGTTACAAGTGTTGAATAACTACAGTGAGTATGTAAAAAAAAAATGCAACCAAAAACATATAAAGCACCTAAACTATAAGACAAGTAAGCCTTCTCAGACCATATAATTACACAATGGACTCATGCAAAATGTTAGGTTGAGATATATCAGATTCTATCATATAATTTTATTAAGGAAGGAGCCATTTTTCTCATTGTTATTGTGCCAGCTGTTAACGTTAGGTCCGCCTATCCTGGCCAGGCTCTCGGTAAGAACATGAATGGATATTGAAAGCTAGGGCTTGACACGCGTTATAGGCTTACCTTTCCCCTTCCCTTAACCGAGTTGTAGTTCCCACGGAATGGGCTCTATATTTGTTTGATGGAATCTTATTAAAAAAAAAAAAGAGAGAGACCCCATTCGAAATTCCTAAATAAAAATTATTATAAATGAATTTAGATGTCTTGCATTTATGCGCATTTTACACATTGAATTTAAAAAATACTACATATTTCGGAGGAGATCTTTTCAATTATTGAGAAAAGTTTTAATTTTTTTCAAAATATATATTTTTTATATCATAACATATAAAAAAATAATCAGAATACATCAAATATAGTAAAACAAAATATTGTAAAAGTTCAGGGACTTGAAATTGAAAAATTAATCGTAGGATGGGGAATTAATAATATTTGAGTTGAGTGGCATGCACATCCTCCTTCTGCTTCCCGAATTATATATATATATATATATATATATATATATTTGTATGAACCCTGATATCTGAAAGTCTAATTAGGCTCAAACTAATCAGTCGAGGCGGGTTGACTCACTAAGGGGTAAAACTCTCATAGCGTGAATTTTCTGCATTCATAAGGACTCAAACTTGAGACATTACTTAATCGAAATAAGAGCCGAACCGCTTGAACCAACTCACGTTGATAAATTTTATATATTATAATTGTAATCAAATACCCCATACAACTTGTAATATTATTTCAGAAACGGGCTTGAACAGGAGTCCCTAAAAAAGGACGAATCTTAAAAATATATATTTATATAGATTTTGTCACTTCTTCTGTTTGTAGTGACAAGATAAATATTAATGTTTTTTCGAATATATTTATTAATTTTGAAAATACATTAAAAATAAATAAAAAATATATTTTTTCTTTCAAAGGAGGAGAGAAGATCTATGATAAAATGCGGGAAGATCGATGATAAAAAATACGCCTCGGGTAAGGTTGTCGGCAGCCTATGAGGTCTTCAACAATCTCACTGCGGGCTTTGTTTCTTCCCCCTCCATTCTCTCTTCTTCATTCTTTCTTTCTTTCTTCCTTTTTTGCCCCCCTGAATTATTATCATTTTATTGTAATTTGACAAAAAAATTGAAAAAAATTAACGGAAACACACGGAAAGTGGTTAAAAAATGAAAATATCAACAAGAAACACAAAATTGGTGATAAACAAAACAAATATGAAAGTATAAACCTAATTTTCAGTAACTTTCACTTTTTGCTTAAAAAAAAAAAGCAAATGACAAAGTATTCTTTTTTTCTTTAAAAATTTGCTCAGAAGAAAATACAGACTCTCAAGAAATACAACAAAAATTCGGAATGAATGGGATCCCAAAGACAAATGTAACGACCACCACTAGTCAGTCGACATATATAGATTGTACATAGAATTGTAATTTAATAATAGCACTATGGAATTGAAATTTTTCACATTTTTTTAAGTTTTATATTAATTATAATAGGTGAGGCCCATTCTCGACAGAAGCTGCTTATATATTGTCGATAATCGATGACCCATTAGGCTACCAGACACGCCTTTCATTGGCTGAAATTCCATCTACTTAACTTTAATTAACATAAAAAAAAAGAGGCCAAACGTCAGAAGATTATATTTTTATTTGAAATAGTAATATCAAATCTCTCGGGCCAGTAATATAAATTGATGATCGCGCCCTTATAATCTATTGGGAGTGGCAGCCAGCGTTCGATATTTCATGGGACAAGTCGAATAATGTAATGTAGAACCCGAAGAGGAAACCAATTGAATAATCAATCATACATTTGTATTGGATAATGTCTCCATCGAAAGTTCGAATGATGTCTATGCTTTAATGGGGATTAGACTAATTTTAACGAGTGATTCTTGCAATTAGTCCGATTAGTGCTCAACACCTAGGGCTATTCGTCCTTTTTAGTTGGCGAAGTATATTAAATTGGTTTTGGGACAAGTTCTCAGGCTCTAGTGGAGATGCACAGGGTCGGCTACTAAAAGCCGGGGGTTAGCGGACCTTCGCAGTGCTGTCGCTCTATAACAAGTCGATCGCATTCGCCGCCACTTCCCGTAGTCTAGTGAGGTAGCGAGAGAAGTATGTGGTCATGTATAAAAGATGTGCGACTACTATTGGTGATAGAATAATATATTAATTATGCTTTAAACATTGCTGTGTCGACTGTCGAACATGAGAAGAAATTGTTGATACACATACAATCCATCGAGTTATCCTTAATGATGCAATTTCCAATAAGAGAATTGGACAACTATTTGGACAAAAGATACTTTCATTTTTGACTTGGGCATCCCATATTTAAGTTTATAATCGACAATTCCGTTGTATATATATATTCACTGTGTGCAGCATGAAATATATATATCTTAGTGACGTCTTATTTTTTACTTTTGTTTTGTCGTAATGACTCGATAAAACTCGAAGAGTAATTTAGGAGTTTTTTTTTTCCAGTTCCAATAGGAGGCTCATGACCTAATATAAGGAAATGGAAAAAAAATCTAAATAAAGGGGTACATATAGTCCCATTGATGAGAATCGAACCTGAAACTTCTAGATTATCAGGTGAGAGTATTAACTACTGCACTGCACCCCCTTTCTCAAGTAATTTAGGAGTTTGCTAAGGAGAAAGAGAGAAGGTAGAAAAGTTTCCTCAAATGACTTGGTAAGAACAAACTATCAAGTGCTTCCAATGGGTTCCAAAATCCCGTACCACAAGTGTATGTCCGTCCAACATTAATATAAATAATTAGCCAACTGTGCTATACCTTATCATTAGATACCTAACCAATTTACGAATATATCGTTTAAGTGGTTTATGTAGTTAAGTTGGGTTTTCTATAAAAAGCTACACTCATCTTCCACCGGAAAAAGAAAAAAAGCTTCACTCATCCTCTCATTCTCTCTCTCTCTCTCTCTCTCTCTCTCTCTCTCTCTCTCTCTCTCTCGCTCTTCCCTTTCCCATGAGAAAATTTTGAATGATCCTACCTCGTAATGATGTGGTGGGGAAGAACCAATAAGATTTCTTCAATTAAGAAGACTTACCACAATTAATCGAATGATTAGTACTTATTATTTAGTTTATTATAATTTAATTGGTTCTTCCTTATGACATGTGACGAGGTAGGATCACCCAATAATCTCTCTTTCCCCATTCCTTTAATTTATTAACTTGTGACCAACTTCTTTAAATACTTAATATATGGATGTATTGGGAAATATACTTGATTAATACATTATGTTAAACAAATAGCACCTTCTTTTTATGATGAGTAAATAGCACCTTCTTAGTTCGTGATTTAGACCTTTTTCGGTGTAGTGAGTTAATATCAAGCTCGTACTCCAACCACATAAACTCCACCATGAATTTCAAATGCCGTGACGATTATGGCGATATTATATGGGGCTTGAAGACGGAAAATATGTCAATCATCAAAAACGCTATGTTTCATATAACGAATTTATTCCTTTACAATCCAGTCCCCTCTACCAAGGCATGACAAGGGCCATACTATACCGCAGTGTTTCATATATTTTTAATGGACGATTTAGCTCCATTGATCAACCTCCACTGATCAGGCCCTTTTAATTATCTTAACCAGAGTCTCCGATATCCAGCTTCTCATTGTTTCATATAATTTCCATCGGCTGAACTCTCATGTTAAGGTGGAACACGTACTTACTTCTGGTGTCTTAGACTTCAATTTATTCTCCAAAAACCGGATCTAAGAAGGTATTGCGCTAGACCCACCAACACGGAGTACTCATCAATTGACAGTTTCATCACATCAAAGATTTCCTTGACTTCGGAAAGACGATTATACTACACCTCTTTCTCAGTCTCTATTATAGCAACTATAGTAAACCAGTGGCAACTAAAGGAAGGAAATCCGTCTATGTTGTTTGCTTATCAAAAGAGGACTATGAGGAAGAGGATTTGGTGCAGTGGCATAAATTGCTGCCCGAAACCGTGAGGTCTTTGGTTCGATCCTCGTTAGTGAGATTAATGTGCTTTTTTATTTAGTTTTACTATTTTTATTCTTGTACTAGGCCATAGGCCTCCGTTATAACAGAAAAAAAGAGGAATTCCGAGGGGCATCCTTTTAATAGGAAGGAAAAAAAAGAGTAAAGGAATCGATGTATCAATACTAGAAAATTTTCATTAATCCAAATTTTCTATTTTTAAAATAGCCATTTTGTTTAGAAATAATAACTGTTGGATTAAATGATAATATGTTAAATATTGTTCTCCTCGTACTTTTTTTTTTGGTGGAGAAAAAAAATTGCTGCTTCCTTATATTAAATGTTGTCCTCCTTATAACTGTTGGATTAAATGATAATATGTTAAATGTTGTCCTCCTTGTACTCGTTGCTTTTAGTAATGAAGTTATGTTTGATTTAATTTGATTTAGTTTGATTTGAGGAGATGAAGACAAAAGTAGTTAAGAAAAGTATGTTTGAGAAATTTGAAGAAGAAAATAAAAAAGTAATGATTGTGTTATTGAATTGAGGAATAATTGTTGAAATTGAGAAATAAATGTTGAATAGTTGTGATAATTTAATATTAAAAAATTAATTTAAATAATAGATAAGAAAAAGTATGAAAAAAAAATTTGAAGAAAAAAATAAAAACGTAATTATTGTATTGTTAAATTGAGGAAAAAGTAAAGTAAAGTAAAGTAAAGTAAAGTTAAATTATATTTTATTACCAAACAAAGCAACTTCCCTCTTTTTCTTGACCTTTTTCGCATATTCTCACACTACCTCTCTCAATAACTGGCCACACGATTAAATGTAGTGTGGAGGCATGCGTCGTTCCGGGTTCAATTTCTGTTAGTGAAACTTTCTATACTTATTTATTTCTTATTTTCTTTTTTGTTTACTAAGTTTATAGACATCCTCAGTAATATAAAAAAAAACTGGGTGACATAATTTTTGATAATTTCTCTAAAAATAGTCCAATAAGATATTATTATAACTCTCTTATTCTTATCTTAATTTGATAAGGAAAAAACAATTATTCATTTACAAGGAAAAAGCATATATTACATGGCTATTTTTTCATGCATGCCGATGAGTTAAAATTATAGAACTAACAATATATGCAATACTTCACGTAACGGGAGCATGGACTCTAGCGTGGAATAACAATAACCAAGGAACAAGCTTCATCAAATGTTCCTATACATAAACTTGCTCAATTAATTTCATCTAGAGGTTGAAGAACATTGCTTTTAAAGTTTTTTTTTGGGTTCTGAAATGACTACGGCCAATTTTCAGTATCTTTTTTTTGATGAGCAGCCAATTTTCAATATCATATGTGTCCATTTATCTTTCGGCCGGGAAATCAGCCCTAATTGGATAAATCAGTACTAAACAATTGAAAGCTCAAAGCCCACACCTCTTTCAATAAACCATGTTCTTAGAGGCAGACTATCTATCAATAAATAATAAAAAATGAATGAATAAACTAAGTGCACACGGACACACATACATCACTGTATATAGCTCAATGAGCACTTTGCTTCAAGAAGGGGGGGAAAGCATAGTTAAGGGCACTATATTTTGGGCGAATATTTTTGATATTTGAAAGTTTAATGAGTCTCGATTAATATAGGTTTGAACAACATCAGTCCATTAAGAAGTAAACTCTTCAATCATGAATATTTTCTATTCATAATATTCGAATCCGAGTCTTGCTTAAAGGACAACAAGTGTTAAATCACCAAAGTTAATGCATGTTGGCTATCAACACTATTTACTTTTGAAACAACCTTCTTAGGGAGAAAGTCTTGTATGCAACGGTGGTATTATGTGGCAATACCACAAGCTAATAAAGGTTTGACATTTTAGTTTTTGGTATGTAAACAAAAAGTTGTTGACAAAAATAATTCATTGTTGCAAAAATTAACATTTTTTATGTTTCTTGTAACATAATTTTATGTGGTACTGCCATTGCACATAAGACTTTCTCCTGAGCTGACATGTCATCATTTCTATCATTGTCCAACATCGCAGGATCCAATTTCTTCATAAATCAAAGCCACAATAGACTTATCGTTAAATACTCAACTAAGGGTTTGTTTAGTTATTAATTAATGGTCGGGCGAACCAAGAAAGATCAATTGGTTTCTAATGTAACGCACAGAACCACTTCTTCTATTCTTCCTTACTGTTCTATACCATAAAGTTTTATATGTAGCAATGTATATGTACATGCACACAGCACTAATGTTCCTTTCTTGCTTAGCTCATAAAAATTGCCTGTATTTTATACATGGCAGAGGCATTTGTATAAGTATGAATGTTGTTTATAATGCTTGAGGGGGGGGAGGGGGGGGGGGGGGGGGGGGGGGGGGGGGGGGGGGGGGGGGGGGGGGAATGGGGGAGTAGCACAAAGAAGTAGCTAATACTTTAATTTGCACATCTTCCTACCTTTTCTAATGTGGAGTTCCAATAAGTCCAAATCAATATTACATAGCACAGATTGTCATCCGTATTTTCGACATCTAGTTTATATGACGTAGTCTGGTCATGACGGTGGTCACTGAGAGTTCAAAATCTAGTTCTCGAAGAGTATCTCACGCACAGCTTTGAGCAGTTAATGGAGAGGAGCTGGAAGGTGTGAGAATCATCTGGGATGATCATGCATTTAGGCTCGGTCTCGTTTGTTACCGAACAATCAAAATAATTAAGTATATTATTTAGGCCGTTCTCCACCAACATGGCACCAACTTAATCACGAGTAAAGATAAAAGCAAGCTACAGATCTTAGTAATATAGATCTCGGCCGGTCATACATATGAGCATGATGTGTTAGGTTTTGCGGAAATAAATGAAACCATGTAAGTTGTTTTTCATAGTTATTTAGCTGCTGAACTATAAGAACTATATATACACATGATGGTGAGCTAGTGGTATTGAACTTCGAATTGACTCGGTGCCCCATTTTATTACTTAACTAAATTTCAGGTACGTCGATGCCGCACTAATGCTCTAATATACAAACATTTCCAATATGTCTAAACCGCCATCGAGGAATAAGATAACATTAATACGCACGTAGGATACATATGAAAGGAGTATGATAATTAAGTAGGCTCACCGAAGCCCAAGTACGAATACCTCTATAAATACTGCCATAGTGTCTCCATTCTCCATCAAGCAGAGACCATCCATCACATATTCTAACTTCAGCCACATTTCTTGTACCCTTAAGAATTTTTCTCTAGACTTAATTTGGGCTGGTCGATATGGCTTCAATTGGCATTAGCTGTGCCCATGTCTACGTGATGAAGAAACGCCAAGAGGAAAAACTGAAGACGATGGAAGCGGCGAGAGAGTCTAAGCAGGGAAGTCTGGTGGTTGTGGATGGCACAGAGCGTTCGATGGCAGGGAAGAGTACTAACAAGGTCCATCCGGCAGGCAGTTTCTCACCCTCGGGCTCTTCTGACACAGGGGGAGAAATTTGAAACCGGATGGGAAGACTAGCATTACGTTGCGATGTTGTAATTGAATTGGGCTCTTGTGTTTTGGCTTTTGTGTTGTTTTTGTGTCGTGGTATAGTTTTTTTCTTTTTCGGCTCATGACTCTACTCTCTCACGGTGTGTGATTGTTCTTCGTCTTGATGATGTAATGTAAATTGTTGTAATCTTAAATCTCCATTGACAAATCAACTTAATGAATAATTTGCGTCTTTAATTTGTATTTCGCTTTTATTTTGCATACCTTGACTCTCACAACGTATATCAGACTTGTTATGACACAAAAAAATAAAAATAAAAGTGTAACTAGAAATTAAATGTTATTTTTGTTGATACGAGGTATCTCTAGTCTATTGGTAGAGACAATCCCCGCTCGAGCATTGGCTGGCCTTGGTCATGAAATGCTTCAAGTGAGTTTCAAACTTTTGTGCTGCAAGTGAAGTCTAATCACTAACAGCATCAGCCAGTCTACTAATTGCGTCATATCTCATGGTTAGAATATTATCTATAGGTGAAATACAACCCCATACTAATATCATACTTAAATTGTTCGTAAGAATATATAATATGTAAAGCATGCAAATGTAAGAAGTAGGTTGTAATGCGGTGACACACGCGATCGCCTGGTAACCAAACGCTTCCAAATTTGATACTCTTCAACATAACTACATATACCCCTTTATTTAGCATTTTATTTTCTTATACTAAACGCGGGCCTTCTTTGTAATTAGAAGGGCATGCAAATGCGTGGATCGATAGAAAAGGAAATGAAACAATCATCAATTTCAATTATATTACATAAAAGCTAGCAAGCACAACAAGCAAAGGCCACATAAGCTTTCCTTGATCCCTCAGCTTTTGGTTGAGTGTCTCGCTTAACTGTCTGGTCATAATGAAAATTTTCATTCTCGGATGTGTATATCAAATGTTTCCGTAAAAAAAAAATTATTATGAATTAATATTAAAAAGAGTTTATAGCCCAAAAAAGCATGACCTTCATACCTTTTGAAAATTGTCCAAAAAAGCATGACATTTCATTTTAGTCTCAAATCTAGCATGACGTTAAAATTTTTCGTCAATTTTAAACGGTAGTGCCATGTGTCGTCACGCTATCGGATGAGTGGATCTCACTTATTTTTATCTAATCAAAATATTTCTAAAATTAAAGAAAATGGGGTCGGCTGACGAGCTGAGGCCCGAAGGAGGAGGGGGGCAGCGGTGGATCGCCCCAATTGGGGTGGTGATGGCCGCAATCGAGGTCACTACCGTTTGCGCCCTCCTCCTTTAGGCCTTAGCCGTTCCTTCCATTTTTTTTAATTTTCAAATTTTTTTTATTAAATAAAATAAGCGGGACCCACTCATTCAATAACGTGAGCACATGTGGCATCACCATTAAAATTGACGAAAAATTTAACGTCGTGCTAAATTTGAGATTAAATGAAAGGTCATGCTTTTCTGGGCAATTTTCGAAAGGTCGTGTTAAAATAAAAAAAAAGTGTAAATGTCATGCTTTTTTTGGCTATTAACCCTATTAAAACATCTTAAAAAGAGTTCTCTAAATAAAAATCAAAACTTTTTCCATAATCGTTAACAAATTAAATTTTAATCACATTCTTATATATCCACTTAGCATGTGAATCTCCGCCTAGTAAAATATTATTATACTAGTGGAAGAAGATTTAGTGCAGTGGTATAAGACGACTCTGAACTAAGAAATCATAAGTTTGATACTCATTAATGGAACTCATGTGTCCTTTATTTCACTTTATTTTCTATCATTTTACTATATTCATGTGCCTCTTTTATGACAAAAAAAAATTGTAGTATTAAATTTTACATGATTGCTTCTATTCCTTTCCATTTTAACCTAATAAGCATGTAGTAAGAAAATCAATACTGAGAAAGGAGTTCATGACATAGTGGCACCTGTCTTGAGTTGAAATAAAAAATAAAAGATCTCGACCAACGTGGATTGATTCAAGCGGTTTGGCGCTTGTTCTTCTTGAGCAAGGCATCGAGTTCAATTCTTGTGAATGGAGAAAATTCACGCTGGGAGATAGGAGTTCATGATATAATGGCACTTGTCTTGAGCTAAAATAAAAAAAAGGTCCCAACTAACGTGGATTGATTTAAGCGGTTCGGGGTTTGTTCTTCTTAAGTAATGTCTCGAGTTTGAGTATTGTGAATGGATAAAATAAACGTTGTGAGAACTTTACTCTTTAGTAGGCCAACCTAGCTCGACTAGATTAGTCGAGACTAATTGGTCTTCCGAGTACTAAGGTTCACACCGAAAATGAAAAAGGTCCCATTTCAATTCTCAATAAATTTATTGTATTTTTTTTCCTTAGCTAATCACGTTCTGTATATGCCCTCATTTGTAACAAACTAGTCACTTAACTCGTGAATTAGGCATGAAAAAAAAATTAGTATCTTTTAATATTTAATTTAATATAGCCTTAAAAATAGGTAATTTATTTTATTGTTACAAATTACACTTAGATAATGCTTAGTTACCTACGAATAAAAAATAAAAAATGAGTCAGTTATCACAATAAAATACTTACTTTATTTATATGAAAGTAATAATATATTTATACCTTTACAAATAAAAATAATAAGGTTAAATGCACTAATCTCTCTTGAGATTTGCAAAATGACACTTTGCCCCATTTGTTGAAAAAATAGGCACTTAACCTCATTTAATTTATTTGACCAAACTATTATTTTTGGGGATAATATCAATTGGATTCATAACTTATGGATTTTTCTTTCAAGACCATACATTTATTTTTGGGTAAAATGCAATAACTTCTCTTGAGATTTGGAGAAAATATGCGGTTAGCCCCATTTGACCTAATTGACCAAATTATTATCTTTTGCGAAAATGCTAATTAGGGTCATAATTACTCTTACTTTTTTTTTCTTTTTTAATCCATATGTTTTTTTTACTGAATAAGGTCACATTGTATAAAATGTTCATCCACGGTCCTTATCATTTTATTTTTTATTTAAGGAGTAAAATTAAAAATTAAAAAATAAAAATAGTTGGAAGCCTCGATCAAAGAGGACAAGTAAAGGCCTTGATACAAATATTTTATGTAGAGTGGTTGCTTTATTCAATAAAAAATAAATGGATGATCTCGAAATGAAAAATTCATAAGTTATGAACCCAATTGAATTTTTTTTCCAAAAACAATAGTTTGGTCAAATAAGTCAAATCGGGCTAAATGCCTATTTTTTAACAAATAGGGCTAAATGTCATTTCTCCAAATTTTAAGGGACGTTGGTACATTTTACCCAAAATAAAAAAAATGAAGCAGTACATTGTAACTACTATGTATAATCAAAACCTAATTAATGATTATATATATATATATATAATGAGGATATGATATCTTATAATAGCTATATATATATAAAATGAGGATATGATATCTTATAGTAGCCTAACACAGGTGAACCAAGAGTGTCAGTTAGGTGGGGACTTCAATCATCACCTATCACTGTATCAGTATTTTCGACTTATTTTATATTAAGCGGAGAAGTGGCTACTTGCATGCAGTGGCAAGCAACATTCATGCCTTCCTTTGAAAAGTAAGGTTTTGAGTTTTAAGTAAACAAATTTGGGGCATAAACAAAATTTAGTTAAAACCGAATGAATTATGTTAAGAATATCAATAAATTACAAAAAATCATTTATATCGACTAAATAAAAAAGTTATCTTTACCGAAAAACGGTATCTTCACTTCACATCAATTGGACGATACTTCGATGAGAGTGTAATTATCTTTAAATTATTAATTATGTATAAGCTTCTTCTCAAAATAAGGCCCGAAACAGATTAATTTAAGACTTTCTTATATTTACATGCATCAATGAATTCTAATTTCATTAGAAACAATAAATTAGTAATAATTTAATTTTGATTAATAAAATAATATACTTAGTCAAACAAGCAAAGTATACATCATTATCAATAAAAAATCATATCAAAATTGATAATTTCGTTATTTCTTCTGGTCCCAATTCTTTTAATATATTTAATATATGATAAACTATTGTACCACTTTAAAATCTAATAAGGTATAGATTAAAAAATAACTGATAAATAAATTTTTTCATGCAAATTCAATAGTTCTAAGCAAATAACAGACGCACCAATCAAATTAACATCCAATTAAAAAGATAACATCCTAGACAAATTACTTTCATAAAAAAACACATGAATTTGACAATCATGGATTTCGAGAAAACTTGATGAAGCCTAGTAAAATACTGATGAAGTCTTGTGAATGACCAAATTGATGTAAGATATTGGTATTAGTACATCAAATAAACGTGTACAGTATATATAGGGCAAATGTCATACAGACTAATAAGAAAATTTCCTATCGAATGTAAAAATTTTAATATAATGAAATTTTTATCTCAGGAAATAATAGTTTAAATTCCACTTTACGATATATACTGCAAATATATATGCATATTTCTAAAATGAAGATTACATGTATAGGTTTCAGTATATATATTACTATTACTATAATATAAACAAGATTTGTATGTTATCTTTTAATTGTATATCAAATATTTTAGTATATATTTCATTGTATATCAAATACTTCACAATATAATATTTACATAATTAAAGCGACAATATGGTTTCGATGTGCCAAGTTATATATTCCGTTGGGTTATATGTGGATATAATCTATATACTCTTCTATATATATTAAATAAGAAAATATTATGAATATAGTTTCTCAATGAATAAATATTTCTTGATGAAAAATATAAAAATTTCCTTACTATATAAATAATGACCTGTCATCATGGGAGAGCTCCATTTTATATTTTTGATAATGTGGCGGTATGAAAATTCAGTTTGGGACTTGATTTTCATATTATATATAGATATAGGTATAGATTATTATAATCGAGCTTGGTTCGCTAAATTGGAGAGCCGAGGAAAGGATTGAATAGTCAGACTGAAATAAACTCCAATTAATCATGTTTGATGAATAGAATTAAACGATCACAAAATTGGGTTGGATTTATGGTATAATTGCTTTTTTATACCATCATTTTTCTAAAACAGTTAGATTGCAATTATTGATTTAAAATAATAGTCAACATGTTGTCCTCTCGTAAATTTCTGTTAAATGACACACCCACCCACTCTAGATAAAAAATGATCCATTCTTGATGAAAAATGATAGTCCACCTCATTGAGTATGTTGACTTGATAACAAAAAATCTTTTTTATTCCAACCTTTAAATACTTTTCACTTTCAACCCAATTATTTATTTTTTATGAGAAAAATACACTCCTTTTTATTGAGATTGTATTGTTTTATTGGTATGACCTCTTCCGGTCATTAACGATGCATAGATCCTTAATTTTCTTTTACTTTTTTTTTATCAACTAGGGCCGAACCCACGCAATCCCACAGTAACTCCGTGTTTTTATTAAAAAAATAAAAATCCGCCCACCTCTCTCTTTTTGTTTTCTTGCACTTTTGAAGTCTTGAACCTGAGAACTCCCACCCCTCATGTCATCTTCTTAACCGTTGAGCTACAAGCATTAATCTAGTCATTTCTCTACACTAATTATATTTGTACTGCTTTTTTCATTTTTAGAAAAACAAAAACTTGTAATATTAACAAATTTGTATTGTTAATAAATACATTTAATAATAAATTCAACATTACGAGTTCGAATATGCTTTCCATTACTATTTATTTTGAGATTTTATTTCTAATACTAATTATTTCATTCATTCCTTTTTGTTTTGACTTTTCATGTATAATATTAAAATGGTAAGTAACTATAAAATGTATTTATTTATGACTCGCGCTCCGAGCTTAAATATAATCTTAATTGTAATGTTTTTCTTGCTCCGAGAGTAAACATTATATTTATATTTATTTTTTTAAAAACTAAAAATTTTAAATATTCAAATTAATTAATTTCATATTTACTATTAAATATTTAACACTTTCAATCCTAAATTAAATTAATTTTACATTTAACTTACAATATAATATCATCTTCAAGAAATATGATTTATATGCGATATATATCTCTACAATTATTATTGTAAAACAAATATTGATTTTCTCATTTGACATTTATGGTTTAACTTTTTATTAAAAAAATTGATACTTTTAATTTACCAAGAGATTAACGTCCCTCAGTAATTTATTTTTAAATTTTTTTATTTTACCGAGGGAATTACCAAGGGATTTTTCCCTCGGAAATCCCTCGGTAAAGTTTCTAAGGGATTTTCGAGAGATTACCGAGGGACGCAATTCCTCCGTAATTCCCTTGGTAATCCCAGTATTTTTAGTAGTGCAAAGTGATACTTGAACACGGAGTCTCCTAAATTGATGAAGAAAGCAACCACTTCTTATCATTTCTAATAGAACAGTACGGTATAACATAATCACAACGTTTGATTCCAACCACTCACCAAAACGTGCAGAAACAGGAATAAATAATGCCTGAAGTTAGATTCCAATCGCCTGAGATAGCAGAGAAACATCAGCGACAGGACAGAGAAGCCAAACGCCACTGTACCCACATCGAAGAACCAAACCACAGAACAAAGACCAAGCAAACTTGTCAATCTTACAATTCCATCCACCCAGAAATTTTTATTTTTCTAAAGAAAATCAATACTTTCAAACATTAAAAACAGGAAATCAAGAATAAAATATAAAAAATCCGGCACAATCAGAGTCCCGTAGCCAGCCACAGAACATTCAGGAACAACCGTTGAAGAAAACCCAGCCTCGCCTAGAACAAACTGAAGGAATGGAAGGGAAACAAAATTAGGGGTCGACTTGAGATCATAGTTGAAGCTTTGGAAACGAAGGAAGAGAGAGGAGACACCGTTGATGGATTGCAGCAGAGAAACGAAGCAAAAGAGCGCAGCTTTAGAGTGAACTAGATGTGTACCCGCACGTTGTGCGGGAGCGTTGGGTTATAAGTGTTGGGAATTGGTGTATGCCCTAGATGCAATCTATCATCAGTTCTGTAATATGACATGTATTTCATTATATTACGAGGCATATCTGTTATTGTGTAAATTGCGCTAAATATGATTTTACACAATAATGTCCTTGGAATAGTAGGTTCAATAGGCATCAAGTGTGACTTGATTGTGAGATCCTATAATTACTGAACATTATTCCTAAATGTCCATAGTCAAAGTATTATCGTTAATTAGGACAACGATAATACGGTTAGATTAGTGTAAGTGTTGATTGATGATCAAATCTCATAGGTCATGGATATGGAGATATCAAATCACACCACATGTATACATTAAGAGTAATGTGTATAGGACTGATCCGCCATGAGATTGCTACATGGGTTGTTACGTGACTGTCATTAGCATATCTCAAAGTGACTATAGTGTAATGGTCCTTTGACTTGAGGTCACCATAGATTCCTACATGTAATGTCATATACTTTGATACTGTCAAACGCCACTGTAACAGGATGGTTATAAAGACAGTTATTGGGTATACCACAGAGCATGGAGAGGAATGTGAGTGATCAAGATAGGATTTGTCCCTCCTACGAAACGGGAGCGATATCTCACGGCCACTTGGTGGTTAAGTCTAAAAGTGTATGCATACCCAAATGAGTCGATATAATGATATCGAGCTCATTTGTTCTGATAGACTTACCCGGTAAACCAAGAAAAAGAGATATTGAGCCATACAAGGATGTCATCGACCATGCCTTGGGCTCAATAGAGATATAGAGGACAAAGGGATTATATTACACGGTAATGGAGGTCACAAGGTTCGTCGAGAAATTGACTTTCCGATTACTTGAGTAACAGTGATGCATTGCTAGATGCCACTCACTGTTTGTAATATTGAAATAGAGATTTTGATATTACTGTCAACGTAATTGGGAACCTACAGGGTCACACACTACGACTAAATTGACGAGATATTTTGAAACAATAAAATCATCTAATAAAGATTAGATGATTTATGGTGCGACTAATTAATCGGATATTTAATGAGATTAAATTTGTCGATTAATTAGACTCGATTTATTAGATTAAATGGACCAAATTGATGCAAGATTAATACGGTGACACATGGGCCATACATATGTCTACATTTATACATACACATGGGCTAATTAAATGATGCCATTTACCTAGACACATGGGCCATACATATGTCTACATTTATACATACACATGGGCTAATTAAATGATGCCATTTACCTAGACACATGTCATGTAGGGAGCCCATGTAATTCTAATCCCACATCGGTGGGATTTGAATTTTCTTCCCTTCCTGTTTGTTATATAAAGGGTACAGAATATATATATATATATAGATGAGATATATATGTATGCATGTGTTTGTGTACGTTTACATACACAAATATATAAGATATACATGTATGTATATAAATGGGCATAATTGAGTTGAATTGTTCAACTCATTAGGTCCAATTAAGTCTAATAAATTTCGAGAGTCGCACCAGTGTTTCTTTCGAGTGTTGGTCGCTAGCACCGCCGATCTCGAAGACTCGTCGACAAAGTCGGTGTGGATTCCAGTAGAGGCGTCACGCGTGGGACGCTCGGTCGACAACTTTAAATATTCCAGGTACGTTTTTATTTACTCTTATTCTTCTAGTAGGTCTTGGAATTAGTTTCACGGGTAGGAAATTTTGAATTTCTGTTCCTTTTTCGCTTCCGTTGCGCCCCGTGGAACTAGCAATTGGTATCAGAGCCTAGCTAGTTAGAATCTGAGTAGATAATAGCATAAAATATGATTTTATGCTTGGTACTCGTGTGATTATGTTTGATATTTGCGGTGCATGACTGTTAGACATGGACAATGTCCTAGTTGTGTTAGTATAATAGTTATACGTGTGGACTATTATGTAATAGTTACATAATAGTGTATAGTGAGATCGATTAAATGTTAATCAAATCCCTCAAAATATTAAGTCCATATCCTTCCACCGTGTAACGCTCGTCAAGACCAAGATCGATGAGTGTGTAGACCTTGCCTTCGCAGGATGCCCTTATCTATCCTAGTAAGACGTTGTGTTTACCAGTGGGTCGGACTTAACTGAGCAAGCCTAATAGGATTAGGAGTTCAGAGGCATGTAGTTGGGCATCGATCTATAAGATAGATTTGAATAAGGAGTTATTCACCCAACTAATCAAGAGTTGCATGTGATGCAATTGGGAAAGTGAGTTCCCTACCTAAATAGCCAGTTCTGGGTGAATCAGCCCTCGCTGACTCAGAGCTTGGTGAGATATGGATCTTGAGCTACTATGAGAATGATATTCTCTGAATCAATGTTGAGGGTCATTGATTTGATATAAATAGTGGGAGCAATATTTATAAAGTCCTCATTAAATATTGTTGTGTCATAATACTTATTTTGTATATTTCTATGGTAGTTACCATGGCAGGGAGCACTTCTAGTACTTTCTGTTTGCGATCCGTCCTTGATAAGGACAAACTGTCAGGGACTAATTTCCTTGGTTGGTATCGAAACTTGAGAATTGTTCTCACCCAAGAAAAGAAGCTATATGTCTTAGAGCAACCTCTTCTTGCGCCACCGCCTGACGATGCCCCCCAAGCTGAGAAAGATGCTTATAGTAAGCATCATGATGATGCCGTAAACGTCGGATGTCTCATGTTAGTCACCATGGACTCGGAGCTTCAGAAGCAACACGAGAACATGAAGGCGTACGATATGATCGTGCATCTCAGGCAGCTCTATCAAGAGCAGGCCCGACATGAGAGATTCGAGATCTCTAAAGCACTTTTTCAGGCAAGGTTGATTGAGGGTAGCCCGGTGGGTCTTCATGTACTCAAGATGATTGGGTACGTTGAGACTCTGGGAAGACTGGGATTTCCTCTTGGTCAAGAGTTGGCCACAGATTTAGTCCTACAGTCGCTGCCCAGCAGTTATAGTCAGTTCATTATGAGCTATAATATGAATGACTACAATAAACCATTGCCTGAACTGCTTAGCATGTTGAGAACAGCTGAGCATGATATCAGCAAGGGGACGTCCGTTCTAATGGTCCAAGGGACCAAAAGAAAGGGCAAGAGCAAGAGTAAAGGCAAGAAGGCTAAAGGTGCATCCAATTTTGACTTGGGTGCGTTGAAGCCTAAAGCCAAGGTGGCGAAGAATGATTACTGCTTCCATTGTGGCAACACTGGACATTGGAAGCGGAATTGTAAGATATACCTGGAAGAGTTGAAGAAGAAGAAGGGAAGTGAGACTTCCACTTCAGGTATCCATGTTATAGAGATTAATGTATCTACTACTTCTACATCTTGGGTATTAGATACCGGATATGGTGCTCATATTTGTGGAAATATGCAGGACCTAAAGGACAGTAGATCGTTGACAAAGGGCGAGGTGGACCTACGAGTTGGAAATGGAGCAAGAGTTGCTACATTAACTGTAGGGACTTATCACCTAGTTTTGCCTACTGGGCTTGTATTAGATCTTAACGACTGTTATTATGTACCTGCTATTAGTAGAAACATAATATCTGTTTCTTATTTGGACAAGAAGGGATTTTGTTTCACTATAAAGAACAAGTGTTGTTCTATGTACATGAATGATGTATATTATGGCAGTGCACATTTAAGTAATGGTCTGTATGTTCTTGATCTAGATACGCCTATTTATAATGTGGAAACCAAACGGCTCAAATCTAATGATTCGAACCCGACTTACCTCTGGCATTGTCGTTTAGGCCATATTAGCGAGAATCGCATCTCTAGACTCCATAAGGATGGATTACTGGACTCGTTTGATTTAGAATCGATCGAGACATGCGAACCTTGCTTAATGGGGAAAATGACTAAGGCCCCTTTTACCGGAAAAGGTGAGCGAGCTAGTGATCTTTTGGCTCTCATACATACCGATGTATGTGGACCAGTGAACAAGCTTGCTAGAGGTGGGTATCTCTACTTTATTACATTTACTGATGATTTCAGTAGATTTGGATATGTGTTTTTGATGAAACACAAATCTGAATCCTTTGAAAAGTTCAAAGAATTTAAGAATGAAGTGGAGAATCAGTTGGGTAAGAGCATTAAAGTTCTTCGATCAGATCGAGGAGGTGAATATTTGAGCTATGAGTTCGCTGACTATCTTAAACAGTGTGGGATTTTATCTCAACTGACTCCACCTGGAACACCACAATGGAATGGTGTAGCTGAGAGGAGGAATCGAACTTTATTAGATATGGTTCGATCTTTGATGAGTCATGCAAACTTACCTGACTCCTTCTGGGGATATGCTCTACAAACAGCTGCTCTCATATTAAACAATGCTCCGTCGAAATCAGTTGAAAGGACACCATATGAGATGTGGTATGGGAAACGTCCCAAGATGTCTTTTCTAAAGATATGGGGTTGCGAAGCTTATGTGAAGAGATTGTCTTCGGATAAGCTTGGCCCTAAATCGGACAAATGTTACTTCGTGGGGTATCCTAAGGAAACTCGAGGATACTATTTCTATAATCCCATCGAGGGCAAAGTGTTTGTCGCTCGAACTGCGGTATTCCTTGAGAAAGAGTTTCTCTTCAAAGGAACTAGTGGGAGGAAATTAGAACTTGGGGAAGTTCTACCACAAAATGACATTGACCAATCGACGGGCAATGTTGCAGAACAAGTATCACAAGTTGTTGTGGCACAATCTTCTACACAGGTGACACAGGAGCCTCGTAGGTCTAGTAGGATACGTCATGAGCCCGAGAGATATGGATTTCTCGTGACTCAAGACAATGACGTATTGCTCATAGATAATGATGAGCCTACAACCTATGTGGAAGCCGTAATAGGCCCAGACTCTGAGAAATGGCTGGAGGCCATGAGATCTGAGATGGAGTCCATGTACACTAACCAAGTATGGACTTTGGTTGATCCACCTGAAGGGGCAAAACCCATTGGGTGTAAGTGGGTCTTCAAGAAGAAGACTGACATGGACGGTAATGTGATTACCTTTAAGGGCCGACTTGTGGCAAAAGGTTTCAGACAAGTTCATGGTGTTGACTATGACGAAACCTTTTCCCCGGTAGCTATGCTTAAATCCATCAGGATCTTACTTGCAATTGCAGCTTATTATGATTATGAGATCTGGCAAATGGATGTCAAAACTGCTTTCCTGAACGGGAAGCTCCTCGAGGATGTGTTTATGACACAACCTGAGGGTTTTGTCGATCCACATTGTGCCGGAAAGGTTTGTAAGCTACAACGGTCTATTTATGGACTGAAGCAAGCTTCTAGGAGCTGGAATCTTCGTTTTGATGATGCAATCAAAGAGTTTGGCTTCATCAAGAATGAAGATGAACCCTGTGTTTACAAGAAGGTTAGTGGGAGCATAGTAATCTTCCTGGTGTTATATGTAGATGACATACTTCTGATCGGGAATGACATTCCTTCCTTACAGTCTGTGAAGACTTGGTTGGGAAGGTGTTTCTCTATGAAGGACTTAGGCGAAGCTACCTACGTGCTAGGTATCAGGATCTATAGAGATAGATCCAGGAGACTGCTTGGCTTAAGTCAGAGTGCATACATAGATAAAGTGCTTCGGCGATTTAGCATGCAGGATTCTAAGAAAGGGTCGCTGCCTATGTTACATGGCATAAGCCTTTCGAAGGCTCAGTGTCCTTCTACTCGAGAGGAGAGGGACCGCATGAATAGGATTCCATATGCGTCAGCTACTGGATCCATCATGTATGCTATGTTATGCACTCGATCAGATGTCTCGTATGCTTTGAGTATGACGAGTCGATACCAATCAGATCCAGGTGAAAGACACTGGATTGCAGTAAAGAACATCCTTAAGTACTTACGAAGGACTAAGGAGATGTTTTTGGTATATGGAGGCGAAGAAGAGCTCGTTGTAAGAGGTTACACCGATGCTAGCTTCCAGACCGATAAGGACGACAGTAGATCGCAGTCAGGGTATGTGTTCTGCCTGAATGGAGGTGCTGTGAGTTGGAAGAGTTCCAAACAGGAGACAGTAGCCGACTCTACCACAGAGGCCGAGTATATTGCTGCCTCTAACGCTGCAAAAGAGGCCGTTTGGATTAAGAAGTTCATAAAAGAACTTGCTGTGGTTCCTAGCATCGTAGACCCAGTGGATCTCTATTGTGACAACAATGGAGCCATTGCGCAAGCTAAGGAACCCAGGTCTCACCAACGATCCAAACATATACTCAGGCGCTTCCATCTCATTCGCGAGATCATCGACAGAGGAGATGTGAAGATATGCAGAATACCAACAGATGAGAATCTCGCAGATCCACTTACGAAGCCTCTTGTGCAGCGCAAGCACGAGGCTCACACTAGATCTATTGGCATTAGACAGATGCCAGATTGGCTCTAGTGCAAGTGGGAGATTGTTGGGAATTGGTGTATGCCCTAGATGCAATCTATCATCAGTTCTGTAATATGACATGTATTTCATTATATTACGAGGCATATCTGTTATTGTGTAAATTGCGCTAAATATGATTTTACACAATAATGTCCTTGGAATAGTAGGTTCAATAGGCATCAAGTGTGACTTGATTGTGAGATCCTATAATTACTGAACATTATTCCTAAATGTCCATAGTCAAAGTATTATCGTTAATTAGGACAACGATAATACGGTTAGATTAGTGTAAGTGTTGATTGATGATCAAATCTCATAGGTCATGGATATGGAGATATCAAATCACACCACATGTATACATTAAGAGTAATGTGTATAGGACTGATCCGCCATGAGATTGCTACATGGGTTGTTACGTGACTGTCATTAGCATATCTCAAAGTGACTATAGTGTAATGGTCCTTTGACTTGAGGTCACCATAGATTCCTACATGTAATGTCATATACTTTGATACTGTCAAACGCCACTGTAACAGGATGGTTATAAAGACAGTTATTGGGTATACCACAGAGCATGGAGAGGAATGTGAGTGATCAAGATAGGATTTGTCCCTCCTACGAAACGGGAGCGATATCTCACGGCCACTTGGTGGTTAAGTCTAAAAGTGTATGCATACCCAAATGAGTCGATATAATGATATCGAGCTCATTTGTTCTGATAGACTTACCCGGTAAACCAAGAAAAAGAGATATTGAGCCATACAAGGATGTCATCGACCATGCCTTGGGCTCAATAGAGATATAGAGGACAAAGGGATTATATTACACGGTAATGGAGGTCACAAGGTTCGTCGAGAAATTGACTTTCCGATTACTTGAGTAACAGTGATGCATTGCTAGATGCCACTCACTGTTTGTAATATTGAAATAGAGATTTTGATATTACTGTCAACGTAATTGGGAACCTACAGGGTCACACACTACGACTAAATTGACGAGATATTTTGAAACAATAAAATCATCTAATAAAGATTAGATGATTTATGGTGCGACTAATTAATCGGATATTTAATGAGATTAAATTTGTCGATTAATTAGACTCGATTTATTAGATTAAATGGACCAAATTGATGCAAGATTAATACGGTGACACATGGGCCATACATATGTCTACATTTATACATACACATGGGCTAATTAAATGATGCCATTTACCTAGACACATGGGCCATACATATGTCTACATTTATACATACACATGGGCTAATTAAATGATGCCATTTACCTAGACACATGTCATGTAGGGAGCCCATGTAATTCTAATCCCACATCGGTGGGATTTGAATTTTCTTCCCTTCCTGTTTGTTATATAAAGGGTACAGAATATATATATATATATATATAGATGAGATATATATGTATGCATGTGTTTGTGTACGTTTACATACACAAATATATAAGATATACATGTATGTATATAAATGGGCATAATTGAGTTGAATTGTTCAACTCATTAGGTCCAATTAAGTCTAATAAATTTCGAGAGTCGCACCAGTGTTTCTTTCGAGTGTTGGTCGCTAGCACCGCCGATCTCGAAGACTCGTCGACAAAGTCGGTGTGGATTCCAGTAGAGGCGTCACGCGTGGGACGCTCGGTCGACAACTTTAAATATTCCAGGTACGTTTTTATTTACTCTTATTCTTCTAGTAGGTCTTGGAATTAGTTTCACGGGTAGGAAATTTTGAATTTCTGTTCCTTTTTCGCTTCCGTTGCGCCCCGTGGAACTAGCAATAAGTTATGTAATTTGTTGAGAAAAGTTTGTTGACATGAACCAATTGAAGTGAAATTGCATCATACGCTTCCAGAATTCTGATGTGTGTATTAAAGGAAGAGGCGCTAAGCCATGGTTAGCCTGAAGAGTGGCAACAACAGTGTGAAAATAACATATAAATTGAAATGTGGCCTAAGGGAAAATATGTGCTATATCCCCCATGCATTATGAAGTGAAAAGTTGATAGTGACCACAGAGATGCACTTCCTGACCAAATTAATTTCTTCCAGAAGTTTTTTACAGCATGTCAAGAAGAATTCTTTACTCCAGCTGTCTTGTTACCGGCACGTGATTAATATGCTTCAGTCCTTTCCAAATTGAATACCTTCCGGGTTTCTGTTGCATCTCGTTCTCGAATATTCCACTCCAACTCTTCCTTGTTATCTTTGATCACGTTCTCTTTCCTCCTCTAACTGCAGAACAAAGGACATATAAGGCGTACGATGATCTTTAAAAAGGAAACTGAGGATAACAGAATGTCAAGAACAGTTATCATTACGAATGTCTAAGGTAGAGACAGAACAACCATTTCACTTGCAACAATAGTTAAAAGAAAATAATACCTCAGAGCCACCTTCTTCATCTTGAGAAGTTCGTGTCTTGACACTTCTTCCTTCATCAAAGTGCACAGCTGGCCTAACCATAACATCAGTTCATGATCAATAACTTGAAAATTAAATAAGAGGTAAAAAACAAACTTTAAGAATGATGTTCTTCAAATACCTCAGCCTCATCATCATCATCATCATCATCATCGTGACTTTCTTTTTCCTTAAACGTTTCTTATGGAAATCTGCCCTCTTAGCATTAAAAATAGAAGTACCAGTAGACCTCTCGGTATGACTGGCGTTATTCCCCATAGTCTTCATCATCGTCGACGGCATGTAATAATATGAGAACTTGAACATTATGATTTATGGGACAAATTAAGTGATATTATTCGGCCGTACCTTTTTTGACCCTCTCCATATCTCGCTATTGTAGTCCTAAACATATCTAATCTTCCCATATAGTTTGCCTTCATCACCATTCGTCTTTTCCAGTTCTACCATTAGCACTCCAATCTTCTCTTCGACAGTCTAACTTCCTAGTAGGTATTAAAAATGCAAACCAAGTCAATAGTGTGAAGCTGACATATGTGAAGAATAATAACAACAATTGCGCATGGATGACATGAAATTTCGGCAATAAAGAGTGTTGAGTAGGGAAGAGACCTCTTCCGTTACTCGCAAGTGTGCTCTGAATCGATCTCGTTGGTTGATTATAATGTTGTGCATTCAATTTTCAGCTTTGATCTTGATCAGGGGAAACACGCTTTTGTTCTGCATTTTGATTCATAAAATAAACTTATAATTCCAAACATCTCAGAATTCAAATGCCAGGATGGGGCAAGAGAGAGAACCTCAAAGTGCTCAGCAGTGCCAGTCTCTGAGAGGTCCTACTCATCAAATAGAAAACCTTTACGCTCTTTGGAACTGTAACGCTGTCTAAGAGAACAGAACATCCAAATGTCTTGCCATTAAGTAGCCAAGCTGCATGCATTCCAAACAAATTTAATTGATCAATAGTCGATTGGTGGCTGAAGCAGATGGTCGATAAACTCAGATTTAAGTGATGATAGCAACTCAGATTTACGCAACACTCTTGAATAAACTTCTTCAGCAAAAGCCCGAGTTTTGCTATAACTTACATTAGTTGCCACGACTCGGTAACTGAAAGGCATAGCAACTATATATATATGATTGAAAAATATTTAAGTTGTTAAAAGTGACTTTTTAGTAACTAAATTTGATTAATTAGTTGCTAATAAATTACTTTATTATAGTGAGAATTGTGTAACAAAATCTATATATTGCATGCGATAATCATTTTACGGCTGAATGATGCTCTAAACTCCGAATTCGGAGCCTCCTAATGAGACAAAAGGGGCATACTTGTAATTAAATACAATAAGAGGGGCATTTTTCCAATTTCTCTTGTTCGCTGGATTCGGAGAAAGCAATTTTGGAGGAAAACCTTTACAGCTAGAATGGAAATGTGTCTTGCTGAATATATGCTTTATTCTTCAATTAATTAAGCCTATTATTTTCTAGGGTTCATTAAAAAGACTACTGAATTAGGGCCCTCATGGGCACATATATGAACCCTACACGCGATTCCACCATGATTGCCAAGTTGATTAAACTAGTTTAAGCTGAACAAAGAGATCGCTGGCAATTTTCCCATTGTCTCAGTCATAATTCCACCTACCGAAATTAGGACTTGCAGTTCCTGATACGACCAGGCTGTATTCCATACATTATATATGGGCATTTTCCCTCTTAAAATTGCCAATGCTGCATTCCACACATTATATACATGTATGACAAACAAAACTATCCCTAAGCACCATACAATTACAAATTCAGATATGGCATAATAACCTCGCAGCTCCTACCAAAAAAAAAAAAACAGGACCTCGCCGCCCCTACATGAACCTGTCTAAATCTTTTTGGGTGAGAAACGGGCAGGAGCGCAGTACTATGCCCATATTAATGATATATGTTTTTCATTTTCAACTTAATTCTCGAAGTCAATACTTGATTAGTTAATATTGATCAAATCATTTGCGGATTCGGTAACAATTGGGACCTTCATCCAAATGAATGTAGCTCAACGCTAGCTAGAGCAATCAACTTGTTCGTCTATAAGTAATTAGTCATGTAGCAGTTGGATACCTCTGATAACAAACATATATGACCATTGAAAAGAGAAATGAAAATAAACAAATAAATAAATAAATAGGCCAGAATCTTTTAGTATGTCGAGAGAGCTTGGAGGATCTTGTGGATTCTTATCGATGTAGGACACAGGGCCTGAGTTCCTTAATTCTCTCACCCTTATGTCCCCAACATCATTAACCAACCAAACATGTGGCTGGGGACAGATCAACCATCGCCAAGGCTGCCTACAAATGCGCTTTGGCCATGCTCAAGAACATCCGGAGAAGACCAGAGACTGAGAAGAAAAGGGAGGCGCGTGTTTCGTTAACACCAAGTAATAGCTTACCGTCAAATCCCACGGTATCAAGAGACCAATCAGTGAGTTCCAGTCAACCAATGTTATAACATATGCTCAGGCGATCCGACTTCCATAAAAGGAGCAACCGCTGGGTAACTTGTTTCCTCATTGTCCGAACCGTCTCCCCCAGCCAGTCCTGTCACCTCTCTTCCCTTATCTGGACGCTTGTTTAACTGAACCTAAAATTATTGCCCCTTTGGAGGATCAGTTTGTCCGTTTAGGGTTTTTGCTATTTTTCTCTTTGAGATTATTCTCTTTCTTTGTTGTTCTTACAAGGATCCATTCATAAATGGGTAGAGTGAAACTCCAGATTAAGAGAATAGAGAACCCTACAAACCGGCAGGTGACGTTCTCGAAACGTAGGAATGGACTCATCAAGAAGGCGTACGAACTCTCCATACTCTGCGATATCGATATCGCTCTCATTATGTTCTCTACATCCCAGCGCGTCAGCCACTTCTCAGGCAGAAAGAGGTGAGAATATATTTTGCCCTAGTCATTCTATATTCAATCATCAGCTTTCTTATTCTTCTTCCTTTCTTTGTCCCTGGCCAAGAATCGAAGATGTTCTCACACGTTACATAGACATGCCGGATCACGACAGAGGAGGGTATGTAAAACTATTTTTTCAGCATCCCCTATGCATTCAGTTGAACGTATCCTTTCCTTTTGCACAATCATCAACCCATAATCATGATAATCTTACACGATCTCTTTTCACGTCATTCTTTTTGCAGAATTATTCAAAACAAGGAGGTGCAGATATCCATATGAACATTCGATTCTTGTTCTTCCGAGTTGTATTTATTTTTCTTTTTTTTATTCCAAGCTTGTGTTCTTAAGATTTGCAAAATAATATGAATGCAGTATCTGATCAGTGCCCTCAAGAAATTGAAGACAGAAAATGAGATAGCTCTTCAGCTTGCCAAGTATACTCTCCCCCCCTTTCTTCAACTCTCCAAGAGAGTTTGCAAGCTTAAGAAACCATAATAAATGCAAAGAGACCCGAAGAAAATCATTTTATTTCCGAGTGTTTTTCATTTTCTCAGAAGGTGTCTGAAGAAATATTTCAGAAAAAGTCTAGTTATAAAATCATTAATCAGGATCGACGTTGATGTTACTTGCATTCTCGTGTGTAGTCTTCTATTTTCCATTTATCACTAACTAGAACTTCTTCTTCTGTTTCTTTTTTCCCTCCCATCTCACTTAATCAGCCCCGTTGAACCAAATCCAAATCTGGAGGTAATGAGACAATCTTCATGGTTGCCGTTATCTCAAGCATAATATTCACTCGATTTAAGTTTGTACTCTTGCATTCTTCGGGAAATAATTCTATGGTTCATTAATTTATATAGGAACTACAACAAGAAATTACTAACTTGCAACATCAGCTCCAAATGGCAGAGGACCAACTAAGGTAAGTTTGACACGGCTACTTCATTTTGTATATGCAGTTTTCGTCTATATTCTATTCATGATCATGTTGGCCTATCAATGAACTAATTTCTATGCCACTTGTCTCTGTGCTAGAATATATGAGCCAGACCCCCTAACATTTACGTTGCAAGACGAAACTGATGCCAGCGAGAAGAATCTCTTGGATACATTAGCACGCGTTACAGAAAGAAAGGTATAAGTTTATCCCTTGGTGCAATGTGCGGAAAAAGTCGACTGTACTTGAAAAAGAAAAAGATCTTGTCATGTCTGCTAAATTTTCCTATCGATTTATATATATGGCTCAATGCTAATCTTTCCTGTTGATATTATTTCAGTAACATATAGCAGTCTCTTGTTGCCAAAGGATTTGATGTAACGTGGTCTTTTGTTGTTTCAGAAATACTTGCTTGGCGGCCAGTCGTCAACTTATGACCCATCAAACTTACAGGCAAGAAGATTGTAGTCTTGCCCTTTTCAAAACTACCTACTGATGAATATCGAGCCTCTTATCAACATTCCGGAAAATAAATAAAAGACTGTGCATTCATCAATTATTTCACCCTGACTTAAAAGTTTCCTTTGCAGATTTACCTAGACACACAAGACGGCGTGCCATCGTCATTCGAGAATGAAGTGGATATATGGTTGCCCGAAAACGAGCACAACTCGAACATTCCGTCATGTGTAGGGGCTGATACTTCTTCCATTCCCATAAGGTGCGTTGTTGAACGACTTCCTCTGCATGATCCAGTCCATTAGTTTGGAGCTCAGCCTGGGCTTTGTCAGTTGGGCCTCACCGTATGTTACTGCTGGACTAGTCCAGCTCCATGCCATGCATACATGTACAATGGCGGTGCTTCTTAAACTATGAATGTCGGCTCGATCGGTCTCTGATTCTGGACTCAGTATCATGTTCTCATGCACTATGCAGGAACAGCAATTCCCCGCATGAAATGTACGATTCATTGGCACATGGAACAACGGGAATTAACGGCTTAGAGGCGTGTGGGATGGGAGGAGGTTACCCGATGACCACTGTGGGCCTTCCATCATGGCATCACAACTATAGTGCAACTGAACTCCTCTCTGCCTTCATGCCTCCAACTTCTTACCAATCAGTTAAGGTAAACTATAGCTAACTAACTACTTTAATCGATTAACTGATTGGTTGATTAATTTCTTTATTTATATAACTTTTAGGGGCAGCCTGAAATGGCAAGTCCGGGGATTCCATCGATGATGACACACCAGCAAGCTGTGACTTCATCGAGCTCTTCCCATGTCCCGTCCACTGATGAAGTGACCAACTACAACGAGGGTGGCAAACTTCCTCCTCTTAATGTATGATAATTAGCATACGAGATAATAGCTAGATTCATCTATATACATGTAGGGAGGGTCACATTACTTATAAGTAGTGTTCGAGAGTCTCTTATCAAATTTTACGCCTCTAAATTGCTTCTGACTTACAACAAATATAGTACTGCCCTAGATTGCAAGATGAATTGATCTTGTATCGACTGAAGGACGACGACCTCGGTCCATAAGAACAATATATATGTGTGCATGTGAATTATTTCAATGTATTTTGAGTTAGATGTACCCTCAATTGATAGGAAGAACAGGGGAGGGACATGTATGTTTGCGAATCAATCAATGTGCATGAACTTGGGTGGCATCTGTACTTGTTGTCACTGTTTGACCAACCATCTCTGAGAATGTCCTCCAATCATATCCCAAATTAGAAACGCTGCAGCATTTGATATAATACGACAATCCCTTTAAGGAAACATATATAGCTTTAAAGTTCTGCTACAGTGACTCGGGGTGGGGTGGCACGCCATCACAACCGTGTATGGCGTGTGGGCCCCGCGTATCCTACGGCTGTGGCCATGTCACGGCTACCCGATTCATGCTAGAAAATTTCATAGCTTTAATAATTATCCCAACAAAAACACACAGCTTCAAAATGGTACTGTAGGTCTATGACAATTTGTTCTAAAACTTTCAAGGGATTATTCGACGGCCTATCATACCCATAATCATTTAAATAACGTATGTTTATTGAGCGTTTTGTCATGTACTTTTTTATTGATGAATGAATCCTCATTACTTTCGAGCAAATGAAAAAAATAAAAAACTTACAGAATAAATGGTATATATGATTCATCAATGCTAAAAGATTAATCATTTGGAACAGTCCATCGCAACAAGATTTTTAGTATGTACTTTATATATATATTTTTTCTCAAATTGCTATGCAAGCACGTCGTTGCTGGTTCGTTGGGGGTCTATAATCCACCAAGGAAGCTTCTATAAGCCGGTTTGAAATATACTTTTATTAGTAGCGATATATAAAACTTTTGAGGGGCAAGCCGTTCCTGATTCGCATGCCACAAAGCATAAAGCAGTGTTTGAATTGAAGTAACCTGATATTAGACCACGATATGATCATGAGCTTAGACTTGGTACTTTTAAATAAATTATGCATGGAATGTGTTAGTGGTTGGATTCGGTTGAAAGTTCAATCACAAGGCTGCGAATCTCCTTCGAGGTACACTGAACATTGACACCGATTGCCTTTGGAAGTAAGAGACTGCGTTATAAGTGTTGAGGAGTAAAAATGGGATAAATTCCGCATCGGAAAAGAAAAAGAATATCCATGGATTTATATGAGACTTGGGTACCACCACTTATCAGCTTGAGCTTTTAAGTGGATATGGGCCCGAGCCCGTATAAGCCTAATGGAAATTTAATATGGTATCAGAGCCCAGGTTACGCGTAGCGCGCCCACGCGCGTGTGCGCACCCACACTGGGTCAGGCCCAATATGTCAGAGTGCAGCCAAAGTGTGCGCCCCATATCGGAAAAGAAAAAGAATATCCATGGGTTTATATGAGACTTGGGTACCACCACTTAAAAGCTAGACCACACGTTGCACGTGACGGCTGGTGTTGAGGAGTAAAAATGGGATAAATTCCACATCGGAAAAGAAAAAGAATATCCATGGATTTATATGAGACTTGGGTACCACCACTTATCAGCTTGAGTTTTTAAGTGAATATGAGCCCCGTATAAACCTAATGGAAATTTAATAATAAGTATGGAAGAGAACTTGCAGATTGACCTTTGAGAAAGGAGATGGATGCATCCGAGTGGGTAAAGTGTTCTTCTAAGGTCCCAAAATTCATTAGTAGAGATATAAAACTTTTGAGGCGCAAACGATTGTGATTCTCATGTCACAAAGTATAACGCGCGCAGTGTTCGAACTTTGAAGCATCCTTGATATTACACCACGATGCAATCACGAGACTTTAGACGCGGTTTCAATAAATTATGCATGTGTTAGTGGTCGGATTCGGTTAAAAAGTTCTCTGTTACGAGGCGACGGATCTCCTCCGAGAGACATTGAACCTAGACACCGATTTCATGTGGAAGTGTTAAGATATAAAAGTACGGAAGAGAACTTGCACATTGACCTTTGAAAAAGGAGATGGATAAATTTGAGTGGCTTCTATGGTCCAAGAAGAACATGACTGTCACTACAAAAAGGCTGCACCTGCACCCACCTCACTTGCATCGATCCATTCATTCTCTTGTAATTGGAAGGTACTGGAAAAGGCAGCCCAGTGGGCAAAAGGTGGCAAATCGCAATGGGCATGATAGAGGGTTATAATATCTATGGCATCTAGCTCGACCTCTTTTTCTTCCACTTTCGGCATTGGGTTTTTGAACCCAATAAACCGCAAGATGTGGGACGGTCAATAAGCTACGCGTCATGTCGAAAAGAGTTTACTGGAAATATAAGGGTTCAGGACCCCCTCTAGCGTGACTACATGTCATAATAACACTTGTGTCCTAGTCGCATGATATGCATAGGCCCCATAGAGAGCAGCGCATTCGACGATTGGGATATACCGCGTGTCATGTCAGAAATTTCTAATAGTTTGAAACGCATTAAAATATCAAGTCAATTCCAAAGCAAACACCTCATGGCTTTACTTGAAGGGGGAAAAAGAAACTCTAGATACAATGTATCTGGACATCACGCTGTGAACGCGATTGGACCTTAATAAAATAATTACTACATTATGTCAGGTTTAATTATCTAAATCCAGTCAGCTAAGCTAATGATTATGCACAAACTCTATATAGATAGTGAACCGCACCTCATGTAATTACTTGTGGAAATTCCTAATTATAATGATTTCTAATTCCATGTGTCGTTTGTGTGTAGGGGTGGAGCCAATGTACTGTCAGGGAAGGCAATTGCTCCCCTGAACTTTAAATTTTTAAAATTTTATCCTCAAAGTATGAGTTTTTTTAATGCAAAATTAGTATTTTATCATCCTGAATTTTGAATTTTTAAAATTCCCCCCCGAACGACAATCTTGGCTCCATCCCTGTTTGTGTGGTTCTCTCCAGTTCCACGATGTCCTTATGTTCTAGAACTGGTCATAAAACATGAATTTGGGTTATGAATGAACCGGTTCTCTTTAGAAAATTGAAAGACATAAGTACGTCAAGATGTAATATGAAAACAATCATTAAATCAAATGCATTCATTTTTTCGGTGTGCACTCTGATATCAGAAGTCCAAGGGGTCACGATTAATCCATTTACTTTCCATATCGGTGCAATTATTCAGATTCTCTTAGGCTTAAAGTTCAGATTACCAGCTTAATCCCTTTTCTAGTCCTGTGTTGAGCCCTCTATCAGGTGTAGGGTGCTAAAAGGAGCTACACAGCCTACACTGATCGTCTGGATTCAAACCTGGGATTTCAAGGAATGGAGCAAAAGTTCTTACCATTTGAGCAATCAATTTCATTGATATGTCATTTTCTATTTAATTACAGATTATTTCATGTTATCCTAAACTATAAGTTGGGTCTGCCTCAGACTCTTAATTTGTGTGCGTGTTCCGGTTACATTTTCTTGGCTAAGCTACTTGAAGATACCGGCTCGGCAGCCCTGTGACAAAGGGATAATTTTAGTTATGTGCAACTTTAACAAAGAAAAGCTTGGGGGCATTTCACCATTGAATGGCAGCAAGAAAAAGGTTTTGGTATTGCATTCCTTTAATACATAGAAGGTCGATATGATTTGGTTCCATATGAATTTTGCTTAAGTAGTTGAACGAGCAAGAAACAAGATGTTAAATTAAGCGTACACACATTTACATTTTTACAATACATGTCCCCGAGGATAATTTCAGGAATCATAGTATGTTACATCATCTAACAATGCACATCGAGAGATCGATCCAAGAGTGCGAAAGAGAAAGGCCAATGAAACACATGATATCTCCGGCCTCGTTATTATTATCATGACATATACTATAGTGTAGATGTTCCATCATCTAGATATATGACTAGGATGGAACCATTAACGGATGCCCTCTGCATTATTTCCTCATAAAGGAGCAAGTTTAGTGGTGAGGAATGAGTCTAGAGCTTCCTTCACAGTCAAGAACAGCCTCCCTCCAATTTTGCTGGTTAAGTTTGACACCCTTAGCTTGTGAAGCACTTGCCACTTTGGGTTTGCCACCGCTAGCTGATTGAGATTTAAAAAAAGAAAAAAACAACTTAATTAAGCGATAGAAGCCCGACCCGCAAATAATTAACGCTCTTCTCTAGAATCGATTAGTCAATATTAATGGAAACATATTACAAACAAGTTGGGGATCAATTGGTAATCACCTCTACTCCACAAGATATCAGATTTTTGGCAAGTTCCTCGAGCGAATGCATTGCTGATGTATCAATGCTCACCAAATCTGAGAACATCAAACATATATGTATAGTTTGTCAATCATTTGTTGTACTTTTCCGGCATTTTCTTCACATGATCCGGTGGTTTTAAGAAAAGAGACTGTAAAAACGAAAACACTGTGTTTGAAAGACTGCTTACTGGACATGTCGAGGATCACAAGTTGGTTTGACCGGACATCACCCACGCTGCCGGCCTCCTCTTCTCCTGCAAGTATGCTTCCCATAATCCTAAAGCATTAAATGATTAAATGACGATCATGGCAGATAATTAAAAGCTTCCCATCTTATCTACTATATCATGTGGTCCTGTACCTCTGGCTGATGAAATTCGCATTAGCAAAGCAAAGAACGGAGGACTTGACACTGATAATCAACACCCCAGGAATTCTTGTGGCCATTGGGTATTGTTCGATGTTGCGGAATGTATCCGTTCCGGGTAACCTGCCCAGTATTTCTATTCCTGGACGAATGGAGACGAGCATGATCCTTGCAAAGGAAATTGCGATCTACATACACAAAATTCGTTGTAGATAACATCTCTTGCGTCATAGTGACACTTCATAGAAGTAAGCAGACAAGTTTGTCAGTGTACATTACCGCGACTAGCAGACCTACTTCCACCGAAGCAAACAAAACCCCTGCAAAAGCTCCGGCACAGGCAAGGAAGTCTAGCTTATCAGTTCTCCAAATACGGTAAGCCTCATTAAGGTCAATCAATCCGGGAAGAGCTGCAAGGATGATCGATGCGAGGATTGCGAGTGGGGTGAAGTAAAGCAGCCTCGTGAGCAGTTCCAGTGTGACAAGCACAGCGATTGCCATCACGACATTTGACAAAGGACTTTCGCAGCCCGCACTGAAATTCACGGCAGTGCGCGAGAAGGAACCTGCACAAACAAATTCAACTATGTCGGATCATCAAATAAGTTTACACTTTTATACTAGTTGATATTATAACAAGTTCTTTCAAATTCTTGTATGTACTTATAAATATTCAAGGAGGAAGAGGAAGATGAACAATTAACATGTTGTCAACCTGTTGCGGTATAGCAAGAAGAGAAGGATCCCACAATATTCATGAATCCCATCGCAACCATTTCCTTATTCCCGTCGAGGCGGTATCCCTTTAGCGACGCAAAAGAACGACCAACTGCAATTGCCTCCTGCATGTTGGAACAAAAGAATCACATTCCGTCACTTAGTCCAGTCAATAGCAACTGATCTGAAAAAAGTCCGTGGTGTAATTGGTCGATGACATCCTTTAAAACAAAATGATTTAGGTTTTCTATTATGATGCTTATAGTTTTACAAATTAATCAGCCAGTGAAAAGAGAGCCGTTAATACTGAACTGTGAGGGCGATCACGGCAATGACTAAGCCCGCCTTAGCGGCATCTCCAACGATTGGGTGGCAGAATTGCAATTCATGAATGGAGCTGGGATTAAGCCCCCGTTTGATGTGTTTGATGATCTTAACACCGCGTGTGTCTGCCCTTGTCAGGAATACGATGAGAGTGGCTAGTACGACGGAAATCAGAGGGGCAAGGGCCGCTAACCAGAATAGCTTCTTGCTCTTCCTGCCCTGCATGCCCGCGTATATATTTATTTTATGATGAAAATAATACAACAATGAATTAATTTGATGATGTACTCAAATTTAAAATCTCGGAAATTTTGAGGTTTTTTTAGGACACTTACTAGAAATCTGGTGATGAGGATGAAGCTAAGAAATGCGCATCCTAGCATGAAAGTCAGAGGATTCCACTGCATAGATCATAAAAATAAGTACAAAAATATCATGCAAAATATCTCAGTGAAATTAGGAGAAAATAATAGCTTGACTAGAACTTCTTAAAATTTCTGTGGGAGTAATTATAAATAGACAGTTCCATATATTTAAGCAATTTAGTAATATATATCCTATTTGTCTTATTTGAGATTTCTCTTCTTTTTTTTTTTTCTAGAATTCCTATCTCCCACCCTGTGACGCAAAGGTAGACTAGACACCGATTCAGTATGCTAGCATGGATGCGAAACAAAGGTGCGTGCGAACGCATTCTGTGAGGGGAAAACGGATGCATAAGGAAGACAGTAGGGGGTACTGGGCAGTCAAATAAGTTGGACCAAACTCCAATTCCAATCTAATTCATGAGCATGCTTTGACATGAGTTTCCGTTTCCTGCATTGCGGGTAAAGTCCGTCTGCCAGAAACTGAATTTGTTGTTGAACCGCATGATTGTGATCTTATGTAATTTTCATTTTACTTGTGTAAAACTTATTAAGGAGCACCGACCGAGCACGCACGGCCCCCTGTTCCTGTTGGTGTGTCCAGAAAGGAAGTGGGAGAGAGTTGATCAAAAGTATGGATCATGGAATTACGGATTTTGGAACGGATCTCCAGACAGCTTCCATGACAGAGATGACATCAGTCTTGTTGGTGAAGTGGGAGATCCCTAGAAGCCCTTTGAGCTGCTGAAGCCCAATCACAATGGCCGCTGCTGCCATGAAACCGACCATCGCCGCGTGTGAAAGAAAATCCACCAGAAATCCCAACCTGCCAGCCGGAGTTGATGTACCAAACGTTCCATATTAATTAGTTCCAAGTTAGAAGAGAGTTGCCATGACAAAAGCACCATGACTAGCTACTACACCTGAAGAGGCCAAATACAGCTTGGAAGACACCGGCAAAGAAGGTTGTGGTGAGGACAAGCTTCCGGTATGCGGTGGGGTCAGCTGCCGGGTCCACTATCTTCTGCAGCATTGAGGAGGTGAGCATAGACACCACTGCCACCGGCCCTATTGCTATTTCCTTGGACGTCCCCATCACAGCATATATTAGTGGTGGCACCACACTCGTATCTGACAACGATTGGACATGACACAAGTTAAACGATTGAAAAGTTACTCTTTTTTAGATCATCTTTTTCTTGGAGAGATGCTTGAGAAAGGGTTCATTGTCGTTTGAGCGATTACAGAGTCCGTATTCGGGATCGAGCTTGGCCAACGTTGCGTATCCGATACTCTGTGACACATGGAAGAAATTAACATGCCAAATTAGATGGAACTGCAGTCGGCTGTACATCAAGGATGGCTACGTGGTATGCTTGATTTAATGAGCTCAGAAAGACCATCACTGTGATGGAATTAGAACATGCAATGAGTACAGAAATGGATCATTCGGTGATTTACTTGTCAAGACCTATTTAATCACTAGCCAGGCTCGTGTTGCCAGTACCAGATAATAGCTTACCTGCGGGATGCATAAGCTGGCAAGAGTCAGACCGGCCATGAGGTCATTCTTGAATTGAGCTGCCTTGTACTCCTGGCACCACTTGAGAACTGGGAACGCCCCCTTGAGGACCGATCCCACACGTCCCAGGCTGTGCGTGTTCTTCACAGACTGAGACCGCTTTCCATGAGGCAGGGCAATGTCACGGAGGGAGTCCGCTATCTCACGCCACAGTCCTGGTGGCTCCGGGGCATCTAGCACCCACTGGGATGTCCCAGTTGCAGGGACTTGCCGCTCGAGGTCGGGAGGCCCAGTCCCGTCCGCTGAAGCGGCCATGGCAGTGTTTGTTTGAAGTGTTTGGGAGAACTTTGGAGGCTGAGCTGACTCACCCTCCGTGCAAGTTCCCATCAGTGTCGGGGCCAGAGAGTTTTGGTCACTCATTGCCATAAAAATGAATGGACATGGACAGATGTTCTAAAGCATTCAGTACACAACCCAAAAAAGGGACAAAGAAAATAAAAGAAAAGGATCGAAAATCGAAAAAAGAGAAGGCAGCTACATCTTCAATGGAAGGAAATTCCAAGTAAACAGAAGCATCAAAAGCTGGAAGAGCCCGAGCCATCCATAAGTTAATTATATTGAAAGGGAACAGAGGAAGACACAGAGAGATTCGGTAATGGATGGCTCTGTTTCCAGTACTCCATGAGCGAACATCCAACCTATATATATATATAAGGGAGAGAATGTGTTGGGAGTCTATTGATTATGTCCTTTGACGATATTCTCATGAAGCCTGTTGCTAATATTCCTATTTGGCTACTAATGATCAGGTCTAACTAGGGAAGGACCTCATTGGATACAAATGGATGCTCAGTCGATTCTGGACACTTTAAAATTTTATAGACCATTTCTCTCTCGGTATCGAATATCTTCTCGGTGGTGGGTAGTAACAGTGCCAGAAGGCCCAATGGGGAAAGGACGCCACTCGTAAAGTTGATCGATTCCTCTCAATCGGAAAGTAGAGGAGTACCGTTAATGGTGGAGAATTTGAGCTCCTAGTTTGCAGGTAAGGACCACTTCCCTTGCCACCATCTTGGTCACAATAGGTCTAGGGATATTGGGACTGTACAGTAACAGATATTCCAAAATTAAGGTGGATCACATGAAATGTCACTTCAAGTTCACTCGAAAGTCACTAAAAGCACCCTTAATGAAATGCCCATATAGGGCCGGGCCGAGCGATGGCGTCTGTATGGCCATCACCTCGCTCCTTGATGTATTGAGTAATGAGAATTTGATTTAAGTATGACGGTGTGATTGAGATACTCCATTGGGATTGGCCTGAGGGTCGCACGATGAAGAAATCTTGAGAGGCATATATAATCGAATCTCTATATATATTGTTATACTTATGTAAAAGAATTCTCATTATTGGATCACTTCCATGAGCTACTTATTGAGTGTTCAGGTGGGTCCAAAAAATTAATGGACTGAAAAAGACAGAAAAAGATATTTCCTGTTGAGAGGAAACATTTGGGCCTAGAGACAGCACTATAATTCGGGTTTGTTTGATTTGTGGATGTAATTTTAAAATTATAATTATAATTTAATTCTATTCACAACAAAACAAAATAACTCATACAAAGTCAAAGAGTGAGTCCCATTTATACCACTTTTTTCCACAACAAAACAAAATAATTCATACAAAGTCAAACAGTGGGCCCTATTTATATCACTCTTTTTCAAAATCAAAATTTAATTTTAAAATTCTATTATGAAATCAAACTCAGCAGAAAATTTGGAGTACAAGCCACAAGATAACTAGGTACATATTCTCGCCTGAATTTAAGAGGTTCAAATTTCATTAAATTTTGGGTAAATTACAAAAAAAAACTCAAATTTTGTAAAATGTCTCAATTTTGTCCTAAATTTTGTTTTGTAACAAAAAAAACCATAAGTTTTCTAAAATGTCTCAAAAATGACCTCCGTTATAACTTCCGTCAATTTTTGTTGCTGATGGTGGGTCCCTTTAACAGTCCACGTAGGTCACACGTAGGCTAGTGGGTCCCTTTAACAGTCCACGTAGGTCACACGTAGGCAAAAATTGACGGAAGTTATAACGGAGGTCATTTTTGAGACATTTTAGAAAATTTATGGTTTTTTTTGTTACAAAATAAAATTTAGGACAAAACTGAGACATTTTACAAAATTTGGGTTTTTTTTTGTAATTTACCCTTAAATTTTTCGTGTTCTTTTTTTTTTCTCTCTCTTTTTCTTCTCCTTAATCATGCCTCTGAACCTCCTTAATGTTGAATACTAGTAAAACTCCCGCACTTAAGGAAGATAATTTTTTTTACTATATAGAATATCAATCTCCTCAATAATGATGAAAAAAATTAGCCCATAAAACATATATATTTTTTTGTGAATCATAATGCATAACTCTGAATTAATATGTTACTAAACGACTAAGTCTAAAATAATAGTTAAAAAGTTTACAAAGAAAATTCATATTCATAATATCACATTATATTTCTGGGTGATAATATCACATTATTTTGAAAATGTTATTTGAGTTACTGTTTCAGATTTCCTAATTTAAATACATTTATTTGTAGTTACAGAAGAAATGATTGTTAAAGTAATTTTTTTAAGTGTTTTTGTTGACGTGGTTGGATCTCTCATAAATTACATAAATAAATTTATTGTAGAATGTGAAATTCTCCTGATTAACATTTAAAAGAGGACCATGCATTGATGCAAAAAGTAACTTATTTGAAAAGTTTGTAACAGAACTGATATAATAAATTTAAAGAAATAGATCTTGAATTAGAAACCTATACCCATACTATATTATAAATTATAAAATGTCATCATTTGTAATAAAAAAAATACCATAATCTAATTCCCGTTTTTAATATGTATAGAAATTTATTTTCTTTTCAAATGAATTAAAATAAATATATTACTTTAATTATATCTGATGCCATGTGGGTGGCTAGGAGAGTTCCATAAAGCTTTCATATTTAGCTTGAGTACTAGATACTAGATACTAGATAGAAAGAAGTATGCTCGTTGCTACAGTGAATTTCATTAAAGAATTAATATCAATTCACCTTTAAATTATATTAATTAAAAACTGCTCTATCTCTTTTTTTTTTTTTTGGTATCTTATCATTTGTAACACTATATATACTCGTTGATATTTCCCTCTAGTTCCGCTCATCAAATATGTGAAAAAATTACGTTATATGAGAATAAAATTATTTTATCAATCAACTATAACATTTTTAAAATATTGGACAGAAATTGGAATATAAAAAATAAAAAAGTGATGTCAACAAAACTTTAAAGAAATAGTACAACCATAGAGCATTTATATTAGCATGGATAATTCTTAGATAAAGCTAACTTGCATTGACATGGTATCATTTTTCATTTTCAAAAGCTATTTTCATCTTTTCTAATTCAGCAAAATTTTATAATCTTATATTTCGATTTTCTCTTTAATGGGTAATATATATATATATATATGAAAATAAGAGAATATTATTAATATGATTTTATTATGCACAATTTTGCCCCTAATATTTGATTTGGAAGAATAACCACCAAAATATATTTAGAAGTCAATATTAGGGGTTATGAGATAATATCAAAATTTTGGTATTCAAAATCTTGAGAAAGAAGAGATTGTAAAACAGAATCAAAATTTTGGAAGTAAGTTGCACAAGAACTTCGGAAAGATCAAAAGAATAAAGAATAGAAAAATGAAAGATTCCATCAGGCCCTTTGTGTAAGAACCGGGATTTTTCAAACATGCATATCTATATATATATATATATATATACATATATCTTACACATATATGTGGCTGGAGAATTTAAAAGAAAAAAAAAAGAGGAGGATGTGTAACTTGTTTACGGTGGACTTGCCCACACCCAATGACCTTTCCCATCCTCTGTCCACCGCCATTCAAAATTTTTTTTTCTTCGTTGTCCTGCTCTTGGCTGGAGAAGTCGATAAAGAAAATAGAGAAAACAGAGAGAGAGAACGAATTTTTTTTTTAATTTTTAAAATTCAAAAATGATTTTGAGTTATTCTAATTTTTTAAAAATTAACATATTGAAATTTCATTATTTTTGCTAATATTAATAATTAGACGGAATCTTCTCAATTTTTTGCATTTTTCTAGTTTTTATAATAAAGTTAGTACAAAAACAATTTTTTTAATCTTTAAAATGTATTTTTTGATAAGATTTAAATGAAACAAAATATTTTTCTTATTTATGTCAGTCAAATAATCCAATATAATATATTTTTATTAATTATAAATTAAGATTTATAATAGTTTAAAAATGCATATTATATATTACGAAAAAGAAGGAAAAATATATTTTGTTCAACGTACAGACTTTAGGACTAGGTAATAAAATGAAGCAGTGTTACCGGATCTGATCGCTCAGAATGCTCGAATTGCTAAATAAAATTTTCTCGTTTTTTAAGTTTTTCTATTTTTATAATAATTTGGAATAAAAAATTATTAATATATTTTAAAAGATATTTTTCTATCCGAATAAAAAATTATTTTTCTAATTTTCTAATAAAATACTTTTATGTACATAATTTTTATTAAATTTTTGAATTGTAAAATTGAATGAATACTTTTTAAAAGATTTGGATAATGTTTTTTTATAATGTTATAAATCACCTTTTACTCTGTACACTGCACGCGTTCCACGACTAGTTAATAATAACATGGCATTGTATCACACTCGGACAAAGATTAGTGATGCCCCGAGACAATTAATATACAAATAACAGCGTTAGAAGAACGTGGTGATGCACTATTTCAATTTTCAAGTGCTCAGAAGAATTAACTTTTAATCCGAACATTATAATACTAATCGGATTATTGTAATTGTTTGGCTGATATATCTTTTTGGAGGGCTAATCAAAATGATGCATCAATCAGAGTGCTTAAATAGAGCCACTAGACCAAGTAATGACCTATTGACATGAAATAATGGGCTTCGAAGAAACATCGTGATCCTATATGGTATTAGGCTGGCACCGAACGTGGCCCTCCTGCCCATAATTGTTTTGTTAATAATTATGGAGAGGGACGAACTGGTACCTTCTTACCATAGAAATTCCGGAAAATATTGGATCCTATTAGAAGACGTTCAAAATCGGGTCCTCCAGGACTTGTTTCCTGAGCCCATAACTGAATTCCTACAGCAAGGAAGTTCACATTGACTTGGAGGAATATAAGATTTTCGCCATAAGCTCTTTCGAGCTCAATCGACCTATCTATACATCGAATTGGTCGAGCAACTTTGAAAATCTTCTGGGATTATGTTGTCCTCAATGTCTTGTCAATATGCAAGGACCATGAATGTACTGTTACAACTGTTGTTGTCGGCCTGGGCCATGAGTTGCTTAGGGCTGGCCCAACTAATTGGAGTTTGTTGGCAAATCATCAACACATTTCGTGCACCCGAATTCTTTAGTGGATATATAAGTATATCGAGTGTTTGAGATGGACGTCCCAACGAGATTCCGGAGTATACATTACTTAATCATTCTACGAAACTTAACACGTTCCACTAATCGGCAGTGGTTGTTGCTCTTAATTTAGGTATAACTTATACATGACAGTAAGCGAGTGCGCATGCAGCGGTCTAAATCCCATGCTCACCTCCTAGTGCTATGGACCATAAGACAAATCTCTCGGCCACTAGCTACATCTATATGATATCTTAAAGGCCGGTCCCATCATCAACGTGCGTATACTCGAATCAAGATTTCGTGGTTTTAATATGACGAGAAAAATGTGCTGATGAGACCTCAACTTTACCAACACAATATGAATGAAGGAGGGAATAGGAAAATAAAAGTCGTCCTCAGAAAAGTGTAACAATGGAGAAATACAAAGCCTAACCATTCCTCTTAATTAACCCTCTAATATCTTCAAATCCACAATCAACAAGAAGAAACTGAGATCATTGGGAAAACACAATGACATGAAAATACGGGGAAATTAATTAAATTAGCTCACGAAGTGGTTTTCAAATATACTTTGGACTGTCGTATGAATTTCCGGTGGGAGTCAGCCGATGGCGTGCTCCTTCACGATCACGATGGTGGTCCGATGATAGACTATGTTGCTGTTGTTGTACTTGTTGTTGCTGTTGGTTCTTCCACTTCTCGATCTCCTTCAGCAGCAAACCTTTACTCTCTTCATCTCCTCCCTCTCCTCCATTGAAGCACCCCGATCTCTTGCTAAGATTAATCTTGCCAAATCCCAATTTCGCCTTGTGTCCAAGGTTGAAGCACATGGTGAGAAATCTCAGGATGGATGAAATAGCTAGATGAGATAGGGTTTTAATTTGTGTACATTGAGAAAAGATCAGAGGGAAGAGAGGGCAGAGATTAGGGAGGGGAGAGTGCTTTATTGGTAGGTTACTTTCCTTAAGGGTGTGTACCAAATCTTTGGCGGGGTCTCAATGTCATTGGGATGTGACGGTGGATCCAAGGAATGTTAATTGATCTTTTATCGATCAATCCATTTCACTAGCTTTCAAATCTTAATTAAGATTTTTTTTCCATTTATTCTTTCTCAATTTATAATTAGGAATGTGATCTTGATCCATTCGACTTATGGCAAATGGACGATCCCCTAGAACACGGCTTACTGACCCAAGATGTGTTTCTTACCGACGGGTCAATTAGGATATAATACTTTACGTGTGGTACTTCTTACTCTTAATGGGTATAAATCATTTGTTTTTCTTCTGGTTTCTTTCTCATTGTTCCTACCTATAGGTTGTAAATGCACTTCCAAAGGTCCAATCAAAATAGTTGGGGAAGTAGAAGATTGTTCAGAAGATATTTCAGTGTTTCTTTTAACTTCATTTGTAAAAATTTGCAAACGAAAAGTTTGCTTTCCTCATCCTCCCATTAAGGAAACGGTCGTTGTCTCTGTCTCTTTCTTTTTACCACCTATCCCCAAGATTATTGGCTAAGAGTTGAGAAATAAATGTGAAATTCTGCAGCTTAAAAAATCAAAAACATTTTAGGTTCAATTCTTATTAGTTAGTTCCCCATGACCCGGATCTTAATTCTATATCCTCTGCCGAGTGTATGAAATCTCTCTTCAATCCTAAAAGAAGAGGGTGGATCGAAATATTTTCGTGTGCCAATATGGGGCACTAGAAAATTTGCCCATGGATATATTATACTAGTGATGACCCCGAGGAATAATTACATGGGCCAATCTATAAACAATAGCTGAGGCCAATATCACACGCAGACGCACACAAACAGATCCAAGTAATTAAGTTTTCTAAGCAACTGATGTGGAAGGCTCTTTTCGGCCCTAACTCATGGGTCTCTTATTGGAAGTCCAAAGGCTATCAAACCCAACAAAAGTATTACATTATGCCTAAAAAAGGAAAAAGAAAAACTATAGGGTTCTAATCAAATTGTTTTGGGCACATTCATCATCTTGTTGATGGCCCATTTTTCGACAAAGGAAATTGCTGGCCCATTTTTTCTTCGAATAACAGAGAAAGGCAACCATTCTGTGAAAATTGGTTTCTTTTCACTTGATCAAGTACCAAGCAATCGCATGAATCTTTTGGCAAAAGGGGCAACAGTCACGGGATCGTCCAATCAATGATAGATGTTACCGGACACATATTTTAGTTGAACATGTGTTTCCTGCATCTGTCCAAAAATAATAATAATTAAACATGTGTTTTCTGAATTAGTTCATGTTAAACAATATGTTGTAATCTATATCACTAGATCGATGGAGGGGCTTGTCGAGACTCAAGTGAAAAGCTGAAGCACCTCAAGACCATCAGTTACACTTAGATCAATTGTGAATGTTTGCTACAGTGGAATTGGAATCGCTGTACAATATGTGACTGTTTTTATATATTGTCATTCCATTCCATTCCCTTTCCATTTTTTCGTACCAAAAAAAGCTACTATGCTTGGTATAGTTGCTCCTTCAGCTTCTCGAGCGCGAGAGGAAATCTAACCACATACAAAGTTTACACTTAATTGTTAAGGGAAAATAGAAATGAGTGGAAACTGCCAGACCATCATTTTGGATTGTTTCTTGAAAATGTATATATAAAGAACAACATGTGATTTCTTATCACGCCCTGGAATTATCTCGATTATAACTGTACCTATGATTTAGACATGAACTATTAAAATAGATAGCGAAGCAAAAGATTAATGTTGGAGATGAGCACTAAAAAGAGAAATATATGAAAAAGAAGCCAACATTTCCAATCAATCAACTAATAATAGTTAATTAATAATAGTTAAGCTTGCATTTGGTTTTCGAGTTGGATCACAATCCAATATAATTTCATTTTGTGTAATGATTACAAATGTTGACAAATATATGGATCGGTGAGAATATACACATATATGTACGTATATATAGATGTGAAAATATATGAAGAATTTATTATTAAAAAATTAATTATAAAAATAATTAGAAAAAATATATATGTGAAAAATTATTATTAAATGGAGAAAAAAGATAAAATAATAATAATTACAGTGTTGAATTTAAGGAATAATAAATTTGAGTTGTATAAAGTAAATTTTTTTTATTTAAAAACCAAACAAAACCTATTAATCCCACTTGGTGCACACATCTCGCCTTCACGAGAAGAGTCCTCTCGAGTTAAAGGGACCACAAGGAAGGGACAACGTAAGGAGGGAGAGGGATGCAAGCACCCACTCAGTTTCCAATTATTGGAGGAGAGGAAGAAGAAGAAAAGGGGCATTGGCATTTCCTTGATTGAAAAAGAGATTAGGAAGGCCGAAGCAAGTGGCAACATTCGATTAATCGAGTCTACCTGCATAGATGGATCACCCGTTCGAATCGATTGATCAATCATGATAATAAAGATCGAGTTCGTTGAATTCGAAATTCATGTTCTTCGTGCTTTTCACGTAGTCACCGAGTGATGATTAAGATGCTATATACATTCGCGCAGTGTAAATCCTCATGTCGCCGAGTTCGTGCCCCGATAGTGGGGCCTGAGTTGCTGAGTTCTCATCCGGGGAGGATGGCCACTCAAGAGGGAGTTTTGTGTCACCACGGATCCACTAATCAAATTCGTGGTCACTGCTGCTTCCATTGATTGGTCCCGCTTGTCCTTTGGATAAAAGAAATTATTAACGATAATTATACAAACCGTGATCCTGACATTTTCTTTTTCCTTTTTTTCGCTATCCCATCACCACACCATGCCGTTCTGTCTTTATGTGAACGTTTCCAGTCGATCATTTTGACGATGGCGAGGGCAAGCTTGGGAGGCTCCAACTTAATCAGAACTCCGGTCACAATTTGGCCGGAAACCCGTGATAATCGCGTTCAATCCATATCCTTTAGAAGATAAAGTTATTGATTCATTTTCAGTTAGATAACGAGACGTTCTCAACTTTCTCGCATGGGTATCACCGTGTTGATAGTGAATATCACTATACTGAATCCCTTCTCGTGTACCTTTTTATCAACCGGTAATATTTCCTGTGAACGAATAAAAAGTGAAGAATAAGAGGGAAGGAAGGCCAAAATATTTTTCTTGGGTACTCTTCCCTATCGATCGAGAACTTGGAAAGGAGCGTGAGAGAGAGAGAGGCATGGGAAATTACATTGGTAAAAAGGTTCATTGGTGCTCTCTATATATATATATATGTTCGTGTTAATCACCTTTTTTTTTGGGAGTATGTAGTAATTACTTCAGTTTGACCGAATTAAATTCTGCAGTCAAACTTTAACAATTAATAACTCTGGGAACCATTGAGTAAAAGCAGCCATTGCCCTCATTTACTCAAGCTGCCAAATATATATATATATATATATATATATATTACCATACTGCACAAATTCAAATGAATTCTAACTAATTTGTGTTCGAGCCGAATGGATCCATTAATAGGTGATTTGCTTGAAGCAATACAGTGGGAGATTTGATTAAACCAAAGAATCAGAAAATACTTCTACCTTTTCACAGAATAAATATAATTTTGGCTTATACAAAGAAAGGAAAAAACAAATGAAGAAAACGTATGTGCAAGAAAGGGCATAGAGAAGTTCCTTATTCCGAGACATCCTCGATTAGATTGTAACTTCGTAAAGTAGGAAAATTTGTTCTTTTGAGATTCGGTATCAACATCTATAATACTTCAAAAACATTAACGATGCGTTTAATTTGAGAGTTAAAGTAATTTTAATTTTGATTTTGATTTTGATCGTGGAAAATGACAAGTGAGATGTGATTATAAATTTGACATGGGAAACGTATGTTTTTATTGTGTAGTGTGTTGAGTTAAAGTTAAAGTTACTTGAAAAATATATATTTTTATTGTGTAGTATGTTAAGTTAAAGTTAAAGTTGTTGACTGAATCTTAGAACTGAAAGGTACCGTGAATCGATGTTCAACCACATGTTTCCACGGGAAATAACAGAAAATTATACACGAAATGAGCTTTCGTTGCTCAAAAGAGACTCCGGCATTTCATACACATGATAATTATTTGTTATTTGCTTATCCAGAATTACTTAAGCAATTGGAAGCATCAGGGTACTACATCAAACAGTCTAATCATAATGGATTTATTAAATCTAATATCTCTTGATTCCTATTCGATTACGAGCTTCTACGAAAATGTCTTTCTCGGAATTATGTGAAATTAGATTATGTCGTCAGAATGACATAGGAAAAACGAGCCAACAAGAGTTAGTTTAAGTGAAACAACATTCTATGTTTAAGTCTTGTGAAAAGGAAAAAGTTCTATAACGAGAGATTTATGTTGTGTTTGGTTTCATAGTAAAATTTTAAAATCAGATTTTAATTTTGAAAAAAAAGTGGTATAAATGAAGTTCACCCTTTGACTTTGTATGAATTATGTTATTTTGTTGTGAAAAAAAGTGATATAAATGGGGCCCACTCTTTGATTTTGTATGAATTATTTTGTTTTATAATGGGTAGAGTAAAGTTAGAATTGTGATTCTAAAATAACACTATGAAACCAAATAAGACTTTATTCTTAATGAACTGATTCGATTTGAATTGGTGTAATTGAGATATTTTGAATTTCTAAAAAGCAAAATATACAAAAGTTCAAATAAAAGAAAAGCCGAAAAAAGGCTCCAATCTCTCCAATCGAAATTGCCACTTGGGGGGCCTACCAAGCGAAATTCGAGAGACATTTCCTTCCTTCTTGACGCACCCCAGCGACTTCATATGGATCGACGGCGAGATATTCGTCGTGTAACACACACTCCAAAAGAGCGCGTGGAGAGATCATCAATACCAGAATGGCCCAAAGTGACGCAGTCGAATCCCCTCCTCAAAATACGCGAAGTCGCGCTCAGTCTACTGTCTACACAAACACAAATTGTGTCTTTCCAGTAGCTTCCCCACTGCGGGCCCCACCCCGTTCACCTTGAAGATCCCGCCACGTGTAAAGAGCAGCCACGCGTCACCATCCCCTGTCCCCCCACTCTCATGTGGACCTGAGACTGCCTGGCCCCACGGAGGGACCATAAAGTCCCAATCGAAGGACCATTGCTTGCCAAGACAAGAGCTCGGAAGTCGGACGAACCTTTGCCATTTTCGCTTTATTTACTTAAATTAAGGTTCAGCTCATGTTCCCGGAAAACGTTTGCATGTGCCGTACTAAATATAAACTCATGAGGCGGATGGAATTGGGGAATTTCCCGTTCAAGGAATTCAATAGAAAACGTTTGTGCATACCTCGCCTCTATCTATAGTACTTAATTTTTCTTTTAATGCATCAGCGCTAGACCCCATAATTCACCTAGAAATAAATTCAGGAAAAAGTTTCCCGGACTTCTTCTGATACATAAAAAAAAAAAAAACTCCCTCATACCCCTCAGATAACATTATGAGTGTCCCTTATTGGTGGATTGGGGTGATTAAACCTGCTATCAAATACGGAAGGTCCAATCGAACTGTAACCGCATATGAGGGGTATAATAATTGTATCAATTACATGATCTCACGTTGCTCCTTTCTTTTGTTATTGTCACAATAGCATGTGGATTTTTTGAGTTCATTCATTTGTCCTATGTTCCCCCCCCCCCCCCCCCCCCCCCTTTATTTCCGTTATTATGGGTAACATTACAAGATCTATTTTGCAAGATGATTGCGAGAAAGAAACATGTATATATCTTCTTAGTTATACTAGAGGCCAAAGGAAATACTAAAAAATAAAAAAACATTAATGAGAGTGCGACTCAGTGTCCTCATGTTTTTCGAGTCGAGGGATAGTATGATTTCATTTTACTCGTTTCACCTAAATAACAGTGTTTTAAGTAAATGATCCCTCTGTGCGATTTATCTCACTAAAATTATTAACTGTATTCGATTCTGTCGATCGCACCGGCAGGGTCCTAATAATCACGGAGCCGGTTAACTGTTTCTGGTTAAACTGAACCAGAGTTTGTCGTTTGACTGGCGCTTACTGCCAGGCTGATGGAGGATGCCATTGCTTTGCATGGCCATGGTTCGCTCCAAGGGCTGCAGAGGTCACGCACCACTCACCTCCTGCCACGTGTCCTCAGCACGCGCATCTCCCGCTCTATATAAACGATGCATGGGAGTCCAGTGAAGCCCCCGCACATACCGAGAGAGGGACAGAGAGAAGAGAAGAGAACGAGTTTTTTTTTTTTCTCTCTTCCAATCAAATCTTTTTTGGGCTAATTGTACAAAATTTTTGCTCATTTCATTAGCAATCAATCTCTCAGTCTCTCTAGCGTGTTTGAAAATGTTCATCGAGAGCTTCAAGGTCGAGAGCCCGAACGTTAAGTACACGGATGGCGAGATCCACTCCGTGTACAATTACGAGACCACTGAGGTCGCCCACGAGAACAAGAGTGGCACCTACCAGTGGGTCGTCAAGCCCAAGACCGTCAAGTACGAGTTCAAGACCGACACCCGCGTCCCCAAGCTCGGGTTCGTATCCGCAATTAATTCTTCTCGCGAAACCGACTGAATAATCCAATGGATTCGATTCTTTTAAGCTAATAGTTATAACTATGTGGGTGTTGATTGATTGATTGTGATGTAGGGTTATGCTTGTGGGATGGGGAGGCAACAATGGTTCCACCCTCACTGGTGGTGTTATTGCCAACCGAGAGTGGGTTTCTGATCTCTTTCTTTTCTTAATTAATAATTAATTATTCCACTGTGGGGTATATCAATAATTAAACTAATTTGATCAGTCTTAGGGTTTGGGATTGTTATGATTTTGTTGTCAGATATTCCTCATCAGTTTGTTTGTCTTATGTCATTGGGTTGTGTTCTATTGTCTTTCATGCAACCTGATGATGTACGAAATCACTTCCCAAGGCATTTTAATTCAATGGATACATTGTTACATGTACTAAGTTAGCCTGTCAGATGCCGATACACTCCTCAATATCATCGGATGTCGATTGGATTGTGTTATGTGATGGACTTTATGCTGAAGTATTTCCTGTTCATTCTTAATCTTCCATTATTACCTATCTTTCAGAAGGATAATTATTCCAACGGATACTAAAGTTTGTCGATCTCAAGCTATAATAGTTGTTTTTGTTCCCATTTTGCTCTTTTTTTTTTTTGGCCAAACTCCCCTTTTGCTCTTTTAATAGTCTGGTGTTGAAAATGATGTTTTTGTGAAAAATTGTCAGAGGAATCTCGTGGGCAACAAAAGACAAAGTCCAGCAAGCCAACTACTTTGGGTCACTTACCCAAGCTTCAAGCATCAGGGTTGGGTCCTACAATGGAGAGGAGATCCATGCTCCTTTCAAGAGCCTCCTCCCTATGGTATCAATTCAATCCCCTCATTCACTCTCTTACGTACGAAGCTCTTCAATAGCTCGATTTCTCGGTTCTTTTTCGAGCATGGCGACAATGGACGTGGATTTTTTAATGGCTGGACTATTGGTCCATTTGTATGAAATGCTTGCTTGGATGGCTGTGAATTGTCCAGACTCAGTTTGGACATCGTGAGACTAGATATGTTTGAATACAGCATCTAAATTGTACGACTCGCACCTGCATAGGCAGGACCCATCTTGGAATCTGCCATATAATTTAATAGAAGTGAACGACAAGTTAAATAATTCGTGCCCGGAACAGGATTCTGGGTTATCATATATTCTGTTCATGTTTATTACTTTCGACATTAAACAATCAACTTACTATGAAAGGCATTTAAAGAAACGGTCGATTAATACTAATCGAACACTTAAACTATTTGCTTGTATGATGAAATAGGTGAGCCCAGATGATGTAGTATTTGGGGGATGGGACATAAGTGACATGAACTTGGCGGATGCCATGGCAAGGGCCAAGGTATTTGACATCGATCTTCAGAAGCAGCTGAGGCCCTACATGGAGCACATGGTCCCTCTCCCGGGAATCTATGACCCCGACTTCATTGCTGCCAACCAAGGGTCCCGTGCCAACAACGTCATCAAGGGCACCAAGAAGGAACAAGTCCAGCAGATCATCAAAGATATCAAGTACTGTTCCCCTGCCTAAGTCCTTAATTTATGCATAGCCCTGTTCACAAAAGAGCTGGTAGACAAAGATATGCTCACAAAGACATTATGTGATCTGCTCCGTAACTTTTAGTATTTGTAATCAGTAAATTACCATCGCGCACAGAACTCATGCAACATATGGCAAACTGGGGTAACAGACATGGCCTAACATATTGAAAGAGTATTAGTCTGGAATTGATATAACAGTGATTTTGGACCTCCTTGAACTAGAGGGAAAACATCCTTGTAGTCGTGAATGATATCCCTTAGAGATTTATAGACTGTGAAAGGTGCTTTGATTCATTCCTGTCTCTTAGGATTATAGGGGCTCTGATTTTTGCAATGGAAGGCTTCAATTTTGACGAAATATCTCCATGTGGTGTTTTTATTGTGCAGGGAGTTCAAGGAGGCTAATAAGGTTGACAAGGTGGTGGTACTGTGGACAGCAAACACAGAGAGGTATAGCAATGTGGTGGTCGGCCTTAACGACACAATGGAGAACCTCTTGGCATCTCTCGACAAGAACGAGTTCGAGATCTCTCCGTCCACCTTGTTTGCCATTGCCTGTGTCCTTGAGAACGTACCCTTCATCAATGGAAGCCCTCAGAATACCTTCGTTCCCGGTAAATTACTATTTGTTCTTCGATTGTATATACTGAGGATGCCACCAAGGATTATTGGGAATGTTTTGCTTATGATCTTTTCCTTCCGGGATCGTTGCTGCAGGGCTCATTGACTTGGCTATTCATAGGAATAGCTTGATTGGAGGAGACGACTTCAAGAGTGGTCAAACCAAGATGAAGTCCATCCTTGTCGACTTTCTTGTCGGGGCTGGTATCAAAGTATGTAACGGTTTTGTGTCTAAACTTTGTTCTATTAGCCCCTCGCTTATTTTTTGGTTGTCCATGTTCAATAATGAGACGTGTATTCGTTTCACGGAAAATCAATAGGAAATTTGATGGTTTCTCATCATTGTGATTATAGCCGACGTCGATTGTCAGTTACAACCATCTTGGAAACAATGACGGCATGAACCTTTCAGCCCCACAGACCTTCCGGTCGAAGGAGATCTCCAAGAGCAACGTGGTTGATGATATGGTCTCAAGCAATGGTATTCTGTATGAGCCTGGTGAGCATCCTGACCACGTCGTGGTCATCAAGGTACATTCCTGATCTGCTTAATTAGTCTTTCTAGAACTTTTTTCTGCTACAGACTCATGTACTGTCAACTTGGTTTCTGGAATATGATCATTTTGTTTTCCGGTTGTTGCAGTACGTGCCCTATGTAGGGGACAGCAAGAGGGCTATGGACGAGTACAGTTCAGAGATATTCATGGGAGGGAAGAACACAATTGTGCTTCACAACACTTGCGAGGACTCGCTTCTCGCTGCTCCAATCATCTTGGATTTGGTTCTCTTGGCCGAGCTTAGCACTAGAATTCAACTCAAAGCCGAGGGAGAGGTGAAACATTTTTTCCCCCCTTAGCCATAGGAAGAAATTCCTAATTATATGTCAGTTGATCTCCATTTTAATGCAAATTATGTTGTTATTCTTCAGGGAAAATTCCACTCATTTCACCCGGTCGCTACAATTCTCAGTTACCTAACAAAGGCCCCTCTTGTAAGTAAAAATCCAATAATTATACAAACCAACTCATAGATAGTCAGTCAAAGTGAGAGCCTTTCAGATATAATGGATCATGTCTGTGTACAAGAGGTTAATCTGGATTCGATTGTGTTGCAGGTCCCACCAGGCACACCGGTGGTGAATGCACTCTCCAAGCAGCGTGCAATGCTCGAGAACATAATGAGGGCTTGTGTCGGGCTGGCCCCAGAGAACAACATGATCCTCGAATACAAGTGAGGCACCCCTACTGGAAAACATGTCTGTGTTGTGGATGTTGTTCCAATGGAAAATCTGTTTTTTCTTTTTTATTATATACTATGGCAATTGTACCAGCGCAACCATTGCAGCCAAATGAATCTGCCGGTGGCGGTTATGTACAAGAATTTTCCTCAGTGTATGTTTCACCCAGAATGGTGCTCTATAGGCATTGATAGAGCAGGATCTTTGGAGGGACAGCACCACTTTTGTAATTGAAATAGATTACCTAATAATGAATCTTATTAAAAATTTGGTTGAATTTGAAATTATCCTAGTTTGCAGTAACTTTCTCTTGTAATTTTCTACATCAATCAATAGAATCGAAGTCCGTTCACCTACTTTCATTAGCAGAGGCTGGTCAAGACAGGGTGTTTATTACCTTGCTCTCTAAACTATAATAGCACAAGATTGCTTCTCGATTAAAAATGTATGTCATTCAAGATCAAAAAGAGGTACGTAGATTAGATTGAATCCATACTTCTGCAGGGTGCCACCCTGACCCAGGCTTATGTATTTTTGAAATTATCCTAAAATTAAACTCGATTAAAAATTTATGAGATTTCATTTTATGAAGGTTGTGGGATGGCCCATGGGACATCAAATGCTACTCGAATGTGTGGTGTGCCCTTCATCCTCCTGTTGGGCCAACGTTTTGTGGTGAAAACCAACATCGCCGGAAGTTAATTGGACAGCACTGAACCAGCCCATGCTGGATCAGGTGACGGGAAATTCCCCTAGGCAAAATCTTGTGTCACACATGGCATCTATGTATCTTACTCATTCGGGATCTGATTGAGGATATGTAGGTGCTGGTAGAAAACACAATGTTGAGAACATGGTCTATGAAGTCACAACTTATATGCTACAAATTAAATCCATTAAAGCCAACTTGATAAGTTTGTGTATTCTGTCCCGTATTCCTCCCTAATCATGCAACCATTTCATGTGAACCCATGTCATTTTCACCGAATTCATGTCATTTTTACTGAATTCTTAATAGCGGAATGGTTACTTACCATCTTTATAGGAATGAGTAAGATCTGACAGTGGACTGTGGTTTGGCAACTTTTGGTATAATATCTATCACGCTGCATTAAGCTTTTTACGGGCTGGTTTCTTGAACAGGGAGTCTCTTGATAGCATGTCCTACTTGTGAATATCGTATTAGGAGGATAAGTCTGGAGACCGCATTTCCGTCTCCTGCAACGTGACCACAATAGAGTATATATGGGAAGTAATCCAAATCAAAGCACGAGTTGATTGTCGGTAAGAAAATGTGCTAGACATGATATCTACAAAATTTTGAATTACAACATTGAGTTTGACTTAATTAAATGCATCGACTCAAGTGCAAGTGTTATGTAAGCATGTATTTGCTCATCACTGGTAGTTCGTTATAAGATTGTAAATTCAAATCCTGCTTACAATACGGAGATCTTAGAGAGGGCACTGACATATACTTGTGCGCTTGCCCACGAAGTTACCACGAGTCGTGTGCTTGTCGGGTTATATAGTCATGATTTGGAGAATAAACTTCACGCTAATAACAAAGAGAAAAATACTTAATATGCTTTTTTTCGGTAATTAAAATACTTAATATACTTTTTAGAAAATATGGTTCAAGATTAGTTGCAAAATGAAGAAGTTACCCAGGGTCTGGGGGTGTATATTAGCAATGTCATTAGTCAGGTTTTAGTGATTAATAAATATTTGTAATAATACCAACCTTAAGTGCTAATGTCTTGGGAAATGGTGGAAGAAGCGGGGAAGCCGTAATGAGGAGAGTCGCCAGTAGCAAGAAGAGATGTAATGTAACGTAACAATTGCCGAAGCATGCAGCACAGAACTTTACGTTGAAGAGCCAAAGTGCATGCCGCGGAAGACGAGAAGACGACCCGAGTCCCAGGAAAATGCTCAATTTTCAACATGAAAGACCCCATAATCCATTCTTCTCTGCTAAACTCATCCCTTCCTTTGCTCTGTTTCCCTCTGCTCTGAGTTAATTTGGAGATAGCAAGAGGTTGATGTGTCATCTGATTGGATAATTGAAGAGAACAATGGGGGAATTCGGTGAAGGGTCGAAAGGAAAAAGGGCAGCCGCAGCCATGACGCTGACCGACATAGTCTTCTCTTGGTCCATTGACGACATCTTCAACGACAATCTCTACAAGCACCAGGTTCTCCCGTTGTTTCCTATTACTGCTGCCTTAAGCAGTCCTACCATAAGTTGGTTTTGGAGGGGTATTTTTGTCCTTTAAAAACTTTTTTCCCCCCAAAATATGCTTGGTACGATCGCTTATGGATGTTTTTCTTCTAGATGATACATATGAAGTGAAGAAATGAGTATATTGCTGAGGCAGAAATTTGAAGCTCGTTTGTTTCCATATGATGGAAATTTGATCTTTTCTTTTGCAGGTGGATGAGATCCCTGAGAGGTTCCCTTCAGTCGAGCACTATCTTCGGTCTTTTGTATATCCATTGCTGGAAGAAACTCGAGCAGAGTCATGCTCGAGCATGGAGATGATCCCCATTTTACCTTATGCCGAAGTTACAGAACTTTAGGAGCGCAAGCCCTACGGGAGGAATGCGTATAGAGTCGAGGTCGATTTCTGGTGAAACATATCGAGCAATAGAGGAAAGGAACATTGCAAAATTTCAAATAGAGACCTTTTAATTCTAAGGTCCCATTTGGTATGTAGGAATGAAATGGAATGGAAAGGAATGAATTCTATATAGAGAAATATAATAGTATTGAGTCAAAAAAATGTAATTTTCTTTAATGACCATCACAAAATGAGAAAATATAATTATAATGACTTATTTACCGAGATATCATGTTATATACATTTTTAGATATATAAATTAAAAGAATATATATGATGGTTCGCAATATATAGTATGAAATGAGGGAGTGACCATTCCCTTTCTTAATTGAGAGAATGTTCCTTCCATCAAAATGAAGGAAAAAAGATGATAATGAGGGAATGATATTTTTAACTTATATAAGAGACACTAATAAGAAAATGAGGTTTAATGAAGAAATGAGCATTCCATTCCAATCTATTCCATTCTCGCATATCAAATGGGACCTAACTAAATCGAGACCGGAATCAGTTCCCAACTTACAGAGGATGGGAAGGACATGGACATTTGCATGTGTTACGTAGACCCTTCTATGATGAGACTGAAGGCGATTATACGTCATTGTACTTCAAGTAGTCAAAGGGAGGAAGAAGATGGGCGATATAGACCCGAAACAAGGACGGTTATTTGCAGTCCTTCTGAACTTGACCACAAATGAAAGGATATGAACTGCTTTGCACATAAGTAGTAACTGGAATGTCATTACAGAAGTCTTGTGCACTGATTCTCTGGTAAGAAGCATTTCGTGCGGTATACTCTCTAATTTTCATGTTGTTGTGTATGTGTGTGTGTGTGTGTGTGTATAATTTGTTCTCGGAAGTGTTGGTACAGTAAATATAGAATTTTATTTAAGTTTGAAGGATTCTCCTTATTGCTTTTCTCCATTGGGTTTTTTAACATTAAAAAATTCCTTTTGGTTCGAGATAAAGTTCATAGCCAGACATTGATCATAAATTTATTGATTTGCAGGGTGAGAAGGAATTAATGCAATCTCTGCCTTGAGTAGAATCATAAAAAACTTCGCGATGTGGTTCTCATAGAGAACTTGGTGAACGATTTGAACAAGTCCCAAGCAGATTCTACATTACATGTCTTTGTAGGTTGGACCTGTTGTCAGCATAAGCCTGCGGTGGAACTCATTCGGGGCCCACTGCCCCCACAAATGTTGCAGTCGTGGAAGTTGCCACTCGGTTGCTACACATCATGAAAGGATCAGCGTCCTTAGGAGATGTTCTTCTCTTTGGGAAGAAGCAACGGCTCAAGGTAGAAGACTTGGCTGTTGCAGAGATATTCTTGGATTACCGTGCCAGCCACATTGCAGAATATATGTTGCCCCTTCAACAGGGTGGAAGCATTGCATATCCTCTGCAATAACCTTTCTTAGAGATCCTGTTTCTCAGTGCCGTCTCTCTCCGGAAAGTGTACGTACCCGAAAAGAAAAAAAAAAGAAAAGAAAAGAAAATCATTTCTCAAATTCATGAGGAAGAGATTTACGTCTACTCTGAAGCCCCTAGAGAGATGCCTCTCTACCTTATGCACTGATATATGTACGAGTTATGTTCAAAGTCATACTCCCCGTAATATCACGGAGCTTCTAGGCCAACTCAGATCATTCAGTGCTTTATTATGGGGAAAGAATTCGGGTATGTTGTCTCGACGATTGGAGGAGGTATTTTCACTGCCTATCTAAGGACAATTTTTCACCCCAAGCTCTAACAGGCCACGTGTTAACTTTATACTCTAAGAGATGCGAACGCCTGGTTGCCTTAGAATCAGTTCAACCAGGGAGCAATATGAGAATTCACCACAATTTAATTGTCTTAAACCCTGGCTCGTTATTGATCGTCTTTTTGATTACTCGAAAAATTTAATTCTTATTGAAAAACGAGATAAAACATTAAAAAAAATATTTATTGAAAAGTAAAAAATTTATCAATTCATGAATAAATATTAAATATTTTCTTAAAAAATAAAAAGTTTCTTGATAAATTAAATGATTTATGTAATCTATGTAGCATGTGGGCCTACATCTAATTATACCAATTAATATTAATACAAACATTACAAATAAATATTAAAATTATTCGGCCAAGAAAATGAAAATTATTCCTGAAAAATAAAAAAAATAGAAACCTCTAAATTAACTAATAAATCCTAAATTTTCAAAAACAATAACTTTCACCATTAATTAGATAATTTATTAAAATAATGTCTTTATTATTATATGCCTGCGTAAAGAGCGTGCCTGATATTTAGTTAAATGTACATGTAAATAAGAAGTTATAATTAATATAAACAAAAGCAAATGCGATTTATTTCAAACGTGATTATCTATGAAATCAAGTGATGTGACAATGAAACAAGATATTGATTACTTATTGTGAGAAATTTTTACATGTATTTTTTTCTGTAAAAAAGGAGCCATAATTAAAATTTTACATGTAATTTACTATTACATTAAGACAAATGTCATTTACAATGCAAGGGACCAATTATAGTGACAGTAGAAGTATATAGTTAAACTCAAATATGCTGATATAGATAAATAAATTTATAGAAGATGGTCAACTTTATTTAAAAAAAAGAAAAAAGAAAAATGGAATAGGTAAAAGGGCTAGTTGTAAGGCACTGTTTAATGCAATGGCCAAAAAAAAAACACTATCTATATCTATCTATATATGATTATGTAATTCAAAATCCTTTCATGAGAACCTCCCATTAGATCGATAAGGACATGCCACATTAGTCTTTATAGAGACCCCATATTAATTTTTACATTGATCTTCAGCTCTTAGTGAAAAGTCTCTTCACATTTTCTACATTAAATATATAGATTTTGTATGGATTAAGTCTCCATTCCGCATGCATGCATGCACTGATTCCTATGATGAGTTGGTTAATAATAAATTAGATAGGCATTTTCCTCCTTTGAGAAAAAAGAGTATCCACCTAAAAAAATTGGAGGGAGGGGGGAGTAACGTGAATTTGGTACATGGGGATTTATGTAGATAAAATTGATTTAAATTCCCAGAACTCACATGATTTCCATGTTTAGTTGAAACATGATAATCTAAATTCTCACTCTCACATTTCCACTTGATTGGTAATGTCAATTACCATGAAAGGGGTTGGGAAAGTGAATTCCCGCCTCAGTGGGAATGTACATTACTAGCAATTAAATTATCGGGAATCCACGAAACGCAAGCAATTGATGCTCAACCTTCCCTATCTTGATCTCATATATAAATTTACCAAGCTCTTCATATTGTACATGTCATTAAAGATCATATTTTTTTAGATTTAAATATATTCGTAATTTTTACCAAAAAATTATATTCGTATTTTGAAAAACACTTCACCTCATTTATCAAAGGCGTGAGATATAATTGTACTTCATCTTCTTTTTTCCATTTCCGGTCATTTCTGTCTTCCGTTTTTCTACTTTTTCTTCATAATCAAAGTGCCATTTTTCTATTGGTTAACTAAAAAAAAATCCACTTTTAATTTAAAAGCATTATTATGGTCGATCTCTTCTTGCAACCGTGAAGCTGTTCCTCTCCCAAGTACTATCTTATCAGAACAAATTAAATTAATTCATATGATTTCTTCCCTGGATGGCTTACCTCAACATCGGTCCACAGAGACAGAGAGAGAGAGAGAGAGAGAGAGAGAGCATTTCTTCTCTGAAGGGTTACCTCAATGTCGGTCCTTAGGACCTTAGGGGGGAAATGGAAGAAAAGGATTCATAAAGTATCAATAAATTTTCTGTTTTTTCGTTAAGTATAAAGTATCAATAATTTCTTAATTCTATAATTGAGAATTCAATTTTAAGTCACCCTTTAAAATTTTCCCTTTTTTTTTGGTCGAAAATCCAAATATTGCTCGATTGGTTGTTTTCTTTCGATAATATACCTTGCTGATATATACATTAGTTAAGCAAATTCTCTTAAATGGCATTATATAATTATGGATTTGTAGTACACCACTAGAATTAATTGTTCTCCGAACCATGACAAATTACTTTTTCATCATGCAATTTCAACACTAAAAATGACTTTATTAGTCCTAGATTAATCGTAATGTAACCCTTCAAGGCCTTGAAAGATGTAAGACTCCTCTGAAACTCAAGAACTGTAATTCTGTTGAAAGATAATAATAGGAAAAGGGACCGGTCGGCAAGGAAAATTGGAGAATGGATGGTAAAAAAGGCTCTTCAAGAGGTAAGGGTACTTTTGGAAGTAGGAAAAAGTTACAAGGGTACTTTTGGAAACTAATGTGGAAAAATATCATGAGGAGTTTCACACTTTTAGTTTTATGTATAAATATAGATATAGATAGATAAATCATATTCGACGAACTTCATATTATTTGTATCGATTGATATATAACTATAAGTCTTTTTAAAAAAAATTAAAAATCTTCTCAAATATTTTAAAAAATTTATTGAGATACGAGATACTTTTTTCAAATTTAGTACACTGAAAATTCTATAATTGGTGGACTTGAAAATTCATTATATATAATTTATCCAAAATAAATTCATTATACACATATCTTCCATTTTTTTTAGTTGTTTATACATGTTTCTTCTTCTTCTTTTTTCCAAGTGGATATTTCTTTTATACAACTTTACTCTTACATGATATCTTTAAGGCAAATTTACTATCTGAATATGTTGTATTTTTAAATGATAAGCGAAAGTATTTATTTTATTTATTCGTATTATATGTATTGATAATCTATATTTGTATAAAAGAATTGATAAAATATTACCACGCCCAGCAATATTTTACCAATAATGACGAGAGAATTGGAAGAAAGGAGGCATCAGTGATTGTGTTGACCAAGGTAAGCATGCATGACGATGAATTTTCTCCCCGTATGACCTTCTCCTTCTTATGATGAGACCGAAGGAGATTTCACGTCATTGTACTTTAATGTAGCCACAGGGAAGAAGATGGGCGATATAGACATGAAACATGGACTGCATTGCACATGAGTCGTAGCTGCAATGTCATTACAGAAGTTTTGTGCACTAATCTTGTGGTAAGCATTTCGTAAGGTGTACTATTTAAGTGTCAAGTTATTATATATATATTTATATATTACATGGTATATTTTTCCGGAGGTTTACAAGCTTTTTAGCTTCCCAGTGTTGGTATTCTACTCTCCCAATTGCTTTTCTCCATCGGGGTTGTTATCATAGAAAACTTTTTCGGTTCGAGATAATTTTCCAGTTTCTGGCTTTTCTCTTTATGAAGAAGAAAAAAAGATGAAAGCTGTAAGGAAACACTGGCTGTATTTATTCAGAAAATTTTCCGTAAAAGCACAACCGTCATTAACAGGTAGTGCTCTTTGATTTGGGACGCAGGAAGTGGGGAAAACGAAAAGAAGAGCCATTCATAGCCAGACATATTGACTGGCAATATATCAATTTGCAGGGTGGAATCATGGCATGTCCTCTGCAATAACCTTTCTTAGAGATCCAGTTTCTCAGTACCGTCTTAATTTGTCCGGAAAATGTATCCGAAAAGGAAAAAAAAATATCATTTCTCAAGTTCATGAGGAAGAGATTTACGTCTATTATGAAGCACCTAGAGAGATGCCTCTATACTTTATGCACCGATACAGGGGCAGAGCCAGAATTTTCATCCGGGGGGCAAAAATAGGATTTGACGTAGATATTGCAAAATTATTTCTTCCGGAAGGAGCAAAACCTCGAATGCACATAACTGTTGGGGTAAAATTTAAAAAAAAAATCAAACTTCAGGCCGGCAATGCACTGATATATGTACCGAGTTATGTTCAAAATCATACTGCACGTAATATCATGGGAGCAAATATTCGGTGAGTATTATTTAACAACTTGGCTATGTAAGATTCAATCAGAATGCCTAAAAGTAGAGAATTGGCCTCACAACGAATCCACAAGTTCCCACTGACAAGCATTTTCATTGGTTGTTATTCATCCACAGTAAAAGAGTAATATTTATTAAATATTTAGTCATAGTACAAAGCTTCTTGGCCACTTTAGATCGTTCAGTGCTTTATTATGGAGAAAGAATTCGGATGTGTTATCTCAAAGGTTGGAAGAGATATTTTCATGCCAATCTAAGGACAATATTTTATCCCAAGCTCTAACAAGCCACGTGTTACCTTTATACTCTAAGAGATGCGAATGCCTCATTGCCTTAGAATTAGTTCCTAGATAAATCAAACTAAATGTGGAGAAACCCCGAGTTCCCCACTTTTATATATAGTATGGATATGGATATATCATATTCAACAAACTTCATATTATTTGTATGGATTGATATATAATTATGAGTCTCTTTAAAAAATTAACAATCTCCTCGAATATTTAAAAAACTGATTGCGATACGAGTTACTTTTCCAAATTTAGTGCATTGAAAAATGATGGACTTGAAAATTCATTATATGTAAATTATCTCCAAAAAAATCATTATATACATATATCTTCTATTTGTTTTAGATTTTTATACATCTTCTTTTTCCCGGTTGGTAGTTCTTTTATGCATCTTTACTCTTACATGATATCTTTAAAGCAATTTTACTATGTGTATATATATATATATATATATATATATGTTGTATTTTTATAAGATAAGCGGAAGTATTTATCTAATTTTTTTAATTTATTCGTATTATAGTATTGATTATTTTATTAGTAGATATATTATTAATTATTTATATTTGATTATAAAAAGAACTGATAAAATATTACCGGCCAAGCAATATTTTACCAAATAATGACGAGAGAATTGGAAGATAGGAGGCGTCAGTGATTGTATTGACCAAGGTAAGCGTGCATGAGCATGGAAGTTTCTCCCCCCCTCACCTTCTTATAGAAGGTTTTTTGGCCACTACCTTCATATAGAAGTTATTTGGGACCCAAATGATGGAACAGTGCTTGCGGGGCCACCTGCATCTGATGTGAGAAAATATTAAAAAATAATATAAATTGCACTGGCGGTCTAAAAAATTTTACAAATATTTCAATATGATACAAAATTTTTTTTTGCTACTTGATGGTACAAAATGTTTCACAGTTGTTTCAATATAGTACAAACCGTCATCTCACCATTGATGCTGTCAAGCCGACGCTAATGGTGCAAAATCGATTTTTGTGGGACGTTACATGATGGTACAAAATATTTTGAAGTTGTAACTTAATAGTATAAAATGTTTTACGTAAGTTACATGATAGTGTAAAATTTACAGTCTTGTAAATGATGGCTTGACGACGTTAATGACGACATGACGGTTTGTACTATATTGAAACAACTTTAAAACATTTTATACCATCAAGTAGCAAAAAAAAACTTTTTGTACCATATTAAAACATTTGTAAAAATTTTTGGATCACTAGTGCAATTTATCATAAAAAAATATTTGATGAGACTAACACATACACTGTGATTTGCAAGTTTCTTTTCAGCGTCTATCAAATTATCCCGTGGAGCTCACAACACTTATTGCTTTTACATTTTTCTCGACATTCGATGGAACTAACACATACCACCATAATATTTTCTCATCCTATGCGGGGGGAGCGCGTGTCCGGGTGACATGGAATCTACGTAACGTAACAATTGCCAAAGCAAGCAGAGGAGGAAACTGAACAGACAAAGTAAAAGCAATGAACTTTAATGTGAACAGCCGATCAATGTGCATTGCCGCGGAAGACTGGAAGACGACCTGACGGCTCGTAGGAAAAAGCTCAATTTTCAACTGAAAGACCCCATAATCCATCTCCTCTGCTCCTCTCTTCCTTTGCTCTGTTTCTCTCTGCTCTGAGTTTTGGAGATAGCAAGGGACTGATGTTTGATCTGATCCGATAATTGAAGAGAACAATGGGGGACGTCGGTGAAGGGTCGAAAGGAAGAAGGGCAGCCGCAGACACGACGCTGACCGACATAGTCTTCTCTTGGTCCATTGACGACATCTTCAACGGCAATCTCTACAAGTACCAGGTTCTCCCGTTGTTTCCTATTACTAATCAGTCCTACTATACGCTGGTGTTGGAGGGCTATTTTCGTACTTTCAATTGCACAAAAAACCGTTTTTTCCCGCCCAAAAACATGCTTGATGATCCCTTTATAATTATATGTGGATGTTTTCTCTTCCAGATGATACATATGAAGTGAAGAGATGAGTGTGTGTATATATATATATATATATGTAGATATTGCTGAGGCAGACATTTGAATTTAGTTTGTTTCCACTATAAGGGAAATTTGAACTTTTCTTTTGCAGGTGGGTAAGATCCCTGAAAGATTTCCTTCAGTCAAGCACTATCTCCGGTCTTTTGTGTATCCTCTGCTGGAAGAAACACGAGCAGAGCTATGCTCAAGCATGGAGACAATCTCCACGTTACCTTATGCAGAAGTCAGAGAACTGGCGGAGTGCAAGTCTGACGGAAAGAATTTGTATAAAGTTAAGGTCGATTTCTGGAGAAATCTATCGAGCAATAGAAGAAAGGAACCTTGCATAATTTCAAAAAGAGCCCTTTTACTTCTAACTGAATCAAAACCAGAATCAGTTTCCGACCTGAAGAGGATGGGAAGGACGTATGCATTTGCATATGTTACTAAGACCTCCTATGACAAAAGGGAAGTTGAAGTAGCCACCGGGAAGAATGTGGGAGATATAGATCTGAAACATGGGCGATTATTTGCCATCGGCATTCAGAGCTTGACCACAATTGCAAGGCTATGGACTGCTTTGCACACGAGTGGTAACCTGAATGTCATCAAGGAAGTTTTGTGCACTAATTCTCCGGTAAGCATTTCATATGATATACTCTGAGGTTCAAGTTATTTCGTCCCCCACCCGCCCTCCTCAGTGTAGGTACAGTGCATATAGAATGTTATCTAAGTTTGAAGGATTATTCTATTCTACCTATAGCTTTTCTCCGTCGGGTTTGTTAACATATATATATGGAAAAAAAAATCTTTATGTTTGTGATAATTTTCTAGCTCCTGGTTTTTCTCTTGACAAAGAAGAAAAAAGATGACACCTATACAAGGAAACTATGGCTGTAGAAAATTGTCTGTACAGCACAACCGTAATCCCTAGTTTTCTTTGATTTGAGACAAAGGAAGGTGGTAAAAGGAGAAGGGAAGCTATTCATGGCCAACCAGAAAATCAATGATTTTGATCCTCTATTTATTGATTTGCAGGGTGAGGAGGAATGCAGTGTCTGTTCTGTGCAGAATGACGAATTTCGCGATGCCAATGTCACACGAAATTTAGTGAACGATCTGAACAGGTCCCAAGTGGATGCTATCATTACATGTCTTCGTAGGACTTCTTGTCAGCATAAGCCTGTGGTAAAACTCATTTGGGGACCGCCAGGGACCGGGAAAACGAAAACTGCTGCAATGTTGCTCTTAAACCTCCTAGAAATGAAGTGCAGGACTGTGGTTTGTGCCCCCACAAATGTCGCTGTCATTGAAGTTGCCTCTCGGTTGGTACACCTCATGAAAGGATCAGCTTCCTTGGGAGACGTTCTCCTCTTCGGGAACAACGAACGGCTCAAGGTATGGGACTCGGATGTTAGAGCGATATTCATAGACTATCGAGTTGATGCTATTGCAGAATGCCGTGCTCTGCTATCAGGGTGGAAGCATTACATATCTTCTGCAATAACCTTTTTTGAAGATCCTGTCCCTCAGTACCGCCTCTCTCTGGAAAACGTAACCAGAAAGAAAAAATCATTTCTTCAGTATATGAGGAAGACATTTTCATCTACCATGGAGCCCCTAGAGAGATGCCTCTCCACCTTGTCCACTCATATATGCGCGAATTACGTTCCAAATCATAGTGTCCGAAGTATCACAGAGCTTTTTGGCCACCTCAAATTGTTTCGTGCTGCATTATGGGGAAAGAATTTGAATTTTCTCCCGCAAAGACTGGAGGAGATATTTTCAAGCCAATCTGGGGACAGGTTTTCATCCCAAGCTCTAACATGCCCCATGTTGACTTTATACTCTAAGAGATGCGAATGCCTCGCAGCCTTAAAATCAGTTCGAGATTCTCTTGATGAGCTGAATCTTCCTTATTTTTCAAGTAAACGCATGATAAAGAAATTCTGCTTTCAATCAGCTACATTGATCTTCTGCACTGCCTTTAATACATCTAAGCTGCACGAGCGCAAAGCCAACGTAGAGCCACCAAAGCTGTTGGTGATCGATGAAGCTGCTCAGTTAAAAGAATGCGATTCGGTGATTCCACTGCAACTTCCTGGACTTAAACATGCTATTCTTATTGGAGATGAGCGCCAGTTACCGTCTGTCGTCAATAGTGATGTGCGTAAATGTTTAAATTCCAGTATTTGCAGCATTTTGTTCCTATTGAAAAGTATGTTTAAATTTCAGTTATCTTCGATTTTTTTTTTCTTTTGAAGAGAAACTCAACTGTTCATACTTCCACGCAGAAACACATCTTCATGAGTTCAATCTGACACCTGCTAACTTAAGGAAGAGAGGATTAGTTTTCCACAGTATAATATTTATCATCTGTCTGCTTTGACAGGTTTCAAATGGAGCCCGTTTTGGTCGAAGTTTATTCGAGAGATTGAGTTCTCTTGGAAAATTGAAGCATCCACTCAATGTGCAGTACAGAATGCACCCATCAATAAGTTGCTTTCCAAATCAGACATTTTATAGCAGCCAGATTCACGACGGTCCAAATGTAAATCACGAGAGTTACACAAAGCAGTATCTACCAGGGCAGATGTTTGGTTCATATTCTTTCATAAATGTTTCTGAGGGAAGGGAAGAGTGCGAAAATAATGGAACAAGCCTGAGAAACCTTGTAGAAGCTGCTGTAGCTTTGCAGATTTTGGGCAATCTCTATGAAGGTATTTCGAATTTGAGCGTAGGAAACTTGTGTAGTTAGTCATTTTGAGAGAATTTTCAAACAATTATTTTGGCTAGGTTTGCTAATATATATTCATAATGATTCAATGTTTTATAGTATTTCACATGCTTTCATGTGAAATTAATTATCCTGTCTCCATTCGATTGTGTGCAGCATGGAGCTTGTCATCAAAGCAAAAGCTCAACGTTGGAATAATATCACCATACGCAGGTCAGGTTGGAGAGATTAGTAAAAGGCTTGGAGAAAAATATGAAAACTCCGACGGCTTCACAGTGACGATAAATACAGTGGATGGCTTCCAAGGCAAAGAGAAGGACATCATCATTTTATCCACTGTAAGGTCGAACAGCCGGGGTTCTATCGGATTCTTGGCCAACATAAATCGAACGAATGTAGCTCTCACCCGAGCAAGGTGCTTTCTAGATAGCTCCAGAAAGCTGTTTCCCATTTTGTAGTTTTCCCTTTTCCTTGAAAAACAAAGAAAGATATGAGAAGAGTATATTTTCCTAAACGTTTTCCAGGGAAGATGCCTTGTTTGATGTGACATGAACATGTGTTTTGCTTGATTTTCCTATATCTTTTTATGATTTTTCAGGCATGCCATTTGGATTTTGGGGAACGAGAGAACAATGCGAGCGAGTTCGACAGTGTGGGAAGCTTTGGTTTATGATGCTATGGATCGTGGGCTTTTTTTTGATGCATATGACGACGAAGGTTTAGCAAAGGCGATGTTGGAAGCTGAGAGAGAGTAAGATGATCAATTATAATGTATTAGCATTAGAATTGCCCAAACTGTTTCTTGTCTAAAGGGGAAAGAAAAGATAAGTGCAATGCGGTTATTGAAAAATGGATCCTCCAAGGCTGCATTTGATGCATTTCTTGGGGATTAAATAATTATTTTCATCATTCCTATTGTCCTTTCACAGAGATCTCCAGGTTCCGATTTCTTGGCAGACGCCATTCGAGGTTCCCTTTCGCGGAGATTCTTTGAGTGCAAATAGCAAAGACACTTCCAATTGTGAACTTTACATGCAGCATTCGAAGGTGGAGAAGAGCTTGCTATCAATGAAATTCTGCTCACTGTCCTTACGAACTGAGCAAGACAGCAAAGAAGTGCAGCTTCCATTTGAACTTTCTAAGGAACAGCGCGAGATAATCCAGTTCCCTCTAAGCACCTTCATACAGGGAGGGTCAGGAACTGGGAAGACAACAGTTCTGATAATGAAGTTGCTTCAGAGGGAGCAGCTTCACCGAATGTCTACGAGTGATTACAGGGTCACTAGAAATGTCAATTGTGGGAAAAAGGATTCCAAAGAGATGCTTGAAAAGACGCCCACTCGTGTTTTACGCCAGCTATTTGTTACTGCCAGTTTGAAATTGTGTGTTGCTGTCAGACAACAGCTTTCACAGCTGAAAAGGTCAGTACCAGGATTTCATGGCCACTTTGCTTAGTAGAATAAAGGCAATTAATTTGTTTCCGTTAAGTTTATTATGCATATATATCATAAAAATGTTTGGGTATTTGTACGAGTTGAATCGAACAATGGCTTAAAGGAAGGTGCCTTCTCAGCAACTTGTGTAGTGTCGTCCAATGTTATGTATGGGGTGATTGATCTCTATGGTTCCCGCCAAAGGCCAAATAAGCGTTAAGCTATGTGAGGGTCTTTCAGAGAACATCTTCATGGGAATGATGCAACTCATAGTCACTTTTAATATATATCTGGCAGAGTTCTGTTTTTGGTTTTGGCTGATACAGTTTCTCTGCGAGTTTCTTGAATACAAAGAGTGGAAAGTGTGTGCATTCAGTTCATTCTCTCTATATGTAACCTCAAAGCTTGCTACTTTTGCAGCTTTACCGGCAGAGGAAATTTCCCGGGGGCAAGCTCTTCAATTGATGCCGACTTCAACGACATTCCCAACTCTTTCGTTGGAATTCCTCAGGAGTCATATCCCCTCGTCGTAACGTTTCACAAGTTTATCATGATGCTTGATGGAAGCATTGGTGTCTCATATTTCAAGAGATTCCCTCAGTTGAGAGACATACGCCGGGAGAAATTCGGAGCTGCAAGATCACTTGCTTTACAGGCTTTCATACGAGAGAAAGAGGTCAACTACGAGAAGTTTTGTGAAACTTATTGGCCTCATTTCAATAATAAGCTCACTGGAAAGCTTGATTCTTTGACAGTCTTTACAGAGATAATATATCGCATCAAAGCTGGTCTCCATATTAAAGAGTCTCCGAGTGGCAGGCTCAGTAGGACTGACTACGTCTCACTCTCAAAGGGTCGTGGCTCATATCTGACTCGGGACCAACTACATAAAGTGTATGATGTTTTTCTTGAGTATGAAATGAAGAAGTTAGAGCATGGAGAATTCGACCTCTCAGATGTCGTGAACGATCTTCAGTCTCGCTTCCGATGTGAAAAGATGAAGGGGGATGAGATGGACTTTGTTTATATTGATGAAGTGCAGGATATCACGATGGGGCAGATTGAACTGTTCAAGTACGTTTCTCAAAATGTTGAGGAGGGCTTTGTCTTCTCTGGTGACACTGCCCAGACGATCGGGAGTGGAATTGATTTTAGGTTTGAGGATGTGCGTAGACTGTTCAACAAGGAATTCTTGCAGGAATCTGAAGATGGAGGGAAGGTCTCCAAAATTTTTCAGTTGTCCCAGAACTTCCGGACCCACACCGGCATTCTCAAGCTCGCGCATAGTGTTTTTGACCTTCTATGCCATTTCTTTCCCTTACTTGTTGATGTGCTGAACCCAGAAACGAGTGCCATTCATGGTGAAGCCCCGATTTTCCTCAAGCTAGGGAAGGACCGAAAATCCATACTTTCTGTTTTTGGTAAGAAAGGAAATGCTGCAGGCCTGGGGACAGAGCAGGTCATTCTAGTTCGGGACAATTGTGCTCGAGAGGAAGTTTTCAAATATGTTGGAAAGCAAGCCCCCGTTTTGACTGTAATGGAGTGCAAAGGATTAGAGTTTCAGGTTTGGTTCTTATAGCATTTTAGTAGCAAAATTTTCCATTGCCGATGCACCTTCCTACAAGAACTCCTTCAAAAACCCCGCATGCTCTGGAAAATTTTACATCATTAAACCACAACCTACTAGTTTTCTGCTCTCTCCCGTGTTTCATTACAAAACTGTCTTATCTCTCGAATAGTAAATAATGAATTGACTCTCTGTTCGGTTATTCTTGTAGGATGTGGTGCTCTACAACTTCTTTGGTTCGTCACCGATGAAGAATAAATGGAGGGTCATCTACAACTACATGAAGAACCAGAACTTGTTGGATAATAGCTTTGTTGCTCGCTACCCGCAATTCGACCCAGTAGGACACAACATCTTATTCTCCGAACTGAAGCAACTGTATGTTGCTATCACCCGGACGAGGCAGAGGCTGTGGATCTGTGAGAAATCTGAGGATCTTTTGAAGCCAATGGTTGAGTACTGGAGGAATCTTAACCTCATTAAAGAGAGACAGGAAACTTGGACAGTTAAAATCAATTAAGCGATGGAAGCCGCGAGCAATTCCAAGTAGTGGAAGTAACAGTGCTTGAATGTGCTCTCTACTGATCAAACTCCCCTTCCGTTTTTCAACATTGTTCTCGTGATTATTCAATGGAAACTTGGGACTCAACTTGAGTTCTCTTCTCTTTGTTACGAAAAGAGCAGGCAAGGGCCGGTTTTTGCCCTGAACCAAAATCAAACTTGGGATTCAAGTATTGAATTGTAAAAAGAGAATGTTGCACCAACTTTTGCCATTTCATTCCTTTAGGGATGATTGCCTTTTGTAGTTCCCATCGAGTGGATATTCTTTTTCTTGTCGTTGCTAACCTATTATACGAGGCAAACTACAAAGTGGCGACCATGTGCTTCGAATGAGTGGGGTATACCGACAGGGAGAAATATGCCAAGGTTGCTGATCTCATGGCTTTACAAAAAGAGATGTACCTATACGTCCAGTTCCAAAGATGCCGGCGGCTTTCAAGAGCCGGCAAGCGAGATTGGCGCAGGTCAATGTTGAGTGTACGAATACGCTACAATAGGACAAGTGTTGACAAATTCTCCGTATATAAATCTCCTTCGCTTCAGATGAACTCATTAGTCCTGTGCTGCAATTCTGAGAAGACCAGAAAATTTGATCTCAATTGATGTGATAGAACAACTGTTGACAAATTCTTGATATATGCCATGTCCATTTGGATCGAAAAGTCGATCTTGACTGGACAAATACTCTGGAATAGAACAACAGCTGACAAATTCTTCATCTATGCTATCGTTTCACTTTACATGAACTTATTAGCGGACGGACGGGCCTAAAATTTTAAATAGTGGGGTGGGGCTAATATGGTTAATAACACATTATCCTCATAAGATCTATATATATTCAGCCAAAAGAAAAATATCTATATACATATATACTAGGTTTTTAGGCCCATTATAAACAAAAAAAAAATTATATTAACGACTTGAATTTATGAATATAAAATAAGAAATCAAATTTAATAATTATTATGAATTTAAAATATTCATTAATCTATTTTATGAATAAGTTTATCATATCAATATTTTCAGTGGGTGAGGATAAAGATAAATTTTATAAAAACTAGTTGATGACCCGCACATTATACTGGTGCAATTGCATGATTTTTTTGTCGCAATTAATCTAAATAATTTTACACGTTATGCATAAATAAAATGTAGTTAAAACCGAATGAATATGTTAATAATATCAATAAATTATGAAAAATCATTCACATTGACTAAGCAAAAACTATATCTTTACTTTAACATTAACCGGATGATACTTTTCTAGAAGTGTAATTATCTTGAAATTATTAATTGTGTTTCTTCTCACTAGAGATAAACAAAACAATCACCCTAGGCTCTCGCACACTGCGGGGACCAGGGATCCCCAAGGAAAATGGCCAGGTTATCTATCCCAACATGATCCCTGACTGGCTCTCCTGCACGACTCAAGTGTCCAAGGCGGATTCTTTCTCAAGCATAGCTGGCGACCAAGCACGCAATCCAAGCAGTTCAAGACAGCCAACACCAACCGAAGGACGGAAGAGAAATGTGGTACATCTTATTGAAGGCGTGAATCCGTGTATCCTTTTAGCTTGGGGCAACGTGCTCCCCATGCTTTCTCTTTTCTCTCGGCCCATAAATGACTCTAAATGGGTCATAGCCACCCTACAATCGGCTACCACAAAGCCAAAATCCTAGACACTCCTTTCTGGGAGTCAAGTCATAACACTTTGGAAATGAATAGACTGAGGTCTAACCAAATTTGCACAGAAATCCTCATGCGGGTTACAAACGCAACTGCCCTACGGTACCCTGACGAGAAGGGTCCTAAGCCGACGGGCGCATTGAATAATTGATAGAGTCGCTAGGGCATCCCTGAGGACGTCTTAATATACCCATGCATGGCCGACAAAAGCCCCTGGAGGCCTCGTATTGAGGCCTTCGAAAGCGGGATCCATTCATATTTGTCAAAGTAAAATTCTTCGCGGATCACCCAGGGGACCTAAAACTGAAGCATCGTGCGTCACAATGACGTTATCTTCATAGCATTGATACGCCTATACATCGTTAGTAACTCACTATGACTTGCTAATGATGGCAGGACCACAGATACCAAGCAGCAAGAACTATGGCATACTCTGATTCCCGGTCCCATAGGATACGTAGGCGTTCACTGTCAAAGCTCGAGTTCTTCATCACGAAATGAATCGTGATCTTAAGAGCCAGTTCAACCCACAATATCATCACCCTACGATAGCACTTGGAAGCAACCGGGGCATACTCAACGAGCCATACAATGGGTCATCCTCGCTGCGCGAGAGAGTCTCGCGTCATCCCTAGTGAAGGCCTATCCTAACGCCAGACGAACCAAAATCGTTTCTCTTCCGCGGCTAGCATAAATCCTTATCATCATTACTTTTATGCAGGGCCGAGTCCTGTCTTCACCTTTCTGCAGGGTCGAGTCCCATCCTTACTTTTAAGTAGGGCCGAGTCCCTTCTTTACTTTTCTGCAGGGCCTAGCCCCATTTTTACTCTTATGCAGGGCCGAGTTCCATCTTCATTAGTTTGCAGGGCTGAGTCCCATCTTTACTTTTCTGCAGGGCCGAGTCCCGTCTTTACTTTTATGCAGGGCCGAGTCCCATCTTTAATTTTCTGCAGGGTCGAGTCCTGTCTTTACTTTTATACAGGGCTGAGTCCCATCTTTAATTTTCTGTAGGGCCGAGTCCCATTTTTACTTTTCTGCAAGGCCGAGTCCCGCCTTTACTTTTATACAGGGCCGAGTCCCATCTTTACTTTTCTGCAGGGCCAAGTCCCATCTTCACCTTTCTACAGGGCCGAGTCTCATCTTTACTTTTATGCAAGGCCAAGTCCTTTCTTTACTTTTCTACAAGGCCTAGCCCCATATTTACTTTTCTGCAGGGCCGAGTCCCATCTTCATTATTCTGTAGGGCGGAGTCCCATCTTTACTTTTCTGCAAGGTCGAGTCCTATCTTCATTATTCTGCATGGCCGAGTCCCATCTTTACTTTGCTGCAGGGCCGAGTCCTATCTTTACTTTTACGCAGGGCCAAGTCCCTTCTTCAATATTCTGCAAGGCCGAGTCCTGTCTTTACTTTTATGCAAGGCACTTGCACAATTCTCTCCCATACATCCGAAACAAGAGAACAAGTGGTTACTAGGAGGGAATCAAGACAGTCGTCAGGACCCAATGGGGTGCTTCTTATAGTCTTTGGCTGCATCCTCTATCCGAGCACGCAACCAAAGAGGGGCAAGTTGTCAGCACTCCATTTTGATCCACCATAGTAAAAGGAGGGCAAAATCGTCATTTGTCACTATCGCGGCCAAAAAAATAATTTTCTACATAATATCGATCCCTAAATTTTTCTGAACGCAATGGCGGTCTCGAATCATTTTTTGATATCCAATTGAAAAGACGAGAATTTTAATTTTTACATGCGTCAAATTCAAATTCTTAAATCTGTTTTAAAAAAAAAATTCGCGCTTAGACCAGTCAGATCGACGTCAGACCGATCAAGTCGGCATCAGACCGGTCTAACGCTTGTCAGAATTTCTGACGCGAGTAAGAAATTTCTGACCCTTTCATTTTCGCCCCGTCTTCTTTTCTTCCTCTTCCTCTTCACCCCGCCGTTCTTTCCTTCTCTTCTCTTATCCCCCCTCTTCTTCTCCTCTTCTTTCACTGACATCCCTCTGCCATCTCCGACACACTGTGGTTGCCCACCCACCGCGACCGCCTGCCACCACTGACATGCTCGCCCGACACGCCACCGCTCGCTTCCCGGCACGCTCCCTTGCTACTTTCCAGCTCTCTCCGGCCCGATTTTCGCACAAAACCCCGCGGCTCTCGACTCTCGGGAGGAGCTGAAAATCAACGCTGAATCCCTCTCGCTCGCTCTCGGTTTTTCTCCCCAATGGACTCACGACACTCCCCGAGCAAAAACCCCTCTATTTCCTCTTCTTAATTCCCCCGATTTTCCGGCAATTGAACTCGGAAAATCCCTCACCAGAAAAACTCGAAAATCTCGCCAAAAACCCAAAATTCCCCTTGATCCCGACCGACCCGAGCCTCGTGATGCCCCTCCTGAGTACGGCGTAGCCCAGGCGGTGCTCGCCGCTGTCTCTCGCACCCTCGCCGCGGCGCCTAGAGGCGGGAACCGCTGTCCGCGGCCGTCGGACTCCTCTCCTCCAGCCATCCCTCTCTCACGGGCTCAGCCCGTCTTCTTTTGATTTTCGCAGTCCAGCCCAGTCGATTCTTCCCAGTCTGGTCCAACCGAGACGACCCTGACCCAGTCTAGACGATCGACCCGTTTCGCCTCGCCTCGGATACGGCCCGGAATGCCCGACCTAGTTCGCCCAACTCCCCTTCGCGGCCCAGCTCGCCCGCTGATTTGGCCAAGCCACTGCCCTTCCGCGGCCCAACTGCCTTCCGCGGCCCAGCTCCCTTCCGCGGCCCAGCTCCCTTTCGCGGCCCAACTCCCGCGCATTCAGCCCAGTCCGCCCGCGCCCGGCCCAGCTCGCTGGCCCAGCGCCCGTCCAACCGGTCTGTACTGTGCAGATCGCCTCCAGCCGGTCCGATCGCCCAATTTCCGGTTTAAACCGATACTAGGTATATTATTCTGACTTATTGGCATGCGTAGGGCTCAATTTATGAATAAATTCGATGATTGCGGCGATAATTTTTGATTGTCATGTTAAAAAAAAATTGAAAATTAGGAAATAGGAAAAATGGAACAAAAAAATAAATAAATAATTGTGTTTTAATTAAACCGACGAAAGCACGAATTGGAACATTTTTAATTACTCGACATTAAAATTGGTTGGTTGAAGCGAGAACGAATTCACACGAACCCATCTCATGTTCACTCGGCTTTAAGGGAATTAAATCGATTAAATACATCAAAATTAGTTTAATTAATTATTCGGACTTAAAATTGAAAAAATTAAATTCCGTCGTGACTGATTTTGCTTGTACATGTGCACATGTGAATAATTAGATACGATTTTGATCGAAATCTAGCACGAATCGGCTAATCACGTAAACACGATATTAAAAGACACAACTCTCTGTTCTCGGTTTATTTATTGCAAGTCGAGCCCGGATCCCTAGGATACGATATATAGAGGGTCCAACATCCTCTCTTGTCAATCACGGGGTCCAACGCCCCTACACACCTAGAGCGTACAACCCGAGTGCGAAATCGGGTCTTGTTTCGACTTACTGCTTCGCTCCTAGTAATGTCTATGTGGAAGATGACTCGGATCAAGTAAAGTAAGTCGCGGCCGGACATGACCCGAGAGCTCGACCGATCTTACGGCTATCAAGTGAGTCACGTGACTCTTTCGCCATCCGTTGGCTCGGTTGGACCCGACCCCCAGCTCTCTGAGCCCGCGTTGCTTTAATTTCAATTTCAGTCTTTTCAAACCACACGGTGAGCATGAGTGGAATAATGACCGAATGCGAACCGACCGGGATTCAGTTGTTGTAATTTGTATTTTATTCATTTGAGAGAACAATGTACGGGGTTTATGTTGTACATTTATTTATGTAAGAATCTCGGTCGGAGAGTGGACGGTCGGAGTGTTTTTTCGAATTTACGGTGTCAAAACGCGTAAGATAAGCGAAACTTAATTATGTGGTAATTAAATTAAAATGGCAAGCCAAGACAAGCTAGAGTACCGATAGGGCGTGCGAGATATAGGCTCGCATGTAACAGAATCCCCGAATTCGGAACCTCGGGTTTCGCAGACCATAGGGCTTAGCAATTAGGTGTACCCCGTACCCCTCGGCCCGAGTAACTTGCCGGCCCTCGACCTTTGGGTTGTAAAATAGCAAGTGGCGACTCCTTCTCACGTGCATCCGTCGCGCGTCCCCGGGAAGGTGGACACTCCCAAGCCACGTTGCATAGGCGCGCGCACACGTGCCCCGACAAGACGAAATTCGGGTGCGCACACTTATGTATTAAGAAATTTTTTTGTCATTAATTATGCAGTAGAATATATATTATTTGCATATAGCCCAATAAAATATATATAAGAGAACAAAATATGCAGTAGACTATTTATTAGTTACTATTCGGGAAATTTTTTATATTGTAGTGTCATGACCCGAAATTTCGACAGAGTTTTCCCTAGATTTCCTCGATATCCCTTATCCCATAACTATTTATATAAAACATGCTTTCCATAACTCCCAAAAACATATAATTAATCCAACAAGCTCTCACATATATATTTATGTAAATATAATTCCAGCTGAGCTACATTATTAAACCAACTAGACAAAAGTTTCAGGTCGTAATATTTTTAAATACATTCTATACAAAAAGAATACCTATCAAATAACTAAGGTCCCTATTTAGTTTTCCGAGCTGATCCTCGATATCAAAAATGGTTTTCCTCCGCGCAGCTAGAAGCTTATCTGGAAAAATATATGCCGGGTGCGAGCGACATCTCAGTGAGCACTAAATTCCAAAGTGAAATGAACTATTATTAACTAAAAATATATTTTTAAATAAACAAAGATAATACTAGCATATCCAAGTCCTTCATTTAATTCACTAGCACGACATATTATACAATAATAATTACTAAATTCATTCGTAAACTATTAATTATCTTTGTGACCATATAATAATATTAGCATTAACTATTAACTCAGCACCACCTAACACTCACACATTGACTAAGTCAAGTTTCAGCAACCATACGACTTTCACAGAATAATTTTAAACAATCTCAAAATCATCACATTTATAGCAATCTCAACAATTATCACATCTCCAACAATCATACTAGACAAACAATGTACAACACAACCAATCAATATAGCCATAAGGTTGCATTTCCTCACAACAGAGTTATGATGGTACCGTGACCTCGCATATCTCACTCATATCATCCTTAACTCGCAATATCTATATCTCATAAGCGGGGGCCGCCTATTAACCTCTGGCGGTAAGAGTTGACCACAATTTATATTCCGTCGGGTCTCGCGGTCGATCGAGCCCCTTTTTCTATTCTGCTGGGTCCAGCGGCCGATCAGACCCATATTTATATTCCACCGGGTCCAACGGCCGATTTGGCCCGTATTTATATTCCGCCGGGTCCAGCGGCTGATCAGGTCCCTATTTATATTCCGCCGGGTCTAGCGGCCGATCAAGCCCCTATTTATATTTCGCCGGGTCCAGCGGCTGATCTGACCCATATTTATATTCCGTCCGGTCCAACGACCGATCAGGCCCTTTTTATAATCAGCCAGGTCCAGCGGCCCTATGGCTATATTTAAACAACACAAGCATAATCAATTGCAACCATACCATCTCACTTCATATATCATCATACACAAGCACAATCCCAATCACAGTACAATGGCAGCATGTTATCATCATAATCAGCATTCACAATCACACTACATATCCCAAATTAAAATGAAACACAAAAAAAAATCTCTCAAATCAATTCACACAACATAGCAAGACCAATTCCTTAATTTGTAACTATCACAATATTCTTCTTAAATAATTTATATAACTATAATACATCATTTCACAAGGGAATAGAGTACTCACATAATATATATATATATATATAATATATCATTTCACAATGGAATGAATTACTTACCGAACTCGCTAAAATTATTTCACTAAGTCCAAGCCTTCCGGTGTATGATTTTGATCTCATCCATGGCCTATCATTTGAAACATAAAATTAAACTATGAACAACATAATAATATGACAATACATATCGATGCTGGTAAGTTTCCTTCTTGATAGAAAGAAGCCACACTGATACTTCCATAATCAATCCCATGTCTATTTTATCCTATATTACCCACCGACCCTATCAACGTGTAACTTAATCACTAAAACCTAATCATATAACACCATTATTTTATGTCACTACCTACCTTTAGATCTTTCTAGAATCACCACTTAATAGTTTTTAACCTCCATGCTTTGCTTAAGCAATTAAATGGAGAAAAATATGTGTTTTAGTTAATAAAAGAATTGATTTCAGTAGTAGAATTCCATGAAAAAAAAACAGCTTCTCAACTCGTCCAAGAAAACAGGCTTAAAAGTAAAAGAAGCTCATTCAATTTAAACTCGACATCTCATCTCATCCCTTCCAAGATATCCACATGCATTCATCAACCAATACATCTCCTCACCCACCAAAATGTTTATAATAATTTATACATGTCAATCACTCCATTTACTTTCACATATATAACCTAAATCATATCAACTTAGAATATGTTGCAAATCATATCAAACGGTTGACCAATTCAATAAGCCAAGTTCAAGCAAAGGGTGCAAGGAATTCTAAGTACTTCCCTTATTCTAAAATACTAATAAGCAAGAGCTTAGTCACACAATCCACCACATAAGATCACCATAATGCATGATAAATTCCCAAATCAACTTCATACATACCCTGCTCTTAATCATAACAAGTCAACTTAGCCAAAGAGCATACAGATTTCTATCAGTACGATCCATTTCCACTAAGACATATATGTATATATATGCATTAAAAACTCACTAATTCAATCGAGAGATTTACTCCCTGCCTCAAGACTGAATTATTAAGCTCATATGAGTGACCAAACTCATTCCAACAATAGAATAAGACTAACTCCCAATACATCCGTCTCAATTTGACATTAATTAGGAGAAAACTAACCAAATTACAGCAACTAAACTTCTCAAACCTGAACCAAATTGAGATGAATGCAAGGATAGCCATAACTATGCCAAACCTAGTCAATATGAATGTTTAAATCATAGACAATCAACTAAATCAATAATTCCAAACTTAGTCTTCTTCCTCTTATTCTCCAACGTGTCTTCTCAACTCAACTCACTTCTCCCTCCCCCCCCTCTCTCTCTCTCTTTGTTTTTGCTCTGTTTCTTCTTCGGTTCCAGAACACAACTACCCCAGCCCAAAACAAAATAAGAAAAAGGAAAAGAGAGAAGTCAATGGTAGTGGATTCTCAGGGAAATATGAGGGGAAGAATGTTTGGCCACGTGGGGCCCTTTAAAACCTCTTTTTCTTCTTTTCTTCTTTTTTTTTCTTCCAGCCACATAAACGTGATATATAAGTATATGTATGTATATGATTATGTATGCAGGTTTAAAAAAAATAAAAAAATATGACGGGTCTCACATGTAGCAATCGAATTGCCGTTCATATATATTGTAGCAAAATATAGAGTTGTAAACCAATATTAACGAGGGTTTATAATATTTATAGATTTTTCCTTTACATTATGGGAAAATATATTTTTATAATATTAATCACAATCAAATTGCCATTTATATAATATTATTTGTTTATAATATTGCAAAGCGACAAGCAACAAGTGCGCCAGCCAAGAGGCAGGCAAAGGGAGATGCAAAGGTAAAAATACTTTTCTTTGAACTTGTACTCGCCTAGTAGGAAAATTTTATATTTTCTTTTGCGGATTGAAGAAATCATTCTTTCATACTAAAATCATATTCACGTGTGATATACTTCAAGTTTTTTACTTTTCATTTACTTATCTTTTTTAATGTATAATTTTGCAGATTTTGAGGCACTACAATTGTTTATAACATGATAAAAGCATTGGGCAAAGACACATGGACAATTTGAGAGAGATTGACAAGATTGTGGTATGCCGTGAACACAAGGACTAATGAAGTCATTAGTCTTGACATGATTTTCCTTGATGAAGATGTATGTTTTGGTATTTTTGACTAATTATAATATTTTGAAATACAAAACTTGATTATTTATTTAATTATGATTGTTCCTAATGAAATCATGGTTCTTTAATGCATGCAAGTATAAGAAAGTCTTAGGTCGATTTGGTCAAATCTTTACTTTGTGAATGAGGTTTATACACCGTCAAGAATTTCAAGATAACTACATACAAGGAGATAATCTACTTGATATTAATTATTATTATCATTGTCCTTGTTTAGGACTATTTTTCATACTAATTCAAAAGGATAATTTTTTTAGGTATATACTATTATTAAAATCATTAGTTTTGTTTATCGTTGAGTTCTAATAACGTGTTCAAAAATCTTTTACATGAATCTTTTATCATTAATTATGCAGTAAAATATATAGATTATATGTATATAGCCCAAGAGAATATATACAAGGGAACAAAATATACAACAGTGTATATATATATATATATACACACACACATTACGCTATAGATTAAGTATAACCTAATAAAGTTAAACTTAAATATAAAATGGATAACATATATTATATAATAATTTGTTGTCCTTTACATTCAACTTAAATATATTATACAACGGATAAAATAGATAACATCTACATATATACCAACGTGTACATATATATACAATATCCTTATTTAATAAAAATCAATATCCGCAATAAAAAATGTATACTAGAACATATGCATACAATCTTCATTTTAGAAATATATATATCTGCAGTATATACAATATATTGAGACTTAGACTACTATTACCAATTATATATATATTGCATATATCATATATTGGAATTTAGACTATTATTTCTTGAGATAAAAAATTTTCATTATATAGAATTTTTTTATATTTTATATTCGATAGGAAATTTCTTTATTAATTTGTATGACCTTTGCACTATATATATTATACATGTTTATTTGATATACTAACATCAATATCTTACACCAATTTGGTCAATTCGCAAGACTTCACCAGTATTTCACTAGCTTCGTTAGGTTTCTCAAAATCCATGATCGTCAAATTTAAAGTAACTTGTTTAGGATGTTATCTTTTGTGCGCACCCGAATTTCGTCTCGTCGGGACACGCATGCGCGCGCCTAAATGCAACACGGCTTGGGAGTGTCCACCTTCCCGGGGACGCGCGACGGACCCACATGAGAAGGAGTCGCCACTTGCCATTTTACGACCCGAAGGTCGAGGGCCGGCAAGTTACCCGGGTCTAGGGGTACGGGGTACACCTAAAATGTTAAAGCAATGGTCTGTACGGAACCGAAAATTCCGAATTTAGGGGTTCTATTAAGTGTGGGCCTATATCCCACACGCCCTTTCGGTACTCTAGCTTGTCTAGGCTTGCCATTTTAATTTAATTACTGCTTAATTAAGTTCCGCTCATCTTATGCGTTTTGACACCGTAAATTCGAGGAAACGATTTGACCGTCCACTCTTCGATCGAAATTTTTACATGAATATATGCATAATAATAAACCTTATCTCAAATAAAAGACAAATTACAATGACTGAATCCCGACCGGTTCGCGTTCGGCCATTATTTCACTCATGCTCACCGTATGATTTTGGAAAAAATCGAAAATTAAATTAAATGCGCACTTGGTGTATGGGGGCATTAGACCCTGTGATTGACGGTTAGGGGCGCTAGACCCTGTGTGATTCGTGTCCTAAAGGATCGGGCTCGATCCGCATAACAAATAGTTGTAAAAATGTAACAAGCAAGCTCAAATAAACAAACAACGGGGTTTTGTTATCGCCAAATTTACGTGAATTAACTGATTATTAACCGAGGTATCTTGGCATACAAATCCTACCTTAAAACAAACAAAAGGAGTGATAGATAGGGCATGTAGCATCCGGCATTATTTTAACAGACCCGACAGACGTGATGTCCATAGTCAAGTCTCGAATGTGTGGGTTGTTTTTAGATTATTCTGTATCGCGACAATATGACTTTTACAGATTAAAAGTATTTTCACCTAAAATCCAAAAACCTAACCTTCTATTTGACTATTGCCCATGTTTAATTTAAGCCGAGTTTGAGATTAATCTTTTTTTTTATTTTATGTTTTAACCCGTTCTAAACACAAACCTATACTAGAGTGACGGCAGGACAAGAACCGATAGTCATCTCCCTTGAATCGAAAAAATATGTGTGTGTATGAAAAATCAAGATTACGTAGCACGTATCTCAATGCTTTTGAAATTGTGAATTTAAAAAGGGAGTGACTGACAGTTCTTGAACTGTCAACGCGATTACAGATTATTAATCGGTTCGTACATTTCATTTAAAAGAGTCAAGTGATTTAATTTAGCCGAATTTAACGTCTCAATTATCCCGTATGTAAAATTTTGGGTTAATTAGAAATTTACTGAATGCTTTAGTCTACGGATTTTGGGTCGTCGGAATGGCCATTAGTGGGCCGCCCAATAAACTCTAATTTCCGATTGGTCACATTGTATATATATAATTACAAAAATATAATATTTAAATGGGGCACATACATTGTCGGTGGGTGATCCAAGTAGGAAAGGGTCGGATATTTTTAGAAAATGTCCAGGGGACTGAATTGAACGATTTTAAAAGAGCAGGGACTGATTTGAAAATTATGAAAAAATTGGGGACTGATTTGAAAATTCTAAAATATGGGGACTGTGTAAAAAATTACTAAAAATGTCCTAGGACTTATTTGAAATGAATATGAAAATCTGGACTGATCTGAAAACAAAAAAAGTCCCCAGGATTGAACTGAAACAACTTGGAAAGTTCCTCGGGATGCTTGAAAAATTATGGGAATTCCAGGACTGATTGGAAAATAGTAAAATGACCGGGACTTGATTGAAACGAATTTTTAAAATTCGGGGCAGATCTGAAAAGGGTGAAAAAATGGTCCCGGGACTAAACTGAAACAATTTGAAATGTTCTTTGGGATTCTTGGAAAAATTTTGGAAAATCCAAGGACTGATTGGAAAATAGTAAAATGATCGGGACTTGATTGAAAAGAATTTTGAAATTCGGGGCAGATCTTAAAAAAATAAAATACGTCCTCTGGACTGAAATGTGACAAAACAAAAAGTTTGTAAAATCGAGTTCGGGACAAATTCGATTACCCACGCGACCCAAGAACACTCATTTCACATTATATCCATCAAGCAAGCAATAATATTCAGGAAAGGAACCCTAATCATGCCACTAAGTCGAGAATTTATCTAGTTCGGAAAGTTGAGGGGTTTCTCTGTAAAAATAAAAAAAATCGCCGAATGAATCGGGTCGGATCGGATCGCCCGCCTGAAGGAGAAACTGCCCGGAAGAGCGCTGGGTCGGATTGGAGATGTTGGGCCGGAATGGGCTGAACTTCTGGGTTGGACCTGCGAAACAAAGGAAATGGGCCGAGGCCCGTTAGCCAAAGGGCGGCCGGGATCGGGGGGAGCGGCGGCGACGAGGCTGCGGGCGGCGGTTCTCGCCCCTGGACGCCGCGACGACGGCACGAGAGGGCTCGGGAGATGGCTCTGGGCACCGCTTGGGCTGGGCGGTGTCCGATTTGGACTTCGCCGGGGTCGAAACGGCCGAAATCGAGGGGAAAAGTCGCGTTTTCTGGCGAGGGTTCCCGAAATCTCCGATCTCAAAATTCCCCAAAACGAGAGCAAATTTTCCATTTTTTTCTTACTGGGTTTTGTTCGTGGTGATCCTAATTGCTTTTCTGTCCAGTTAATTGCAATTTCTTCCCCTTTTCCGTTAAGATTTCGGCCGATTTTGAAGAAAATCGTGGAAACCGCGATTTTGGGGGTTCTAGGCCGGCGGGGATCGCGGGCAGCTGGCGAGCGCTGCCCGGCCCTGCCCGGCTTGCCCGAACCCTTTTGTTTTTTAAATTGGGGCCGGCGGGTCACAGGCAGCCGGTCAACGCTGCTCGGCCCTGCCTGAAATTTTTCTTTTTTTTCTTCTTTTTTATTTATTTATTTATTTATTTATTATTATTATTTTTTTAGAAAAGGTAATAAATGAAAAATGACGATTTTGCCCCCGGAGCCGATGGACCGAAATTGGGTGCTGACATCTTTTTTAATGGATATTAATTTGTTTAGTGCGTTTATTATTTGCTTAGAACTATTATATTTGCATGAAAATTTTTTATATCATTTATTTTTTAATATATACCTTAATAGATTTTGTGATGGTACAATGATTTATCATATACTAAAAGAATTGGGACAGGAAGAAGTAACGTGATTATCAATTTTGATATAATTTTCCTTGATAAAGAGGCATACTTTGTTTGTTTGACTAAGTATATTATTTTGTTAATAAAAAAATAAATTAATATTAATTCATTTTTTATAATGAAATTAGGATTCATTGATGCATGTATGTATAAAAAAGTCTCAAATTGACTTGTTTCGGGCCTTATTTTGAGAAAAAGCTTAAACACAATTAATAATTTCAAGATAATTACATTCCCATTGAAGTATTATCCAGTTAATGTTGAAGTAAATATATCGTTTTTGCTTAGTTGATGTGAATAATTTTTGGCAATTTATTGATATTATTAACATAATTCATTCGGTTTTAACTATATTTTATTTATGCATAATGTGTAAAATTATTTAGATTAATTGCGACAAAAAATCATGCAATTGCGTCACTGTCACGCGCGGTTCATCAACTAGTTTTTATAAAATTTATCTTCATCCTCACCCATTGAAAATATTGCTATGAAAAACTTATTCATAAAATAGATTAATGAATATTTTAAATTCATAATAATTATTGAATTTGATTTCTTATTTTATATTCATAAATTCAAGTCGTTATTATAATTTTTTTGTTTATAATGGGCCTAAAAACCTAGTATATTTGTGTATATATCTTTTTCTTTTGGCTGAATATATATAGATCTTATGAGGATAATGTGTTATTAACCATATTAGCCCCACCCCACTATTTAAAAATTTTAGGCCCGTCCGTCCGCTAATAAGTTCATGTAAAGTGAAACGATAGCATATATGAAGAATTTGTAAGCTGTTGTTCTATTGCAGCATATTTGTCCGTTCAAGATTCACTTTTCGAACCAAATGGACATGGCATATATCAAGAATTTGTCAACAGTTGTTCTATCACATCAATTGAGATCAAATTTTCTGGTCTTCTCAGAATTTCAGCACAGGACTAATGAGTTCATCTGAAACGAAAGAGATTTATACACGGAGAATTCGTCAACAGTTGTCCTATTGTAGCATATTCGTACACTCAACGTCGACCTGCGTCAATCTCACCTGCCAGCTTTGGAAAGCCGCCGGCATCTTTGGGACTAGACGTATAGGTACATCTCTTCCGGTACGGCTTTGAGATCAGCAACATGTCGGATTTAAAAAGTTGGTGTTGTTGAACAGATCAAGCAATTGAATTGTTCAATTTTGGCAGATTTTGTTATGATGAATAATTATTAATTCTAGATTATAGAATAATAATTACTTAGGCTAATTTAGATAAAGTCACTAACAGTGTTTTTAGAGTAAAAGAAAGTTGATAGAGAAAAAGTAATTTAATATGTATATATATTTGAATTATAATACAACTTGATGCGTATTGTCATAAATATAATCGATTCACACGTATGTACGTATGGAACAAGTAATAAAGAGTGAGTAGAATATTAATTCCATGAGGATTGATCTAGACTTTCACTAAGCACTAATATTAAAACAATTTTTTTTATTCAGACGATTGATTTTCGGGAGATTTTAATTAAAACTAAAATAAACCAGAAATTAATAAAAACGACAAATATAATGGTGATAAGTACCTATAGCATACAACTTTCACAAGGGCTATTATTAATCCGATCACTTCCTTCACTTATGACTGACTAATTGATTCTCTTGTTAACCTAGAATTTTCTATCTTTTTGCACGTCTTCCGATAGCTACAAGAATGTATCCCCATGTATCAGATCGATTACATTATTCCTAGGCAATCGACTAGTGAGGACTCATTAAGATCAAACCCTAATTGGCTACCTAAGGCGATTGATTATTCCTAATCCTCTCGCAAATAATCTCGTCTCCCAACGTGAATTAATCTTAGGCTATCCTATCCCGCACCTAAATCTAGAATATGTTTCCTAAGTTCATCCAAGTTTCTAGAACAATCTAATTCATGGCCAATCAATCAAATAGCATTAAGAACAAAATAAAATAAACACGATCAATCAATCAATAAGGAAAGAATCAAGATCAGGAAGTAAGAATAAACTTTAGCTTCCATTGAAACCCTGGGATAAATAGATTTAGCTAATGATAATGGAGTTCCACAATCAAGAATTCGAAGAAAACATAACAGAACACAAGCATAAAGAAGAGTTGAAAGAAAACACAGTCGGTCTTGGGCTCAGGTGGTCTCTGTCTTCTCCTTCGTCTCCCGTTGCTCTCCCATGTATCCTTTTCTTCATTGGTGTCGACTCACTCTTCACATTTAGCTAAAAGGCCTTTTAATATCCCAAAAGAATCCCAAAAAATTCTCTATAAAATTCCATATATCAATTGCTGAAAATAAAGTAAAAGAAATCTAAATAATATTATTCCTTTCTAACTCAATCTTCAAGTCTTTCCATGCCAAGAGGTCCTACAATAGATGTTTCCATTATAGGAGTAGATACGGTGAATTGGTACTAAAATTTAGGATCCGGGTATAAAGTTTACCATAAGATACAGAACAAATACATTGGCAAAAAAATCATTTGAAAAATATTGTGATTGAAATAAAATTATGATAAATTGTTAATAAATTAAAACAAAGAGTTATTAAGTTAAAAAAATCTTTATCCGTTCAGACGTCGAAGTATAATTATATTTTTTCGGTGAGTAAATATAGTTATATTGTTTTTTGGTAGACTAGGGGCCAAAGCCAAATAAAAAAATTAAACGATATAATGACGTGGGATAACAACCCTGAGAATGTCGCCAAACAATAAATGGCCAATGCTGTTAGGAGAAACATTAAGAATTGGCTGCCTAAGGAAAAACTCAAAGAGCGTCACGTGAGTCAATCTGCCCAAGAGTTCTTTTCACAATAAATGTGCTAACTGAACCTCCACCGACCATTCTTGAACTGACCAATCCTGGATCTTAGGGATCAGCTACGGAAGGGTAGGCGCGAAGTGTATACTTCATAATTTGTAATCAAATTAATAAATGCGAGCGAATATTTCTTTATAGGTATAATCTGGTTATTTGATAACTTGAAGAATTCCCACATCTTGAATTGGCCTGGAATTGCCTTACAGCCCAAACCACTGGATCATATTGGCCCATGAAGTTCAGATTGGAACGATTTTTTAATCGGAAGAACTTCCTTTATTTGTTGTCAGCACCCCATTTTGGCTCATCAATTCAAACAACGGTATCAACAGCGATTTAGGCCACGATTTGAGTAGGAATACAGAAAACGGCTCAACACAGCAACAAATCACTATTCATTCTCAAGTCAACAGGAACAAGTAGATGATATTGGCGAACAACAGAAGAACTTCCTGGGTCATCAAAAGCTAATAGAGCAAGCAGAAGCCAAGCAATCCCCAAATTGGCATTTTCCAGAACACCACGCTGACAATGTTATTTTCCGATAGTTCGCTCAACCATCAGAAAATATCCAATATTGGACTCCAAAAATCGATAACAGTGCCAAACAGATGAAAAGTATTTTCAAACACATTTTGCAGATCATCTGCTCCATACAAAACAATTTTCTGTACATAGACAACTTTTCAGTGAAAGTCCAAAAATGTCGGTTTATCAGAGAAAAGTTAATTCCCAATGTCAATTACAGCCATGTCCCAAAAAAATACAGAGTATGAGCAGTGCTTCAGATCGTCTCTTAGAAGTCACACAGACACTTCGAATGACTCCTGAGCGACAGAACAAGCATACCCTTCGCTGGTGATGCATAACCGGAGATTGGTCTGATGAGACATCGGCAAACAAAATAGACCATACATTGCCCCAAAAACTACAGTGGACAGACGCAATTGGGCAAATGAAACCGCATAACCCCTTTCAGTTTCCCGAGTGACATCCGAGGAGCAGAAAAGGCCATTTTCAGCGGAAATCCATATCCGGATGTCCTTTTTGTGGAAACTTGACGTCGGACAATTAGTCTACACAGTGATAGCCATCCCAAGGCTCAATGTGAAATCATCAGACTGAACTGCATAATTCATCTAGACCTCCAGAGCAGTGCTTTAAAGGTATCGGATGCGTTTTTTAAGTCCTTAGAGGTCCGTTTTCGACAAACAGAGATCACAGTGATATGAGAAATCCAGTTTCGACCTCCTAGGACGTTTCCGGCTCCACATTTACAATATCGGCTTAAGGGTCAACTACTCATTTCAACTGACAATGTATATCAAAATGACCAACGCGGAGCACAGATGCACGATATGCTATTAGAAATGGTTAACTTTGCTCTGATCGTCTGAAATGAGTAGAACCGGCTTCCGAGCCTCATACACACACGAAGTGTCTCCTCATGCAAATAAGGCAATATTTGGCTCATTTGAACAGTTTTAGCACACACATTGCCGATTTAACGTTCAATGGTGCCACGAGCTTCGAACATGCAACCAATCGAGATCTGAGCTTCCTCCCAACTCTCATCCCATGCCCGTAGGAGATTCGGTCAGCTTGGGTAGCCTTGAACAGCCCCTAGCCGTCCCTCCTCATTCTCTTGCACACTTGCACCAAAATATCTCCAAGTCTTCCAAGCATTAATGCATTTTGTCTCTTCTTCATGAAGATGAATGGAGGATATTCATCCTCATCCCCATTAAGAAACCACCCCTCTCTAATGACTCATCTTAATGATACTTTGCTTTGCTTAATTGCTCATTAGCTTTGCCTATATATTGCATAAAGATCATTAGCTTAATCATTCACCATGCAAGCACGCTCTCTCAAGCTTTCTCACTCCAAACAAATGCTCTCAACCCCCTCCTAGCCCAGCAAAATCGCAGCCAGAAAGAACAAGCAAGAACACCAAAAACTTAAGTCGGAATCATGGTATTCACCATCTCGGCTTAAATCCAAACTTCACCAAACTTCATATCCCACATGTTTTCGACTCCCTCTATCCATTTCCAAGCTTAGATTTTAAGTTTGAAGCCTCTAAGCCATAGATTCATCTCAGTACAGAACCGAACAGGATTTTGGCCCTTCTCGAGTCAAAAATGGCAACCCAGATTTCAAGCATTTCCAGACCGGTTTGAGTTGCCAAAACCTATCAAACACCTCCCCACACAACCCTAGGGTGTCAAAGAGCCGAGAAATCCAAGAAAAACCTATTGGTTTTAGCCCAGCAAGGCGAAACAACCCGACTGCCCAGTAGGGTCAGTTTTTCTAACTATCCTTGCGGTTTTCTTGCAGATCGGGTCGATCCGAGACTCTTTTCGCAAAACGACCACCGCAGTCACCTCCGGAGGTTAGTTAGGAGTCGGGAGCTGTTGACCTTGCCTCAAAATTCCATCGGGAGCCACCGTGGTGACGTCAAACCCGAAAACTGCCCAGTCGGGTCTGTTTCCAAGACGTACTATGTTTTTCGTGATCTTTGCAGGGCTGTACGGGTCAACCCGACAACTTTGGAACCAAACGACCACCACAGCCACCTGTGGTGACCTCCGAACTAAAAACTGCCAGTCAGGCTGAAGCACTGCCCAGCCGAGTCTGTCTGTGCCATTCGGGTCTGTTGAAGCAAAAATAGCCCAAACCCGACGCACCAACGGTCTAACCCGACTTCTAACAGTCCCATCCCGCATCCTGAGACTAGGTATAACCATTCCCGACTTAGAGGAGCTAGGACTTTTACATTTTTATTGTGTTTATGGAGTTATAAGGCATATTCAAGCATGTTTTAATTCCAAAATTTAATTTTTATGCAATTTCAATGTTATATCATGCATGTTTATCATCGTATAACGTGCTAGCATGTCGAGAAATGTTTAAATCGAAGTTGAGGAAACCATCTCGACCTAGAAAAGCCAAGATACCTCTTGGATTAACCTCTTGGAGATGTAACCGAGGGTATTCTTAACCTTTTCAGGTCAAGATCGGTTTCCTTGTCCCGATTTGAGTTGTTTACCGAATCTTTATATTTTCCCACATCCATGGAGCCGGTATTGTTTTATCGATTCCATAAATAACGTGTTTGTGCATGTTTGTATGTTAAAATGCGTTTTCCAAATCATGGCGATACAGACTTTTGTTAAATACGTGTCATTTATCATGTTTAATGTTTGAGCATGCGAAAATAGTCGAAATTGGGTTTAAGAGAACGCTTGAAACCTGAAATGGGTCAAGGAAACCCACGGCTATTCTCAAGAGGAAAGAGCCGAGGTTCCTCGACCTTATTTGAGTCAAGAACGGTCTCTTTACCTCGATGAAATCCATTTTCTCGGATTTTGTGTAAATTGCAATTCTAACATTGTGGCAAATCCCGCATGCTAACAACCTAAAAACGTTGTTTTTAAAGCAAAATGCATGGATTCATGTATCGGTGATTCTTTCGGGGCCATTTGGGTTCGAGGATATTTTGGTCATTTTCAACCAAATTATCCTCAACCTTCCTGGACCTGTCTTAGTCGCCGTATCATGAATCGTTTTCATTAAACTAAGCTTTTCGAGTACTCAGACTTCATTCAGTGGATCAATTAATGATCTGTCTGATTGTCTGTAACCCGCACATTTATTGCATTCGGCATTTAATTTCTATCTGTAAATTCCCAAATGGGTTAATCGGGACGCTCACATGATTAAACCCACATGGCATTGATAAGTTTGTAGGAATTGGTAATTAACTGATAACTCGCGTTGATAAGTTGTCAAATGACGTTAATGCCTTTTTCAAAACTTGCCTATTTCAAAACTCAAAATGCGCATTCCGATGTAGCACGGACGTCCAGAAAGGACTTCTGTGTCTCAACTTGAGTTTTTACTTGATTTCAAGTAACTCAAATCAGGATACAGAAGATCTTTCTAGATCACTTCCAGTTAGATCGACCTGTTCTTTGGCTTTTTCGGGGTTCTTGCATAACCTTGAACGATCCAGGGAATTGGTCGACATCGGTTATAGGCCGAGGTAGCCCGCACTGCGATGTTTCCCTTTTCTAAAAATAATTTTCAAATAAAGGGTAAAATCATCTTTTCACAATTCAGCGACACCCCTAGGGTTAGCTTGATAGAAACACTATGATATCAGGATAAGGACGGGCTACCTGTTCAGGTACAGATTCATCTGCAAAGCCTTTTCTTATCCACTGATGAGTTTCTATCATCCTATTGTAGACTCGGGTAACTAGAACAGTTATTTCTGTCACAAAACATGCAAAACATTAATTAATCTTTCACTCAACCTAACCAAACATTAGAAAATGGTTAGGGGAACTCTAGGTTCCAAATCTAGAGTCAAAACACGAGTTTGGCTCATTCAGTGTCACAATACAGAATAACTGTAAAAGCAATCCACACACACGAGATTTGACTCTATTTGTCAAGTTCTCAAAGCAAAGCCGAATGCAAAACATTTTTGCACAATTGCTTGTTTAGCATATGACATTTGCTTGTAAAAACACCCTTGGGTTAATAATTTGTTAATCCACGTACACTTGGCAATAACAAACATATTGTTTGCAATCTGCATGTTGTTTGTTATTTTTCTGCTCGTCTGTCCATGCGAGTCGAGCTCGATCCATAGGACGCATTGCACTTAGGGTTCAACGCCCTAACCATGGATCACAGGGTTCAATGCCCTATTCACTGAGAGCGCTTGAATTTCAGTTTTTCGGTGTTTTCTTGAACTCACGGCAAGTTGGAGTGGAATAGTAACGGAAAGCAAACTGATTGGGATTCGAGCATTTGTAATTTGTATTTATTGTGTTTGAGAGCATTGTAAGGATTTTACTTTGTACATTCATTCTGTAAGAATTCCAGTCAGTGAGCGAACGGTCCGAGAGTCTAATTAATTGAATCGTTCCAGTGCTTGCCCAGACAAGAGTAATCCTAAGATTTCGCGGTTCCGATTCACGAAGGAATTCAAACATCATAATTTGCCACTCAACCGACATTGTTTAGTTCACTGAATTTCCGGTGTCAAAACGTGTAAGCTAAGCGCAACTTAATTCATGCGATAAATGAAATAAATTTGCAAGCCTAGCAAACTAGAGTACCGAAAGGGCGTGCGGGATATAGGACCGCACGTAACGTGAACCCCCAAATGCGGACTTTCCGATTCCGAGTAGACTAATGCCTTAGTAAAACTAGGTGTTTCATACCCTTAGACCCGGGTAACTTATCGGCCCTCGACCTTCGGGTCGTAAAATGATAAGCGGCGACTCCTTCTTATGTGTGTCCGTCACGCACCCCCGGGAAGGTGGACACTCCCAAGCCGTACAATACAAAAGCGCGCATGCGGGCCCCGACGAGAGTCCACATTCTGGTCCGTACATTTGTACATTCTTTTTTTCAATTACCAGAGAGATATAGGCCTATAAGAGATTAGACCAAGATAAATAAAAGGGTGAGAAAATGTCATACTTTAAGAACTGGTCTTAAAATCTCTTGATCTGAGCTCAGGGCAAAATTCCACTTCTTCAAGGGTAATGTAGGTATGCCCAAAGTCAAATTGAGAACCACTTAAATTCAATCTCAAGCCGCCCCATCCCGTGGGGTCAATCTGCCTCCAATCCTTCTTTTTCACAATTTGACCCCACATTTTGTAATTTGTTTCAATCACATCGCCATTTTGTGTGCCAACTTCTCTATTTTGACATCTAATTTTAAAATTATTTATATTATGTGAAACACAAATATATATATATATATATATATTTGCCCATCATAGGTAATAATAATTCATGAGTGAGTGAAACAACAAAGTAGAGGCGAGAGCACCTCACAAGCGGAGATGAGGCAAAATGAGTCTTGATATTCCACTTGCTAGCATTCTTGTCGCCCAAGTACAACAAAGATTGAGAAGAAATTTGTATAACAATTAATTTACATAATGAATTGACGAAGTTCAAGAAGAGAGCATGTTCATGCCCTTGTATACGCATTCTGTCTGCTACTGTTGAGTTTCTCCGTCTTACCTTGGATGAGGCTGAGCTTCCTCCAATAATACAACATCGCTCCTGCAAACTACCCGTTGTTCTCACAAATCCAAAGCCTTTGCCTCGCCCGGGTGACAGCAACGTACAGTTGCTTCAACTCTGAGCACAAAATATTGTGCCTTGCTGGTTTGAACTGTGGGTAGCGACTAATGAAGCTGTTATCGAGCAATTTCCGGCCCTTCATGTACTTGTACACGATCCTCCATTGATTCTTCATTGGCGATGAACCAAACAAGTTGTACAACACCACATCCTACAACAGTAAATGAACAGAGAATCGATTCACAATTTACTTCTAGAGAGAGAGATAGTTCAGTAATGAAACACACATCAGAAAACAAGCCATTAAAGTAAGGAGTTTTTACCCCAAATGGCCGATGGTTTACTCGTTTTGTCAAATCTATCCAATGCTTTTTTTTTGTCAGATATATCTCATGGTTTACTTTTTGCATCAAATCTATCCCGGCGTTATATTTTCCGTCGACATCTAACTACCGTGCTGACGTGGCACGTGGAGCGATAGTGGGCCCCACTTGCCACGTGGACGCTACGTTAGCACGGCCGTTAGATGTCGACGAAAAAGATAACGGCGGGATAGATTTGAAGCAAAATATAAACCATGGGATATAGCTGACAAAAAAAACATAGGATAAATTTGACAAAACGCGTAAATCATGTGTCATTTTAAGTAAAAACCCCTTAAAGTAATACATGTAAGAGTTCTAGTAATGATAAAATATCCTATCGAAACATAAACTATCTAACAAATGACTTGTCAGACAATGTAGTATGACCAGAATGGGCACAATTCGACTAAGAACAGTAAGCAAATTTGACCTTTCAAGGATTGGTTTGCAGGTTACATCTTTAAATCTGATTTTATCTTTATGGTCTTTTAGCCCGTACCAACATATTATTGGACAATTTTTACATATGAACTAGAGACACTACGTAGCTGAAAATATGAAGCAAGCTTATGAAGCCAAACTTGAAACTCCAATCCTTTGCACTCTGTTAAAGTTCAAACGAGGGCTTGCTTTCTAACACTTCTAAGAACTTCCTCTCGTGCATGATCATCACGGATTATGATGACCTACTATGGCCCAAGGCCTGCAACATTCCCTCCCTCACCAAAAATAGAAACTACTGAGTTTTGGTTCATCTCTAGCTCAAGGAAAATCGGGCTTTCACCCCAAATGTGGCTCGTTTCTTACCTTAGAACATCGCAAAATAATGGGAAGAAATGGCACAGAAGGTCGGTGACGCTCTGCGCTAGCTTGAGGATGCCAGAATGCGTCCGGAAATTCAGGGACAACTGACAAATCTTGGAGATCTTGCCTCCACCTTCAATTTCCTGCATAAAATCATTGTAGAACAACTGTTGCACATCCTCAGACTTATAATCAATTCCCCTCTCGATTGTCTGTGCAGGGTCTCCTGAGAAGACAAAGCCCTCCTCAACATTGTGAGAAACGTACTTGAAAAGACCGATCTGCCTCATAGTGAGATCTTGAACTTCATCGATACAAACATAGTCCATATCATCGCCTCTTATCTTTTTGCATCTGAGATGGGAGTGTAGATCATTCACAACATCTGAAAGTTCAAACACTCCCCTCTCTTACTTCTTCCTTTCATACTCAAGAAAAACACCGTACACTTTATGCCGTTCCTTCTGGGTTAGATGTGATCCACAACCATGTGAGAGTGAGACATCGTTGGTCCTGTTGAGCCTGCCACTACAAGAGTTCCCCACTTGGAGACGGCCTTTGATGTGAGATATTATCTCTGTAAATACTCTTGAAGGGTCGAGATTTCTCATAAGCCTTTCATTGAAATGAGGCCAATAAACTGCCCAAAACTTCTCGTAGTTGACCTCTTTCTCTTGTATGAATGCTTGCAAGGCAAGCGATCTTGCAGCTCCAACTTTCTCCCGACATATGTCTCTTGATTGAGGGAATCTCTCGAAATATGAGACACCGATGCTTCCATCTAGCATCATCAGAAACTTAGTAAAAGTTATGACAAGGGGATAGGATTTGTGAGGAATATCAATGAAGGAGTCGGGAATGTCCTCAAACTGGTTTGCCTTGTTGGTGAAGACAACATCAGTTGAATAGCTCTCAGCCAAAAAGTTTCCTCCACAAGTAAAGATGTAAAGGTGACAAACTTTGAAGTTACAAATAGAGAAAATTCACTGCGGTATCCAATTTGATCAGATCCAAAGTTGATCGAGTGTATTAGGCCAATGATTAGGAAGACAAAGAGAAAACAAAGGAAAGATGAGCAACTAACTTAGCAAAGATTTGCTCTTGCTATTATTATTCAATTCAGTACTATGTATTGTTAAACAGGTTAATCATATGTATGAATAATCAGCTTAACTGACACCAATTAATCTCCTTTATCGCCGTTAGCAATTAAAATACTGGTACTGACCTTTTCAGTTGTGAAAGCTTTTGTTTGACAGCAAAACACAGCTTCGAGCTAACAGTAATGAAAAGTTGACGCAACACATATTTGCTCACCTCTTCAAGCATCTCCTCAGAATCCTCTCTCCTGAAATTGGTACCCCCAGTGATTCTGTCATCACTCGTAGCAATGCGGTGAAGTTGCTCCCTCTGAAGCAACTTCATCGTCAGAACAATTGTCTTCCTAGTTCTCAACCTTCCTAGCATGAAGGGGCTTTGTGGAAACTGAATTATCTTGTGTTGTTTGATAATGTTAATAAAGAAATGTAGCATATGAACATAATGGATAGAAGTTGAAGGAAAAACACACACTTTCATTAACTTATCTGCAATGTTATTTTTTCACCACAGAAAAACTGAAAACATAAAGGACAGTAAAAGTAACCGTCAATACAACTTGATAACTGTCAAATACACTTGTTTAACATCCCCACAAACCTGGAACTAAACAACTGCAATAAAACACATAAAACTAGTCTGTCTTCTGCATAATCCTTGACTGTCTTCTAGCAAAACAACTCGAAACTTGATGTCTGCCTATGCTGGACAACCTTTAGCTTTGATCTATCTCTAACATTCTCCTCCTTGGATCAGAAGCTGCTATAAACTCCAATTCTCTCCCTAAGCCACTCAAACTTGGTAACTGAGAATGCCTTAGTAAAGATATCAGCCAACTAATCCTCAGTCTTGCAATATACCAGCTTAACATGTCCAGCTTCCTGCGCTTTTCTCAAGTAGAAAAACTTCACTTTAACATGCTTAGTTTTACCATGAAAAACTGAGTTCTATGAGATAGCCAGAGTGTCTTGATTATCCACAGATATCTGAGTTAGTTCTTCTTGTTGAAATCCCAAATCCATCAGAAGTTTTCTCAGCCAAATAGCCTGATTACATGCTGCAGTAGCAACCATGAATTCAACTTCTGCAGTCGACTGAGCAACGACATCTTGCTTCTTTGAACTCCATGAAAAACATCCTGAGCCAAGAGTGAAACAATACCTAGATGTGCTTCTCATGTCATCTACATAACCAGCCCAATCACTGTCAGAAAAGCCACCGAGCTTGAACTGGTTTCCCTTAGTGAACTTTATTCCAAAAGTGGTAGTGCACTTAAGATACCTCACCACCCTTTTTGCTGCAACCAAATGCAATTCACTTGCACAATTCATGAACCTCGAGAGAGCACTTACTGCAAACATAATGGCTGGCCTTGTTGCAGTTAAGTACACAAGACAACCAATTAGACTTCTATAGGCTGTAGCATCAGTTGCTTCTGCACCATCACCTTTCTGCAATTTCTCTTTTAAGTTCATCGGAGTGCTTACACTTCTACACTCTTCCATCCCAAATCTCTTCAGTATCTGCTTCAAATACTTCCTTTGGCAAACAAACACTCCATGGTCTCTTTGATGAATCTCCATGCCCAAGAAAAATGCCATTTCTCCCAGGTCTGTCATTTCAAACTTTTTCATCAGATCAACCTTCAGTTTCTCAACTTGATGCTCATTATTTACAGTCACCAGTAAGTCATCTACATAAAGTGACAAAACTACAACATCCACTCCTTCCTTCTTTACATAATGAGTGAACTCACTCAGGCTTCTTTCAAAATCCAAGTTCTGCAAATAGCCATCAATCTTGTTGTACCAGGCCCTTAGTGCTTATTTCAAGCCATAAAAGGCCTTTAAAAGTCTATATACTTTGTCTCCAGTACCCTTAACAACAAATCCTTCTAGTTGCTCCACATATATCTCTTCCTCGAGCACTCCATTTAAAAATGCTGACTTCACATCTAGTTGGAAGATTTTCTAACTCTTCTGTGCTGCAATAGCAAGCAGCAATCTTATAGTATCCAATCTTGCCACTGTAGCAAAGGTCTCAGAATAGTCAACTCCACATACTTGTGCATAGCCCTTCACAACTAGTCTAGCCTTAAACTTGTTCACAAAACCATCAGGGTTCAATTTGATTCTGTAAACCCACTTTACTCCTATAACCTTCATGTCTCGAGGCCTATTTGTCAATTGCCAAGTCCCATTTTTCTCAATCATCATCATTTCTTCTCTCATGGCCTCAACCCACTTTTGATCTTCATAAGCTTCTTCAAAATTTGCAGGTTCAAAGACTGCAACGTTGCTCCTTTGATAGATCTCAGCGAGAGGCCTGGTTCCCCTTACTGGTTCATCATCTGTCATCTCATCAATCCAGTCATCTGCACTAATTGGAACTTCTGGTTGCTGTGGATAACTAACTGATGACTTCACTTGGTTCTTGCTGTTCCAACTCCACTTTTCTTCCTCCAAAAACACCACATCTCTACTCACAATCACTTTCTCAGTCTGAGGTTGAAAGACTCAATAACCTTCAGACTACTATAGCCAACAAATATACAGGCTCAGACTTCTCATCCAACTTGCCCTTTTTGTCTGTGGAACATGAGAATAACACAAGCATCCAAACACTCTAAGATTCTTCACCACTGGTTTAACACCATACCATGCCTCATAGGGTGTTTTACCTTCCACAGCCTTAGTTGGAAATCTATTGAGCAGAAATATAGCAGTATTTGCTGCCTGTGCCTAGAACTTTTTAGGTTGCTCTTTCTCGTGCATGAGACACCTAGCCATCTCCATGATGCTTCTATTTTTCCTTTCACTCACCCCATTTTGTTAAGGTGAATAAAGGACAGTAAACTGGTGCTCAATCCCAGCAATTTCACACACAGTCTTGAACTTACTGGATGTGAACTCAGTCCCATTATCTGATCTTAACTTCATTATCTTTCTGCCACAATGATTCTCAACATAGCTCTTAAACTTTTCAAACACTTCAGTTACCTCAGTTTTTGCTTTCAAAAAGAAAATCCAGCTCATCCTACTCATATCATCCACGAAAATTAGAAAATACATCCTGCCACTTAAGGAGGCTTCAGACATTGGTCCACATATATTTGTGTGAACCAGTGCTAGCTTCTCAGTTGCTCTCCAGTTGGATCCTTTAAATGGCAATATGTTTTGCTTGCCAAGAAGACAAGCCTTGCAGGTTGAATCTTTCTCCTTCAATATTGGTAGTCCTTCTGCCATTTCCTGCCTTTGCATAAGGATCATGTCTTTGTAATTGAAGTGGCCTAGCTTTTTGTGCCATAATTTTGCAGCAACCTCTTATGTTCTCATGGCCAAATGCTCCTTTTCAGGTGGATCAAGGGAGAAGCACTTACCCTTCATAGGAACTTTAAACAATTCCTAGCCCTTTGAGTCTGTGATCAAGCAGCACTCACCTTCAAAAACAACCTTATATCCCTTGCTTAGTAACTGACTCACACTCAGGAGATTTAGGTCGATTTCAGGAACATAAAGAACATCATAGATTACTCTTGCACCTGTTACTCCCGATGACAACATCTCTTTTCCCTTCCACTGAAATGTATTCACCATTGCCAATCCTCACCTGAGACTTCACAGTGGAATCTAGCTCCTGAAACAAGCTTTTGTTATTTGACATATGGTTTGTGCAACCACTATATATGAGCCAACCATCTCTTGCTCCAGTTGTGTTGAAACAAGAAGCAACAAAAAGTTGCTCAACCTCCTGACTGCCACTTGAGCTTCTCCTCCTTGCCTCTGACCACTTTCTCTAAAAATTTTCTCAATATGCCCCAGCTTCTACACTTTACATTTGGCTTTCTCGAACACTTAAAAGAAGGGTATCCCTTCTTCCCACAGTGTTGACAGGGAGAGTAACTAGCATATTGCTTTCCTTTTTCTTTTTGATCAACTCCACTGCAACTTCTTTCCCTCACTTGTGCTTTTGAATCTTCTGCATTTCCCTTCTGATTATGCCACTTCTTTCCTTTCTCTCTAGCATTAATCTTTAGCCTGGTCTGCATTACTCCCTCCAAAGTTCCTTTGCACCTCATATTTCTTCTCTGCTCCTGTGCTTGGAGAGCACTTAGCAACTCAGCCAACTTAATATCAAACAGATCCTTGGTGTTTTCCAGATAAGCTATGGTTGCTTCAAATTTTTCTAGCAAAGACACCAAAATTTTATGCACAAGTCTCTCATCCTTCATCTTTGACCCAAGAATCCTGATTTTATTTGTTATATTTATCAACTTTTCATAATATTCATTCACAGACTCACTCTCATCCATCCGCTGTCTCTCAAACTCTCTCATTAAATTCAACACTTTCATGCTTCTAACTTTCTCATCTCCTTCATATTCAGCTTTAAGAAAACCCCAAATTTCCTTTGCAGAAACAAGTCTCATGATTCTAGTGAAAATAGGAGAAATTGCGACATAAAGACATAACCTTGCCTTAGCTTTTCTGGTGGTTCTCTCCTTGTGATACCTGATTTGATTCATGGTTGGGTTGTCAGGAAGAGAGGTTACTTCATAATTCTGCTCTATTGCTTCCCACAAATCACTGCCTTCCATGTAGGCTGCCATCTTTACAGCCCATGCATGGTAGTTCTCTCCATCAAATACTAGTGGTGCTATGGCAGACATGCTACTCAAACCTGCCTCCATCTTATACTGACTGAAAAGAGATTTACTCAAAGCTCACACGACTTTCAAGTAACTAGGATCACTCACAGATCTCTCAAACACTCATTCACAGGTCCCTCAAGATTATTTATAGCTCTGATACTACTGATAATGTTAATAAAGAAACGTAGCAGATGAATAGAATGGATAGAAGTTGAAGGAAAAACGCACATTTTCATTAACTTGTCTGCAAAGTTATTTTTACACCATAGAAAAACTGAAAAACATAAAGGACAGTAAAAGTAACTGTCAATACATCTTGATAACTGTCAAATACGCTTTTAACATCCCTACAAACCAGGAACTAAACAACTGAAATAAAACACATAAAACTAGTTTGTCTTCTGCATAATCCTTGACTGTCTTCCAAAACAACTCGAAACTTGAAGTCTGCCTTCTGCTGGACAACCTTCAGCTTTGATCCATCTCCAACACTATTCCTTAGTCACTTCGAATGGGAGCGCCACTTTATTCCCATCTATGTCAGATAGCAAATGATTGATTGTGCCAGATGACAGTGAATAGAATTTTATCAACAGCAAGCTGTCCTTCACCTTTGAACGCTATGTGTACAGTTGAGAATCTTTAGCACCTTCACTATTTTCGCCCAAAGAATCTCCCCGACGGAAAAAATCAAATGGAGTCTCCCAAGAAATTGGAACCTGGAGATCTCTGTAAAAAGGCAATATGAAAGCAATTACTTGTCACACAAGGAGAGCATCAAATTCAACCTCAGAAGATCTGTTGTGCAGTAATAGCATTAAACTAGTCTTTTCTTTTTGGAATCATCTTCCGAAACCAAACTGAGCCTAAGCAATTTTTGAGAAAACTAGTGCTGTTATTAATGCTAAAATTTCACAAGTGATACTGGACATACCCTTCGAAACGCTTCTCCTTGCAACGACTGACATATTCATCACTGAATCTCATGTATATACCATCGAGATGTTCGATTGTTTTTGCAGTATCTTCCAAGGGCAATACATCCCATATCTTTAAGATTTGGGTGTATTCGCTTTCCTTCTCAATGTCCACTGTACATAAGATATAGAGGTTCTCAGCCTTAAATTGTTTTACGATCTGAGAGGAGCTCTTGCAGATTAAGTTGACAACTTTCCGCTTGGGTCTCCACCCACTAGAGAGCTTCATGAGAAGGTTCATCACTGATGACCTTGTGCGGCTCGACGCCAACTTCCGGAAAGACTGACGGAAATCCTCTCCTAAAATGACCTGAAATTACAATAATTCAACAACGGAACAAGTCAATACGATGATGCATGGATTCCCAGGTCGGAGACTAGAAGAGGACTTGGCAGCTTATAAGCCCTCTGGTCTCCACTTGTTTAACCGTGCAACTGAGGTCTTTTACGTCCGTTTTGTTTAACTGAGGTCCTGAGGTAGCAACAAATTTGCTTTATGGAAAAAAGTACATATATATATATATATATACACACACACACACACACAGGGGATAAGCTATTTCAGACCTTCCACTTCGCATCTCTGAAGAGTACATTGCATGAGGTGAGCAAATCATCGAGCTGATTGTACTTTGTCTTAGCTTTCAAGATCGTCTTTGCTAATCCTTCATCATCATCTGCATTGAAGAAACACCGACGATCGATAGCATAGTAAACCAATGCTTCCCACACTGTTGAACTCCCCCGCAGAGTTCTTTGGTTCCCCAGAATCCAAAGACAGTATCTGAAAAAACCATCAAATTATACATACAAGCAAATGTAAGAAATTCACGACAAGCTATATTTTTTCATAACTTTCAAACAAGACATTTTTCCGTGTGAAAACTCTTTCAGAAAATATATTCTTTTAAAAAATTTCTTTGATTTTCAAGGAGACAAAAAACTATTAAATGGAAAACGGCTTTCCAGAAACGGAAGCAACTCGAGCTGACGAGGGAGCAACCTTGCACGGGTTAGAGCAACATTCGTTCGATTTGGGTTAGCCAAGAACCCAATAGATCCCTGGTGGTTCGATCTTACAGTGGATAAGATAACTATGTCCTGCTCTCTGCCTTGGAACCCATCCACTGAGTTTACAGTGACCGTGAAGCCATCAGAATATTCATATTTCTTGCCAAGCCTTTCACTAATCGCTCCAACCTGAGCAGCATAAGGTGATATTATCCCGACACTGAGATTCTCCTTCAATGACAAGCTCCATGCTACAAATAAACAAACAGAGAGAGGACAGACTGTCAGCTTAGGCCGTAAGTGATTAAATTTAGGAAGCTTTCATACAAATGCAAGTCAAATTAATCAGTAACTAACAATGTTTGCACAGGCGATCAAAAATTGTTACAGATGATATTAGAATATTAACAAAATGTCATCATATTCCCAATTTTCAGTTCCCAAAAGTTTATGGGTACACATCAAAATTCAATGGTATCATGATTTTCCCTAAATGATTACTTGCAGAAGTTTCCTACTATCAGCTTAGAAGTACCTTCATAAAGATTTCTCAAAATCTGAGCAGCGACATCGGCCTCTACAGGGTTTCTCAGACTTGATCCATTAACTTCGCGCTCTTCCCTTCCCTCAGAAACATTTATGAATGAAAATGAGCCGAACATCAGCCCCGGTAGATATTGCTTTGAGTAACTTTCATGCGTTACTTTTGGGCCATCGCGAATTTGGCCGTCATAGAATGTCTGATTTGGAAAGCAACTTATTGATGGGTGCATTCTGTACTGCACATTGAGTGGATGCTTCAGCTTTCCTAGGGAACTCAATCTCTCAAATAAACTTCGACCGAAACGGGCCTCTTTTGAAACCTATGAAAGCAGATTGACAATAAATATTTCTGATAAAAAACTAACCCAATTTTCCATGAAAATATTAAACTTGGCTTTAAACCTTTACGTACATCACTCTTTACAACAGCAGGTAATTGACACTCATCCCCAATAAGTATAGCATGTCTAAGTCCGAGAAGTTGGAGTGGAATCACCGACTCACATTCTTTCAGCTGAGCAGCTTCATCGATCACCAACAACTGTGGCGGCTTCATATCCAGAGAGTGCAGCTTGAAAGTTGTGGAGACCGTGCAAAAAATCAAAGAAGCCGATTGAAAGCAGAACTCCTTTATCTTGTACTCACTCTTAAAGGAAGGGATCTCCCACCTGTTAAGAGAATCCTGAACCGATTTTAAGGCAGCGAGGCACTCAGATCTCTTCAAGTATAGCATAGACAAGGGGCCTGTTAGAGCTCCGGCCAAACACTTGTCCTTCGATTGGCATGAAAATGCCTCCCCCAATCTTTGAGAGAAGAAAACCAAATTCTCTCCAGATAATAAATCACTGAATGATTCGAGATGGCCAAGAAGCTCTGTGATCTTATGAACGATATGCTTCGGTACATAACTTGCATGTATCTGAGTACACAAGGTATAGAAGCATCTCTTGAGAGGCTTCACAATATCCAAGAATCTCTCCCTCAAAAACTCGAGTAGCGATTTTCTCTCACAGAGTTTCTCTCCCGATGGAATATTGTACTGAAGAAGAGGATCACTGAGAAAGGTTATTGCAGAAGATATGCAATACTTCCACCCTGTTGTCGGGGCAGTGCATTCTGTGATTCTCTTAACACGATTATGCAAGCATATGTCTTCAACTTCCAAGCCTTCCACCTTGAGCCGCTCCTTGTTTCCGAAGAGAAGAACATCTCCTAAGGAAGCTGACCCTCTCATGAGGTGTACCACCCGGGAGGCAATTTCAGTTACAGCAACATTGGTGGGGGCACAGACAACAGTCCTGCACTTCATTCTTAGGAGGTTCAAGAGCATAATAGCAGTCGCTTTCGTTTTCCCGGTGCCTGGTGGGCCCCATATGAGTTCCAGCACTGGCTTACGCTGACAGCGGATCTTACGAAGACATGTAAGGATTGCTTCCGCTTGGCTCTCGTTCAGATCGTTCAATAACTTCCCCTTGAGATTCTCTCTGCAAAAGTCATCACTCTGGACAGTGCAGAGACTGCATTCCTCCTCACCCTGCCAATCAACAAATATAAGATCGGAAGCTGGAAAGTTATCCCAGAGCGAAAGTATCTTTTTCATTAAGAAGCAGAGCGGAAAAAAAGAAATAGGGAAAACAAAATAATCTGTTACCATATTAATTGCAAAAGCAAAAACCTTCCAAATGCATAATCAACTTGAAATTCAGACTCTCACACACGATATACTTACCGAAGAATGAGTGCACAAAACTTCCTTTAGGACATTCCAGTTACGACTCAAGTGCAAAGCCGTCCATATCCTTATGTTAGTAGTCAAGTTCACACACAATGAAATCGCAAATAACTGCCTCTCTTTCAAGTTTATATCTCCCATTTTCTTCCCTGTGACTACTTTAAAATCTACCAATGCGAAATCTCCTTCACTCTTGTCATCGGAGATTTTAGTAACAGATGCAAATGGCCATATCCTGCCCATCCTCTGCAGATCGGAAACTGTTTTCGGTACTGAATCAGTTAAAATCAATACGTCTCCAGGCAACATCTTGTATGGTTCCTTCCCCCGCTTGCTCGATCTGTTTCTCCAGGAATCGACCTTAACTTCAAAAAAGTTCTTCCCATAGGGCTTGCACTCCTCGAATCGCATGACTCTGGCATAAGGTAGGGTAGAGATCCCCTCCATTCCAGAGTATATTTCAGCTCGCGTTTCTTCCAGCAAAGGGTACACGAATGACCCGAGATAGTTCTCCACCGAAGGAAATCTCTCTGGTATCTCACACACCTAACAAAAGGGAAGTCCTGGTTGGTGATCAAGCATATTTTTGCGGAAAAAAGGTTTTGTAAGGCGGAAATGATGGAAATAACCCTTCAACAGCTACGCCATGGAAGGACTAATTAGGAAAGTGATAAGTAAACAAAATTAATCAACGGAAGCAAGCAAAAACCTGGTTCTTGTAGAGGTTTCCGTTGGAGATGTCTTCGATGGACCACGAGAAGACTATGTCGTTCAGCTCAACGACTCCTTCAACTTTCTTGGAAAGGACAGAGTTCGGCTCACTGTTTATGGCCACGGCTGCTGGCCTTCTCCTTCTCGACCCTTCAGCGCCTTCAACGACTCCTTCAACTTTCTTGGAAAGGACAGAGTTCGGCTCACTGTTTATGGCCACGGCTGCTGGCCTCCTCCGTCTCGACCCTTCAGCGCCTTCAACGACTCCTTCAACTTTCTTGGAAAGGACAGAGTTCGGCTCACTGTTTATGGCCACGGCTGCTGGCCTTCTCCTTCTCGACCCCTCAGCGCCTTCAACGACTCCTTCAACTTTCTTGGAAAGGACAGAGTTCGGCTCACTGTTTATGGCCACGGCTGCTGGCCTTCTCCTTCTCGACCCTTCAGCGCCTTCAACGACTCCTTCAACTTTCTTGGAAAGGACAGAGTTCGGCTCACTGTTTATGGCCACGGCTGCTGGCCTCCTCCGTCTCGACCCTTCAGCGCCTTCAACGACTCCTTCAACTTTCTTGGAAAGGACAGAGTTCGGCTCACTGTTTATGGCCACGGCTGCTGGCCTTCTCCTTCTCGACCCCTCAGCGCCTTCAACGACTCCTTCAACTTTCTTGGAAAGGACAGAGTTCGGCTCACTGTTTATGGCCACGGCTGCTGGCCTTCTCCTTCTCGACCCTTCAGCGCCTTCAACGACTCCTTCAACTTTCTTGGAAAGGACAGAGTTCGGCTCACTGTTTATGGCCACGGCTGCCGGCCTTCTCCGTCTCGACCCTTCAGCGCCTTCAACGACTCCTTCAACTTTCTTGGAAAAGACAAACCCCATTTTCTTTCGTTAACTGCAATCGATCAAGATCAACCATACAACCTCCGGAAAACAGAGCGAAACAGAGCGAATGAAGAGAAGAGAAGAGAAGAGAAGAGAAGAGATGGCTTATGAGTTTTTCTTTCGAGAAATGAGCTTCACATCTCAGCAATTTTACGAAGAGAAGTCGGGTCGTCTTCTCGTTAGTCATAACGCGCCCTGCTGCCCCGTCTCCTCGTTATATGTTCCCCACTTCACTTTCCCAAATTATAACTTTAATTTCTTTAATTATTAACAACTAATAATTTATGATCAGAGTTTCTAAAATAATATTGTTTTCTCTTTTTTATTAAATGAAGAATTTATTTGCCACATCTCCGGCATCATGAATACCCTTCTAGTTTATAAGCTATGTATGCATGTCTAATGATGATGACTTGATTTCACAATGTTGAGGACAAACAATTATGACTTGTACTTTCTAATGTGTTGAATTGGCATTGTTTCTAAAAATAAACAAATAAATAGTCATCTAACTATTCAAAAAGTGATTACGCCATATAATAATTAAATTAAAAAATTTCACAATGGTACTATGTACTCTACATATTTTAAAATATAAAAATTCTATAAATACTTGTAACCCTCTAGTCTCTGCTTTAAAAAGATATATTTTATATAGTTTTATTGTCTATTTAATAGTCAAAAACCAAAATAAATATTAACTTCTGTTCAAAAGCAGGCTAGTAGAATTGCTCCAAGGTTAAGAGGAAGCGCTTGCTCTGAAACATCTGATTATTAATTTATTTGTTTGGATATAAAGATATAAATGGTCAATATTATTATTGTACAGTTAAGAAATTCCTGGTTATTATTATTGCTTAAACATGCAAATAAACAAATTTTTTAATAAAAAAATTAAAGTTGGTCTACCCAATCTATTCCTTATTTTTCCCCAGTCACTCGTGTCAATAGTAAGTAGATATTTTTCTCATTCTCTCATCATTACTTTTCTAAAAGATCCTATTTATGTTTTTTAATAATGAGTTCATGGATTCATACTTTTTGTTTTGGTAGAAATTGTGTGTAAAAAAGCAAGACGAGTGAAGATAAAATTTAAGGAGCTAGTTAATAGTTAATAGGGTAAATTACACTGGTGATCTAAAAAATTTTACAAATGTATCAGGTTGGTCCATAAAGTTTTTTTTGCTACTTGATGGTACAAAATGTTTCAAAACCGTAACATTGTAGTGCATTCCGTCAATTCATGATTGACGCCGTAACAAAATACTGATGTGACGAGAATATTATAATAAAAAATATTTTTAAATTTTAATTAAAACTCCAAACATTTTAAAATTTGAAAACGATTTAAATTTTTGGACTTTTTCAATTTTACCCCAACCCTCTCTCTCCCTCCACTGTTCATCGTCTTCTTCCTCCCCCTCCACTATTCATCACTGTTCATCATCTTGCCGAGTCGAAGGCCGAGGAATCGCCACTGGCCTCCTCTCCACGGACTATGAGTGCTTCATTGCTGCCGAAGGAGTTGTTGGAGACGACGTTGAAACAGCTGGCAAAGCAGCTATTCTTGAAATCAGGGGCGACGCAGATCGTTTTACCATGGAAGACTAAAAGGAATTCGAAGAGAGAGTAGATATGTAACGAGAGTTGACCTCTCAGCCCTTGGGACGGCGAGGAACGACGGCATTGTCAGAGTCGAAGGGCAACAAAAAGCGACCATGAAATGGTAATGCGGGAACCTCCCTACTGAACTACCTTAAGGCTCAGAGCTGTCGACACGGCCGTCACCATGACACGAGCTCGGAGTCACAGCTCATGCTTCGAAGCCTTCTATCGCTGCTACAAAATATTGGCCCTATAAGCCCAATAAATTCAGTACAAAGGACTAAAATCAAATGAAACCGGAGCTAATGAGAGGTTCCGGTGATCGAGCCGTCTTTGCCCAAGGTCTCGTGCATGGGACGCGTGAGGTCCAAGAAGGATTGCAACCATAGGCTAAGGACTTGCCTTCGACTCGGCGAGATGATAAACAGTGGAGGGGGAGGAAGAAGACGATGAACAATGGAGGGAGAGAGAAGGTTGGGGCAAAATTAAAAAAATCCAAAAAATTTAGGTCGTTTTGAAATTTTAAAAAATTTGGAGTTTTAATTAAAATTTAAAAATATTTTTTTATTATAATATTCTTACCACATCAGTATTTTGCTACTGCGTCAATCATGAATTGACGGAATGCACTACAATATTACAGTTTTGAAGCATTTTGTACTATCAAGTATCAAAAAAAACTTTTTGGACCAACCTGATACATTTGTAAAACTTTTTGTACCACCGATGTAATTAACCCTAGTTAATATATATCTATATATATATATATATATATAGTTAAATCCAAGTGCATTTAGTAATGGTGTAATAGTAAATATATACAATTAGTCACGTTAACAAAATGTTTATCAAATAAATAAATATAAATATAAAATAAAAAGTTATGTCCTAAAAATATATATGCATATATATATATATATAGATTAGGATTATTTGAGTATATATATAACTTATTCAAAAACAATCATTATACACATATATATCTTTTATTTTTTTTATTTTTTATACATCTTTCTTTTTTTCCAGTGGATAGTTATTTTATACATCTTTACTTTTATATGATATCTTTAAGGCAAATTTACTATATATATTTTGTATTTTATAAGATAAGCAAAAGAATTTATTTTATATATTTGTATTGTGTGTATTGATTATTTACATTAGAATTGATAAAATATTACCCCACCGAGCAATATTTTTCCAATAATGATGAGAGAATTGGAAGAAAGGAGGCATCAGTGCTTGTGTTGACCAAGGTAAGCATGCATGACGATGAAGTGTCTCCCCGGCCCACCTTCTCATAAGTTTCTTCTGGTCACTACCTTCTTATAGAAGTTAAGTTACATCCTTTGGGACCCAAATGATGGAAAAAGGAACTTGTAAAAAGAGATGACTAATGTAATCTATATATACATACATATACATATATATGTATAAAAAAAAGCACGACCAAATTCATGCGCCGTTACACCATTAAAAATAAAAAATGGAGCTCTCTCGCTTTACCACGTTATCATTTATATATTAAAAAAATCTTTTGTCATTAATTATTTTTGCAATCTTGAAGCTGTTCCTCTCCCAAATACTATCTTATCTGAACAAATGAATTTACTATTTTGTATTTTAAGGCAAATTTACTATATATATTTTGTATTTTATAAGATAAGCAAAAGAATTTATTTTATATATTTGTATTGTGTGTATTGATTATTTACATTAGAATTGTTAAAATATTACCCCACCGAGCAATATTTTTCCAATAATGATGAGAGAATTGGAAGAAAGGAGGCATCAGTGCTTGTGTTGACCAAGGTAAGCATGCATGACGATGAAGTGTCTCCCCGGCCCACCTTCTCATAAGTTTCTTCTGGTCACTACCTTCTAATAGAAGTTAAGTTACATCCTTTGGGACCCAAATGATGGAAAAAGGAACTTGTAAAAAGAGACGACTAATGTAATCTATATATACATACATATACATATATATGTATAAAAAAAAGCACGACCAAATTCATGCGCCGTTACATCATTAAAAATAAGAAACGGAGCTCTCTCGCTTTACCACGTTATCATTTATATATTAAGAAAATTTTTTGTCATTAATTATTTTTGCAATCTTGAAGCTGTTCCTCTCCCAAATACTATCTTATCTGAACATATGAAATTAGTTCATATGATTTCTTCCCTGGATGGCTTACCTCAACATTGGTCCACAGAGAGAGAGAGAGAGAGAGAGAGAGAGAGAGAGAGCATTTCTTCTCTGGAGGGTTACCTCAATGTCGGTCTATAGGACATTTGGGGGAAAATGGAAGAAAAGGATTCATAAAGTATCAAAATTTCTTCATTTTTTTGGGTATGTATAAAGTATCAATAATTTCTTAATTCTATAATTGAGATTTAAATTTTTCGTCACCCTTTAAAATACTCCTTATTTTTTGGTCGAAAATCCAAAAATTGCTCGATTGGTTGTTTTCTTTCGATAATATACCTTGCTAATATATGCATTAGTTAAGCAAATTCTCTTAAATGGCATTATATAATTATGGATCTGTAGTACGCCACTAGAATTAATTATTCTCCGAACCATGACGAATTACTTTTTCATCATGCAATTTCAACACTAAAAGATGACTTTATTAGTCCTAGTTTAATTGTAATGTAACCCTTCAAAGCCTTGAAAGATGTAAGACTCCTCTGAAACTCAAGAACTGTAATTCGGTTGAAAGATAATAATTGGAAAAGGGACGGTTCGGCAAGGAAAATTGGAGAATGGATGGTAAAAAAGACTCTTCTTGAGGTAAGGGTACTTTTGGAAACAGGAAAAAGTTACAAGGGTACTTTTGGAAATTAAATGTGGAAAAACATCATGAGGAGTTTCACACTTTTATATATAAATAGAGATATAGATAGACATATCATATTCAACGAACTTCATATTATTCGTATGGATTGATATATATTTATGAACCTTTTTAAAAAATTGAAAGTCTTCTCGAATATTTAAAAAAAACTCATCGAGATAGGAGATACTTTTTTCAAATATAGTACACTGAAAATTCATTATACACATATCTTCTATTTGTTTTAGTTGTTTATACATCTTTCTTTTTTCTTTTTTTTTCCCAGTGAATAGTTCTTTTATACAACTTTACTCTTACATGATATCTTTAAGGCAAATTTACTATATGAATATGTTGTATTTTTATAAGATAAGCAAAAGTATTTTTTTATTTATTTGTATTATATGTATTGATCATTTATATTTAATTATAAAAGAATTAATAAAATATTACCGCATCCATCAATATTTTACCATTAATGACGAGAGAATTGGAAGAAAGGAGGCATCAGTGACTGTGTTGACTAAGGTAAGCATGCACAACGATGAAGTTTCTCCCTGTACGACCTTCACCTTTTTATTTAAGTTTCTTCTCGCCGCTACCTTCTTATAGAAGTTAAGATATATCCTTTGGGACCCAAATGATGGAAAAAGGAACCTGTCCCAAGAGATGACTAATTTAATATATATATATATATATATAGTACGAACCGAATGCATGCGCTACTACATCATCAAAAATAAGAAATGAAGCTCTCTCATTTTCGTCATCACTTATGTATTAAAAAAATTTCTTGTCATTAGTTATGCAATAGAATATATATTATTTGCATATAGTCCAAAAAATATATACAAGAGAATAAAATATGCAGTAGACTATGTACATTAGCTATTATTTGGAATTTTTTTTATATTGTAGCAATCAAATTGTCATTCATATACATTGTAACAAAATATAGAGTTGGAAACCAATATTAACAGGAGTTTATAATATTTATAGATTTGTTCTTTACATTATGGGAAAATTTATTTTTATAATAATAACCATAATCAAATTACAGTTTATATAATATTATTTGTTTATAGTATTGCAAAGGGAAAAGCAACAAGTGTGCTGGCCAAGAGGCGGGCAAAGGGAGAAGCAAAGGTAAAAATCCTTTTGTTTGAACTTGTACTCGCTTAATTGAAAATTTTGTATTTTCTTTTGCTTGTTGAAGAAATCATTCTTTCATACTAAAATAATATTCATGCGTGACATACTTGATTTTTTTTTACTTTTCATTTACTTATCTTTTTAATGTATAATTTTACAGTTTTTGAGAGACTACAATGGTTTATCACATGATAAAAGCATTGGGCAAATACACATGGATAATTGGAGAGAGATTGACAAATTGTGAGAAGCCGTGAGCACAAGGACTAATGAAGTTATTAGTCTTGACATTATTGTCCTTGATAAAGAGGTGTGTTTGGGTATTTTTGACTAATTATAATATTTTGAAATATAAAACTTGATTATGATTGGTCCTACTGAAATCATGGTTCTTTTACCGCATGCAAGTATAAGAAAGTCTTAGATCGATTTATTCATATCTTTACTTCGTGAAGAAGGTTTATACACCGTCAAAAATTTCAAGAAAAGTACATACAAGGAGATAATCTACTTGATATTAATTATCATCATCATCATCATCTTTGTTTAGGATTATTTTTCGTGCTAACTCAAAGGGACAAATATTTTAGATATATACTAAATTATTACTAAATTTACTAGTTTTGTTTATAGTTGAGTTCTAATAACGTATTCAAAAATCTTATACATGAATCTTTTATCATTAATTATGTAGTACAATATATAGATTATATGTTTATAACCCAAGAGAATATATACAAGAGAAGAAAATATACAATAAATTATATACATACATTACGCAATAGATTAACTACAAGCTAATAAAGTTAAACTTAAATATAAAATGGATAACATATACTATATAATAATTTATTGTCGTTTACATTCAACTTAAATATATTATACAATAGATAAGTTAGATCACATCTGCATATATATATCAATGTGTGCATATATACAATATCCCTATTTAATAAAAATCAATATTCCAAATAAAATATATGTACACTAGAACATATACATACAATTTTCACTATAGAAATATATATATTTGCCGTTTATATCATATATTGAGGCTTAGACTACTATTACCAATTATATATATGTCGTATATATCACATAGTGGAATTTAGATTATTATTTTATAAGATAAAAAGTTTCATTATATTGAATTTTGAGTAGACTACCACTGTCGCCCTCCACTTATTTATTAGCAACCATTTTTACCCATGACATATTTTTGCCACCAATTAGCCCCAAATGTTAGCATTACGTCTAATATTTATACCCTTCTGTGACAGAAAAGTGACGGAAAACATAAGCCGTCCATGAATTTTCCGTCACGAAAGTTAACAAAAAGGTATAAATGTTAGACAGAATGCCAACGTTTGGGGCTAATTGGTGACAAAAATATGTCAGGGGCAAAAACGATTGCTAATGAATAAGTGTAGGGCGATAGTGGTAGTCCACTCTTAAATTTTTTATTTTTATATTCGATAGGAAATTTCTTTATTAATATGTATGTTCTTTGCACTATATATATATAAATATATTGTATATGTTTATTTGATATACTAACATCAATATCTTATACCAATTTGGTCGATTCACAAAACTTCACTAGTATTTCAATAGCTTCTTCAAGTTTTCTCGAAATCCATGATCGTTAAATTTATCTATTTTTTTCATAAAAGTAATTTGTTTAGGATGTTATCTTTTTTAATGGATGTTAATTTGTTTAGTGCATTTATTATTTGCTTAGAACCATTATATTTGCATGAAATTTTTTTCTATATTAGTTATTTTTAATATATACCTTAATAGATTATGAGATGTTACAATAGTTTATTTTATACTAAAAGAATTGGGACCGAAAGAAGTAACAAAATTATCAATTTTGATATGATTTCCTTGATAAAGAGACATACTTTGGGTGTTAGACTAAGTATATTCATTGATGCATGTCAGTATCAAAAAGTCTCAGATTGATTTGTTTCGGGCCTTATTTTGAGAGCAAGCTTAAACACAATTAATAATTTCAAGATAATTACACTCCCATCGAAATATCATCTAGTTAATGTTGAAGTAAATATATTGTTTTTGCTTAGTTGATGTGAATGATTTTTGGTAATTTATCGATATTATTAACATAATTCACTCGGTTTTAACTACATTTTATTTATGCATAACATGTAAAATTATTTAGATTAGTTGTGACAAAAAATCATGCAATTGTGCCGGTGTAATGCACGGGTCATCAACTAGTTTTTATAAAATTTATCTTTATCCTCACCCACTAAAAGTATTGATATGATAAACTTATTTTAAAATAGATTAATGAATATTTTAAATTCATAATAATTATTGAATTTGATTCTTATTTTATATTCATAAATTCAAGTCGTTATTATAAATTTTTTTGTTTATATTGGGCCTGAAAACCTAGTATATATGTATATAGATCTTTTTCTTTTGGCTGAATATATATAGATCTTATGAGGATTATGTGTTATCAACTATATTAGCCCCACCCCACTATTTAAAATTTTGGGCCCGTCCGTCCGCTAATAAGTTAATGGAAAGTGAAGCGATAGCATATATGAAGAATTTGTCAGCTGTTGTTCTATTGCAGCGTACTTGTCCATTTAAGATCAGACTTTTCGATCCAAATGGACATGGCATATACCAAGAATTTATCAGCAGTTGTTCTATCACATCAAAGCCGGTTTTTCTTCCCTAACGACAAATTCGAGATAAAAATCTGTTACAGTCTCGCCTGTTGCTATGATGCTATGCAGGGGAAGCTAATTCTTCTCATCTCAAATGGTGAAAAATCGAAAAAGAACAACTTTATTTCATTCCCCCACTCTTTCCCGGCCGCTAAAGTTCATATTCACAACGCAATATCAACTTTGCCCGACTCTTTTGCGTTTTCATGCTTATTCCATTTAGACTTATTTTTTGAGATAAAAAGTTTCATTACATTGAATTTTTTATTTTTATATTCGATAGGAAATTCCTTTATTAATCTGTATGACCTTTGCATTATATATATATATATATATGGTACATGTTTATTTGATATACTAAGATCAAGATCTTACACCAATTTGGTCGATTCGCAAGACTTCACCAGTATTTTTTTAGCTTGATTGGGTTTTCTAGAAATCCATGATCTCCAAATTTATTTATTTTTTTCATAAAAGTAATTTGTTTAGGATGTTATCTTTTTTAATGGATGTTAATTTGTTTAGTATGTTTATTATTTGCTTAGAACTATTATATATTGCATGAAAATTTTTCGATATCAATTATTTTTAATATATACCTTAATAGATTTTGAGATGGTACAATAGTTTATCATATACTAAAAGAATTGGGATCGAAAGAAGTAACAAAACTAGAGTAAATTGCCAAAAATACCCCTGAGAGATGAAAGTTATCTCAACTGCACATCGATCCATTTTTTACATCAAACCGAACCTAATAGTTGAAAGTTATATCAGTGCAGCACCTATGTCCAGGTTCTGTGAAATATCAAATGGAATGGTCTGATGGCTTTTTATTTTTTTTTCCCGTCTGACGTGCCTTTTTGACGTGGCTTCCCTCCCTTCCTCCTTCCCCCCTTTTCTCTTTCCCCCCCTCTCTTTGACATGCCCTCAATCTGCAGAGTGAGGGTTTCAGTTAGGTGATGAGCCATTTTCATTTGTGGGTCTTGTCTTTGTTCTTAGCTGCAATTAAAGTAATGTTGGGCATTGGTCAAGGAGCTAGTGGCCGATTCCGACAAAAGGGAGCTGTTTGCTGATCGAGCCGAGAGCTTGTTGCACTCCCTGAAGCAGCGGTCTCCTGTAGACAACCCTGGACTTCTGCAAAATCCAATTCAACAAGGTCTGTCCTAAGGTTTTACCCCAAAAATTCAAGGAATCTCCGCAAGACATCTTACCATAACGTCCTCTATTCCGGTTTTTTCATTCGCTTTATTTGGAGACTAACTAATTGAGTTTATGATCTAGCGCTCTAGGATGTTGGAAAATCCATTCTGGAGAGCTACTCGAGAGTATTGGAAAGCAGGGCATACAATATCGTGGCTAGTATTGATGATCTACTCTGCATAGATGACCTTACCAAACAACCAGACAAATTGCCTCCGAACAACAAGGACCTTGGTCAGATTGCTCACAAGAAAAGCAGTCCTGCAATCCCGCAATCCATGCCAGCCTCAAGCACTCCGTATAAGGCTGCTTTCACCACTCCGAGTTTTTTTCCTGCACACATGGTTAGTCCCTTGAAGGGAGATCAGCGGTTGCCCTATATTTCCAGTTCCAAGATCCCTGTTAAAAGGGCCCTGAACGATTACTTTGGCGCAGATGGAAAGCAGAAGGAGTCTGGGACTTTAGCTGAGAAGTTGGGGTACTCGTCCTGACACGAGCCTAAAGCGTTGGCAGTCCAAAATGGGAGAGAACTACTGAATTTGCAGGAGGCTTAAAGAGATCGAGTTGGGGAGGACTGGCACGGCAATTTCTGATGAGGAGCAGTCCCTGTAAGGCGTTTGGATTGAGAGTTGAGTTTAATTGAGTTTTGGTTTTAATTGGTTTGTAATGATTGTATTATTGAATTATGAGAAAAAGTGTGAAAAAATAATAAATAATTGAGAGAAAAATAATGATTAAGTAATGATTGTGTTGTTGAATTGTGAAAAAGTAATGAATAGTTGAGAAAATTTAATATTAAAAATTGAATTGAATGGTTAAAAATATTTTAAAAATAAAAAAGTAATGATTATGATGTTGGATCGATATTTGCTGCTCGGAGCAGGCCTAGGCTTGTTTGTACTGAATGTTCTTACCAAAAATTTGTAGCAAAGCTGAAATTTGTCGAGGCAGGCCTAGGGAGGGTGGGGAAGGCATGTCAAAAAGGCATGTCAAGCGGGAAACAATATAAAAAGTCACGTCCGACGATTATGTCTGATGTAAAAAATGGATCGATGTGCAGTTGAGATAATTTTCATCTCTCGAGTGTATTTTTGGCAATTTACTCGACGAAATTATTAATTTTGATATGATTTTTCTTGATAAAGAGGCATACTTTGCGTGTTTAAGTAAGTATATTATTGAGTAAAGTAACAATTTCTCCCTTGGAGATTGGTATTCCATCAAATCTGATAAGTAATTTTTTTACATCGCATTTAATCTTGACCGATTAAACGTACATCATATTGGCTCTTCCGTCAACCTACCGTTAAAAATTAAACGGAAAACATAAAAAAATCATTTTTGATTCATTTTATGATTTTTTAAATCATTAATAATGTATTATATTATTTATGATTTTTAATTCCTTAATAATATATTATATTATTTAATCATATAAATTTTAAAAACTGAAATAAAAAAAATGTTTTCTTCTGCAAATGACTGAGAAAGGAAGAGGGAGGGTGTGTGGAGGAAGGTCGACGGTGGGGCAATGCCGGTGGCCCCCCCAATCAACCTCGCCCGTGACGTCCCCGTCAAGGTCGCGCCTTCTGGGTTTTGGTTGGGGGGGCGCAGTGGTGCGGTGGCCGACGAGGGTGCCCCATCGCCGATCTGCTCCTTGGTCGATGGAGGGAGTAGATATGCAGTGGGGCACCCCCACCGATGACCGCCCCAGGCTTTAGATGCCTCCTGCGCGGTCGCCTAGGGGGCGATGGCCGGCAGGGGTTTCCACCACCCACACCCCCCCACCCCCCCCCCCCCCCCCCCCCCCCCCCCCCCCCCCCCCCCCCCCCCCCCCCCCTCTCGAAACGTCCTGGAAAATTAAAAAGAAAAAAAAAGGAGGTTCGAAGGAAGGAGGAAATCGATGGAGCTTGAGGGGATTTCGCGGCATTAAAGCTCATCTGTGGCTCTTGGGGCTCGAGAGACCCTTGCATGTGCGAATGAAGAAAGGGGAAACTGGTGGCAGAATATGGAAAGATGCAAAGGTTCGCTGGGTTGGTGGTGGGGGTTCCTATCTGGCCCCTTCCTCTTGGATTTTGATTTAAGAGAGGAGGAGGGGAAAATCAGAGGTGGGGGCACCCCGCCGGCCATCGCTCCCTCTGGCGACCTCATGGAAGGCTTCTGGTCTCTGGGTTGCGGTGGCTGGCGAGGTCTCACCCCACCGGTCTGCCTCCCTGGGAACATGGTGAAAATAAAATTAAATAAAAGTAGAGGAACAATGGAAGTAGGAAGGTGACAACTCCTTGGCGAGATGGAGTTCAATAACGAGAGGTCATACACTCTTCCCTCATATTATGACCATTCGTGTATCGCCGATGAATTCGAGAACGATCTTAGGTTCTAGGACATTGTTTCTGATCCGTTTCTCTCGTGTTACTGAAACTTGAGGAATTTTGACTATTTTTGTAAATCAGTGGATTTTTGTTCCTCGTTGGTTTAAATCTCTGAATTTTTTTCATGTTCTTGGTTCCATAAAGCATAAACGGCCGGCAGATCAGACAAACGATGAACTTGAGAATAACCTCAAGTTTTGGACAGTATTTCTGATTCCTTTCTCTGTCGCTCCCTTCGTTTATGATCTTCTTGTTGTGATTATTATATTGGAAACTTGAGAAATTTTGGGACATTATTTCTATAAATCATTGGATTGTTGTTTTCGATCGATTTGAATTTATGAGTTTGTTTTTCGTCATCTTCTTGGTTCTGTGAAGGGAAAGGCAAGGCAGAGTAGATCGGACAGTGGACTCTGGAAAATCGAGAGAGAAATTTCTTTTTTTTTACATTTTGTAAAGACAAACTCTATAATAAAAGGAAATGAATGATATTATATTATAAAGAAATGCATAAAGAGAAAGAAAGAATAAAAGAAATTAAGAAATAAGCCAAATCAGCATTTCCCATCTAATTTGTAATGGAGGCTGACGAAAGGCTTTATTGGATGTACACTTTGGTGGCCAAGGGCAAAAGTGATATAAAAAATGGGTCGAAGTAGCATTCGAGACATACTCGATCTTTCCGGGATCAATTTATTAATTTACTCTACATTATTTTGTTAATAAAAAATAAATTATTACTAATTTATTGTTTATAATGAAATTAGGATTCATTGATGCATGTAAGTATAAAAAAATCTCAAATTAATTTGTTTCGGACTTTATTTTGAGAAAAAGTTTAAACACAATTAATAATTTGAAGATAATTACACTCCCATCGAAATATCATTAAGTTAATGCTGAAGTAAAGATATTATTTTTGCTTAATTGATGTGAATGATTTTTGGTAATTTATTAATATTATTAACATAATTCATTCGGTTTTAATTATATTTTATTTATGCATAACGTTTAAAATTATTTAGATTAGTTGCGACAAAAAATCATGTAGATTATCAACTAGTTTTTATAAAATTTATCTTTATCCTCACCCACTGAAAATATTGATATGATAAACTTATTGATAAAATAGATTAATGAATAATTTAAATTCATAATAATTATTGAATTTGATTTCTTATTTTATATTCATAAATTCAAGTCTTTATTATTAATTGTTTTGCTTATAATGGGCCTGAAAACCTAGTATATATGTATATAGATCCTTTTCTTTTGGCTGAATATATATAGATCTCATGAGGATTATGTGTTATTAACTGGGGGTGATCGGTTCCGAGTACTATGTATTTTTCACAATATCCGGACACTACCTTATAAGGGAAAAGTTCTAAGATTTTGGAACCGGACCCTACCCTGTTGAATCTTGGAACCGAAACCTACTCGGAACTTGTATTATACCACATGTTCTGGGTACCCTGTTAGAACCTGTAAATTTTTTTCTCTCGCTAAATAAAATCGAAAATGTCACATACATAATCAGTAATTATGCCAAATAGAATATCAACAAAATTTAGATTAATCCACAATAATAAAATAATAATATGTGTTATCAATCCATCGACAAAATTAAATATCCATGATACGATCCAACACAACAAAATACCTCTGTTCTGATTCATTAAAGGAGACAGTAACTTTACTCTTTTCTCTTTATTTTTTTTACCAAATAACCGGTTCCGGGTACCCTGTAGGTAGGAATCGGAATCGGAATCAATTTTCACAGGTTCATGATTTTAATACCAGGAATTTACCATATTTTCAATACGAGCTACCCGGATCCTACCCTAATGGGCAGTTTCTGATCAGTTTCAGGTATACCCGGTACCCATGCACACTCCTATTATCGACTATATTAGCCCCACCCCACTATTTAAAATTTTAGGCCCATCCGTCCGCTAATAAGTTAGGGCGTGTTTGGTTCGCCGAATTAGATCAGACAAGGATTAGGTATTCCGTACGGAATACATAATCCGGCGTTTGGTTCGCTGGATTTCGAAATAAAAATTCCGACCGGACTTGTATATGCGGATTAGGACAGGATTAGCTAAGCCCCCCAGCATAGTCCGGATTAGCTGAGCCGGGTGCGGATTAGGACGCAAAAAGACCAAAATACCCTCGCCTTCGTCAAGTAATTACAACGCATGCCATCCTATAAAATACCTTGCTTCCCCGACATTTCCTTTCAGTCGGAAATTAGAAACTCTAGCAGAGCTAAACTCGTCCATTTCGCATCCCCTCCGACGCGATTTGGGCTTCGATTCGGCCGTCTGGTAGAGGATATTCGAGGAAGGGTTGATCTCCGCCGCTCCATTGCCGGTCGGAAAGTGGAAGGAGAAGTGGAAACTGGGCGGACGTCCCTGCTCAGGTAAGTCTGCTTCGTTTCGCTCTGGTCGAAAGGATTCTTCGATTTTTTGCTAGCCCAATACAGCTGCTTGTTCATGAAGTCGCGCAATCAATTTTTGATTTGATATACTGGTACCTTCATTCTGATAGTTAGTAGTGGACACCACAAATTTTCCGGAAATACCATAGTAGAGATACATAGGGAGAAGCTAGTCTGCACGAATATTTAGATTGTGATTAGTTTGATCAAGTCCCGAAATCGATCTTGATTTGAGAAGCTATTGATTGAATCACGGCTTCACTCCATGTTGCCCGAGCTCAATAACCCTCCTAGAAGATCAGTAATCTTCACCCTTTAATCGTCTCCACCAGAAACTTCTCACCAAACCATTCTCAAGTTCGGCAATTTCTGTGGGGCAGTTCTCATAAAGCCCGGGTTGGTCTTTCTCATGATAAGTATCGACTACTGCAGTTTTCAAACAGTCATCTGATGATTATAATGTACATCTTCGTGAGCTAGCTACTTGCACGGCTTGAAAGAGATTGACAACAATAGGAACGATAATGCCAAGAAAAAGAAAAAAAATGCTGCTATGTTTTCATTTTTAAGTAAACAATATTAGCTCAATAATTGCTGAGTATAACAAAGAAATTGATTAATGAGTGAGACAGACACTTTGCAGTTTGTTCCTCAGTTACTTCGTTCGATAGATAGATTCCTAATTGTTAATATTTTATGGTCCCCCAGCTTCATAACTGCTGCTATGTTTTAATTTTTAAGTAAACAATATTAGCACAATAATTGCTGAGTATAACAAATAAATTGATTAATTACCGAGATAGACACTCAGTTTAGGCCTCAGGTTGTTGCCATGTTCCTCAGTTACTTTGTTCGATAGATAGATTCCTAATTGTTAATATGTTATGGTCCCCCAGCTTCATAACTGCTGCTATGTTTTTATTTTTAAGTAAACAATATTAGCACAATAATTGCTGAGTATAACAAATAAATTGATTAATTACCGAGACAGACACTTGCAGTTTAGGCCTCAGGTTGCTGCCATGTTCCTCAGTTACTTTGTTCAATAGATAGATTCCTAATTGTTAATATGTTATGGTCCCCCCAGCTTCATAATGCAGATTGGCCATTCTAACGATAGTAATGAAGCTGTATTAGAACAGGGAGAAACCATTAAGATATAGTTTGGTGCTAACTGACTTGAGTCACAAACTTCTGCCACTTCCTTGACTTGTCCTTAAGATACTGAGCAGAATTAATACCACTAGGATCTTCAACAAACTTGCAGAGTTCATCATCCTATTTACTGTTTTGGATTTTCATTTTTGGATATAATTTCAGGTTTTGCATATACTTATTATGATATAATATAAGGAAGGGATTTTGGATTTTCATTTTTGCAGGAGAAACCTCAGCTAGCGAAGCCATTTGCCTCCCTATCAACACTTCATCCTCAACTTCATCCTAGGTATTTTGTCAACAATGTCAGCTAGTTCCTTCCATTTAGATTTATGTTCCTTCTGCATATTTTTAGAATTATCGAATCCTGCCGCGGATATGGGTTATGCTGTAGTGTTAGATGCTTTAGTAGATTTGAAAATAAATGGGTTGTCATTGGGATGAATTTATTGGATGCAAAAACACACTTTGTCATTTCTTGGTCCGCATAGGGAGTAAAGGTTGAGAGACATTTCTTCTCTGATCCTATGGTTGCTTGTAAAAGATCGCTATGAACGTCTTGGTCTCTGCTTCTATGTTTAGTTGGTTGCAATTGTAGATCACAAACATGTGCTCATGACAAGGATGAAGTTTGTTTATTTTGCGTCCTCCATTTTCAACCTCAATTGACAATTACTGCTTCGATTGATTAGCTTTTCAATGAGCAATAACAGGAGAGGACCGTAAGTAGGGGACATTGTATATCCTCATCCATTCCAGTTTGCTAGTAGGTTCCAGCAGCCGCTCCTGTTATTTGTACCCTGACTAGCCCAGTAAATTGGGTCAAACTACTAAAAGATACAAATTTATCCGCTTATCGATCAATTTGTTTTTCTCTCACTATCTTAACATAAATATTTCGGCCACATGGTTGTGTTTTAGAAGATCAGGAATGCTCTCATTTAGTTTATCGAGTGATACTGGAAACATCTTTGGCTTCATTGTATGTCCCAACAATTTTTTGAGAGTCTACTTAGACTACACAGAAACTAAGTTATGAAATTCAACTTCAGTTAAGATAACACCAACTAAAGATAATTATATTCTACTTTTCTTTGGTACCGAGCCAGAATATTGCTTGGAAATGGTGCAGGATTTCCTTACGAATCAAGCACCGCCTTCTACGTCTATGTAGACGACGAGCTCGTCGGGAGTGGCGAGTATCGGTCCAGTTGGAATGAAATGCTAAAAACTGAATGATTTGCCCCATTGACCTTACTCATACTCTAGAATTTGACTAGTAATTCATTTTAAATGTATGGTACTTTGTACTGAATACACGTTTGTGTAATCAATCTAATGGATTTCCTGGGTGGCGAAGTGATTAGGTACCTTTTCAATATTGCTCACTCAGTATACGATGGAGTTGTGTGTCTGTTGATGAAAAGAATCTCCTCACTTGACTGACTGATATTGAAAAATATTGTAGATAAATGAAAAATCTGTGCTAAGAACTGAATGATTTGCCTAATTGACCTGCTCCTGCTCATGAATTTGATGATCGAATCACACTTACATTCCCAATCTTTTGTGTACTGTCCTTGTCAATTTTATTTTTCATTTAACAGTTCAAATATGTGTTTTGCCGTGTTCTCTCTTCACGCATGCTTTTGAATGCTTATACTTCTGCATGCATGAGAGAGATTTGTGCAATACGATGTTTCGGATAAATTGTCAAAGAGTCTTCTTTACTGGTTATTGCCTAGGATTTTGGCTAATCGGCAATCAGCTCAGAGGTCGAGGGTGAGAAAGTTGCAGTATATATCGGAGCTCGAACAAAGCGTGACGACATTTCAGGTGATAACTTTTTCATCCGATCCATTTTATGATTTTCCACAGGCTTCTATCATCCTAGATGATTGCCCAGCACAATATAATTAATTTTTGTATGTAGAAGCAGCTTATCTGAATAAACTATGTCTTTTTTTGGGAAAATTATAAACTGTGTATCTTAATTGACCTCGATCCATTTCTTGCTGTTGAATCAGAAATGTAAAAAAAGAAACAGAGGTCGGGAGGACATTGATTGCAGTCAAATTATTTCTTTATCATGGTTTGGATAGAAAAGTTTATATGTGTTTGCTGATTGAACTGGGATATGTATTTGTTGATTCAACTCGTACTGTGTTGCTGATTGTTCTTGCTGATAGAAGTTGTGATATGATTTTGCTGATTCAATAATGGATATGTGAGTTGTTTGCCAGTTATGCTGTAGTGTTATCTTACATAGTTGATTTGAAAAATATGGGTTTTGATTGAGGCTCTTCTTGTACGACTACACTTTGCAGTTATGGATCAGTTGAGTTTGCAGAGGTTGAGAAAGAAGAGGAAAGTCGTTGCTCTAACTTTCTGTATTCAAATGTGTACTATAGTAAGGGCTTTGATGGGAATAATGTCAGAATTAGCTGCTCTATATGGTCCTAAACCAAGCAGTAGGTCGTACGAGTTAAAATATTATAGGAAGAGGGATCATATTAGGAGGCTTGTGTATGCGGATGACGTTACTTGTACTGAACAACTAAGAATGGATAGGAATGCATTTTTCAAATTGTGTCATATGCTTCAAGAAATTGGGGGTCTGAAGAATACAAGAAATATGCATGTTGATGAACAAGTTGCAATGTTTTTATATGTATTGGCTCATCATGTTAAGAATCGAGTCATTAAACACCAGTTTAGTAGATCGGGTGAAACTGTAAGCCACTTTACGTTTACAAGCTCATTTGTATAAGAAGCCCCAACCAATAGCTGAGGATTCAGAGGATCAACGGTGGAAGTGGTTTAAGGTACCTAAATAAAAGTCAAATTTTGTAAATTTAGGGAGCTAATATGGTGCTAACATTACATTTTGGTTCAATGTAGAATTGTCTAGGTGCTCTAGACGGGACGTATATCAAAATCAGAGTGATCGAGGTTGATAAGCCTAGATACAAAACTCGTAAAGGTGACATAGCAACCAATGTGTTAGGAGTTTGTACTCCAGATATGCAATTCGCATATGTCCTTCTTGGATGGGAGGGTTCTGCAGCTGATGGTAGGGTATTACGGGATGCTATTTCTAGGGAACATGGACTTAGGGTGCCAACTGGTGAGTATAATAATTTTTTGACATTGTTAATATTAAAAATGAAAAGCTTAATAACATACAAAGTAATCTAGGTTTTTTTTTGCCCTCTTTTTGAATATAGGTTGTTATTATCTCGTTGATGCTGGTTATACAAACTGTGAGGGCTTTTTGGCACCCTTTAGAGGTCAAAGGTATCACCTTAATGAGTGGCGTCAAGGACATCGACCGAGAAATGATGATGAGCTTTTCAATTTGAGACATGCCTCTGCTCGTAATGTTATTGAAAGGTGTTTCGGCTTGCTTAAGATTCGATGGGCGATTCTTAGAAGTCCGTCATTTTATCCTGTTAGGGTTCACAATAGAATTATAATTGCTTGTTGCCTATTGCATAATTTCATTAGGAGAGAGATGACTTTTGATCCTATGGAAGATCAACTGAATGAAACGGATGTTGACAACCCTAATGAGGATAGTGATCATATTTCTGATATTCAAACATTAAATGTTTGGAGTAATTGGAGGAAAGAGTTGGCAACTCAGATGTTTAATGAGTGGAACTCATCCACTACTTAGATAGATGTTGTGATTGGGAATTGTAATGTTAACTTTGAGTTGTTTTTTCATCAACTACTTAGATGGATTTGCTTGGTATTGTAAGTTGTATTGTCATTGCTTTCTAAAGACAATGTAATGAATCTATTTCAATGCACTTTCGGTTTGATTTTCTGAAAGTCTTATGTGCCATATTATATGTATATATGTATACTTTTTGCATATATTTGGTTAAATACAGGTTCTTATTGCCATTTCATGTATGTGTTATTGGTATAGAAAATGGAAGGTAGTTCTGCATCTGTTACTTCCCAGGTGAGCAAGAGTAGCAAAAGGAAATGGACATTAGCTGAGGATGCAGTCCTCGTCTCTTGCATGATTGACCTACGGAATATGGGCATCCACAATGCTGACACAGGGTTTAAGTCTGGCTACTTGCCAGAACTTGAGAAAATGCTATTGGAAAAGCTCCCGAATTGTGGTATCAAGGCGAGACCTCACATTGAATCTCGACTGAAGACACTAAAGAGGGAATGGGCTATCGTGTATGATATGATGCTTAATACAAGTGGCTTTGGATGGGACTCAACACGGAAGATGGTTACAGCGGAAGACGATGTCTGGGAGACTTATGTAGCGGTAATAAAGACATAATCTATTTATTTCGATACTCTATCGTTATGTTTATATATAATATCATTAACACTCTATTCTTTCTGTTTTTATACTCACAAAGAAGCTGCTCCATTTAGAATGAGAAGTTTTCCCTTTTTCGAAGAATTATCTATGATATATGCGAAGGATCAAGCTACTGGAAAAGATGCTCAAACTGTTGAAGATATTCTGCAAGAGCTCGAGATTGAAGATTTAACTGGAGTAGCCGAAGAAGCGGATGTGAATCATTCAAACCCGAATGAATCTGCCAATGGCAATGTCAATACCCTGATCCCTTTGCAAATATATATAAAAATAAGCTCAAATTCTACCAGCAAGTGTACTGGGTCAGATCAAGTAATATAGTGATGAATAGAGTGTCGATCCCACAAGGATTAATTAAGTACTAAACCTATATTAGATTCTATTATTATCTAAGCAATCAAATTAAGAGAATTAACTAATTAACTACTAATCAACCTAAATCGTCACAAAGAGCAGAAAGAGAATTGTACGAAAATATATCAATTGAAAGTGGGAAAAACAGAATCCACCCTAGTTTCACTAATCAGATTGCCATCGTGTTATATAGACTGATAGCTATGTGATTATTCAAGTGAGTTTATCAAGCCTTTAAAATTAAAGTCTTAAACCTCTAATTAATCAATCAGCTCCCGCATCTCTAATTAATAGTGGACTCTAAATTATAATCATACACCTTCCAGTGCTATGATTGTCTAATGCTCTAAATTAATTATCCCTAATGCCTTAGCGAATAACTAACTAGAAACATTGCATTAATCCCTGGATAATCTCTAATTAAACTAATTAACGCAGCTATCGCATTTAACTAATTAGTCTAATCAAGAATTCCTAACAAACACTATATCAACTCCCGTATCAATAGTGTTTCTAACAATTATAACCAATTAAGAATTAAAATTGAAATTATAGGAATTGCAATCATGAATCATCAACACATCTATTAATCCTATAACATGGCGACAATCATCATATTAGCTACCTAGGGTTTCATCATATTCCCACAAAAGAAGCTTAGAATATCATGGAATTGAAAACACAATTATAATTCCAAGGAGTCATTGCAATAGAATTCATATTCAGCAGTAAACTCAAGATATTGAATCCTAAAACAAAAACCCAACAATTCCTTTAAGGAATTATCTCTTCCACAATTCTTCGCTTCAAATCAATTGATCCAGGTGACGGCTCCAGACAAGACCCTCTCCAAAAACTCTCTAGGTTAAAAGAATGGTGAAAGATGGCTCCCCCCCTAGGGTTTCCTAATCTTGTTATGAGGAGTATTTATATCCACAACAAAAAAAAGATTTCCGAAAGATATATGCTGGCTCCAAATTGCGCAAAACTCCTCAATATTGCTCGTAATTCCATCTAAGTCCTCAAAGACCTACAATATCAAATTACACATAATTAAGCACCGGCTTCTTATAATTTCTATAAAATTAATAATAATTTAACATGAATTGCACAATAAAATATGAGTATAATATGCCCTTATCAACTTCCCCACACTTGAACTTTTGCTTGTCCTCAAGCAAAATAAATAAGACCAAGGAAAGAAATCTATCAGAGAGAGTACAAATTTTCATATTCACTGATTTAAGCATTTGATATCTCATAATTTATTACTCGTTATTTTGTGGTGCCCACTGCTCAAACCAAACTGGAAACATGTGATCAGAGTACTACAGTTGAAATTAACCAGCTAATCTAGAGAAAGCAAATTTTAATCCAAGCGTTTAGCCTAAGATTTCTATTTCAAAAGTAAATACTCAGTCCTATAAGGAAAAATACACATTTAAACTTCATAGCTGTTAGCAGGCATATAATCCCTCTAATTTTCCCTCTAAGCAAGTCAACAAGGTAGTGAAAGCATATGGTATCTGCTTCGTCCCTAGGTTTTCTTCCTTTTTATTACAAGTCTTAATTTATTTTTTTGTTTTTGCATTCAATTTTTCCTTTCTGTTTAAGAAGCAAATTTTTTTTTTTTTTCAAGTCCAATTTTTGTTTGAACTTGTGCCTTTCCGCTCTTCTCGTTATAGTGAGTTCATTGAGTCGGCACATCCCGGGCTCATCACCCAACTGACCGGGTTTTAAAGGGACCCCTACGAACTCTTCCTCACTCTAACATTCAAGTTAGGATACTCATAACTCAATTCTTGAGTCATTGGAGTAAAGGCTATGCTTGCTTTTTTTTTTTGAATGCTCACTAACACTTTTCAGACTTCTTTTATAGGAATCACTAAGTACAAAGCTTCTTCTACCTCTTTCACTAAATGTTAAAGTGCTATTAGAATAATTAAAAAGAGGATATACTAACTAACTTTGCTTAGAAGTAGACCTGTTTATTTTTCACTTAAGGACTTGACCGACTCTTAAACTTCAAACTCTAGGGCTAAAAACTAGGTAAATTTGATTTCTAAAGATTTGACTAATTAATTTTAACTAAGTACAAAAATCACAACAGTGGTGAGTAGGGCGCCTAAGTGAGTCAATTTTTTTCAAACAATTCCTGAACAAATGCTATCAACAGTATTCTTCGTACAATCTCTAGATTTCAATAATTAAAAAAAATAAAAAAAAAAAAAAAGAATTTGGCCTAACAATTGCCAGATAACTTAAGGACAATTATAATTCAAGGTGACAGGGAAGTATAACTATTTATCAACAAAGACAGGCATCAGATGTCATGAGTAACAAATTAAATCACAGAATTCAGACATCAACACTATACTCAATTTTATACTCCATCTGTTTAGTATCTCCCTTCCCCACACTTAGATTAAACAGTGTCCTCACTGTTCCTAATGTAGCTCTAGTAAAACGAAAATAAAAATAAAGAACATAAGAGAAAAAGAGATACTAGTACTTCCCCGGTTTCGAAAAATTAAGTTGAAGCAATTGGAGTTCCAACTGGTATAGCAATAGAGAGAGTCAGCAGTTGTTATCCACCCTGGCTTCAAAAACAAAAAGAAAACAACAAAAAGAACAAAAATAGCAGATAATCCATCTTAACTAAAACAATCAAATAGCAAATATCCCAAGTCTACCCAATGAGTGGGTGCTTGATAAAGTACAAACCAACAGCAAATCAAAATAAAACAAATGAAGCAAAAGAATTGAGAGCCAACAGGGACTTTAGCTCTCAGACATGGGCTGCCTCCCATGAAGCACTTAGTTTATAGTCGCTAGTTCGACTTTTCCAATTCTTCAACCGAATTTGCTAGATCCACCGTAGTGGCATCACCATCAATATTTTCCCCTTCAAAGTAATGCTTGAGAAGATGACCGTTTACTTTAAAAGTGCGGTCATCTTCTGACTTCAGCTCAACTGCACCATAGGGAAAAACATTAGAAATAACAAATGGTCCAGACCATCGAGATTTTAACTTACCTGGGAACAACTTCAAGCGAGAGTTGTATAATAGGACTTTCTGACCAGGCAAAAACTCTCGCTTTAGGATGTTCCTATCATGCCATCGCTTAGCTCGCTCCTTGTATATCCTAGCATTTTCATATGCTTCCTCTCTCATCTCAGCCATCTGATTCAATTGGAGCAATCTCTTTTCACCTGCAGCTTGTAAATCAAAGTTAAGGTATTTTATGGCCCAATATGCTTTGTGCTCAAGCTCTACTGGTAGGTGACATGATTTACCATAAACAATCTTGTATGGGGACATTCCTATGGGGGTTTTGAAAGCTGTCCTGTAAGCCCACAATGCATCATCAAGTTTTAAAGACCAATCTTTCCTAGATGCATTGACTGTTTTCTCTAAGATACGCTTTATTTCCCTATTGGACACCTCAACCTGTCCACAAGTCTGTGGATGATAAGGGGTGGCAATTTTATGAGTAACTCCATATTTTGATAATAATTTTTCAAATTGCCGATTGCAAAAATGTGATCCCCCATCACTTATAATGGCTCTAGGTACCCCAAATCTTGAAAAGATGTTCTTTTTCAAAAATCTGATTACAACTCTGGCATCATTACTTTGTAGAGCAACTGCTTCTACCCATTTTGAAACATAATCAACAGCCACAAGAATATATTTATTTGAAAAAGAAGAGGGAAAAGGACCCATAAAGTCTATTCCCCACACATCAAAAAGCTCAATTACAAGAATGCTATTTTGTGGTACTTCATGTCTCCTAGAAATATTGCCAGTTCTTTGGCATGGAGCACAAGACATAATGTAATTCCTGCAATCATGAAATACTCTAGGCCAATAAAATCCACAAGATAAGATCTTAGTTGCAGTTCTTTCCACACCAAAGTGGCCTCCTGCTTCCTTAGAATGACAGTGTTGTATTATGCTAAGTTGTTCAGTTTCAGGCACACAGCGTCTAATTACTTGGTCAGCACAATATTTAAACAGATATGGTTCATCCCAAAAATAGTATTTCACATCATGCAAAAATTTCTTTTTCTGTTGAGATGACAAACCATATGGTGTGATGTTGCTAACCATGTAATTGACTATATCAGCATACCAAGGTAATCCTTGGATTTCTGCTACATGCAATTGTTCATCAGGGAACTTTTCATTAATGGGTGAATCTAAACAATCAGATTCCAAACGGGATAAGTGATCAGCTACTACATTTTCAGTTCCCTTTGTGTCTCTAATTTCCAGGTCAAATTCTTGTAGCAGTAGAATCCAACGAATTAGCCTAGGTTTAGCATCAGCTTTGGCAAACAAATATTTCAGGGCAGCATGGTCTGTGTATACTATGATCTTAGAACCTATCAGATAAGGCCGAAACTTGTCACATGCAAATATGACTGCTAAAAGCTCCTTTTCAGTTGTGGCATAGTTCTTTTGGGCCTCATTTAAAGTTCTACTAGCATAGTATATTGCATGAAATACCTTACCTCTCCTTTGCCCAAGTACTGCTCCTACAGCATAGTCGCTGGCATCACACATCAGCTCAAACGGAAGCTCCCAATTAGGTGCAACGATCACTGGTGCAGAAGTGAGTTTCTCCTTCAATAAATTGAATGCCTGCAAACAATTGTCATTAAAAACAAAAGCAGAATCTTTTTCAAGTAAATTACAAAGAGGTCTAGAGATTTTAGAAAAGTCCTTGATAAATCTCCTGTAGAAGCCAGCATGTCCTAAGAAGCTCCTTACTCCTTTTGTTGAAGTGGGTGGTGGCAACTTCTCTATTATCTCCACTTTTGCTCGATCAACTTCAATCCCTTTCTTTGACACCTTGTGACCTAAGACTATACCCTCTCTTACCATAAAATGACATTTCTCCCAGTTCAGAAGCAGATTAGTCTCCTTACATCTTTTAAGCACACAGCCTAAATTTGTCAGACAAGATTCAAATGACTTCCCAAAAACAGAGAAATCATCCATAAATATTTCAATAAAATTCTCTAACATGTCAGAAAATATAGACATCATGCACCTCTGGAAAGTGGCAGGTGCATTACAGAGACCGAAAGGCATTCTCCTAAAGGCAAAAGTGCCATAAGGACAAGTAAATGTGGTTTTCTCCTGGTCCTCGGGTGCTATATGAATCTGATTGTAACCAGAATAACCATCTAGAAAACAATAATAATCATGCCCTGCAAGTTTTTCTAGCATCTGATCAATGAAGGGGAGGGGGAAATGGTCTTTACGGGTAGCATCATTTAGTTTCCTGTAATCTATACAAACTCTCCACCCAGTCACAGTACGAGTCGGGATTAATTTATTGACCTCATTTTTAACCACAGTCATACCACCCTTTTTGGGCACTACTTGAACAGGACTAACCCATTTACTATCTGAGATAGGATAGATAATACCTGCATCCAACAGTTTAAGCACTTCTTTCTTCACTACCTCTTTGAGAGTTGGGTTAAGTCGCCTCTGTGGTTGCACTATGGGTTTGCACTCAGCTTCCAACATTATCCTGTGAGTGCAAATCAAAGGGCTGATCCCTTTGATATCTGCAATAGTCCATCCTATTGCCTCCTTGTGCTCTCTCAGCACGCTTAGGAGCTGTTGCTCCTGATCACCTGTCAAGGAAGAAGAGATAATTATTGGCAAAGTATCATCTATTCCAAGATAGGCATATTTTAAATGGCTAGGCAATGGTTTAAGTTCTAGCACCGGGGACTGTGTCAAAGATGATACTGGTTTTGTCGCACTAGTGCCCAGCTCCTCATAGTAGCGAGCCTTGATTTCTGATACCTTCTCCACAGATTCTTCCTCATGCTCATCATCATCACTCCAATCGTCCAGATCCCTAAGGACTGATTCCATTGTATCCACACCTGCTTTCTCCTCCACAGACTCAGAGATAAGCTCATCAATAATATCAATGGTGTAACATGATTTGCCATCATCAAATTTCTTTATGGCGTCATAAACATTAAAAGTTATTTGTTCATTCATAACTCTTAAAGTGAGCTTACCTTGTTCCACATCTATTAATGCTTTACCTGTCGCAAGGAACGGTCTGCCAAGGATCATGGGCACCTCTCTGTCCTCCTCCATCTCCAAGACTATGAAGTCGACTGGAAATATGAATTTGTCTACCTTCACCAGGACATTCTCAACAATACCCTTTGGATATTTGATACTCCTGTCAGCAAGTTGCAAGGTAATATGAGTTTTCTTGCATTCTCCAAGTCCAAGTTTCCTGAAAATAGACAGAGGCATTAAATTTATACTTGCACCTGAATCAATAAGAACGTTCTCAAAATGAAAATTCCCTATAGTACAAGGAACAGTGAAACTCCCCTGATCTCTTTGTTTGCGTGGTAAGTTAGGCAAGTCCTTTTGGAGAATCATAGAACACTCTCCTGTAAGCATCACAGGCTCACTCCCATCAAACTTCCTCTTTTTAGTGAGCAGATCCTTCATGAATCTAGCATATGAAGGCATCTGCTGGAGTGCTTCTGCAAATGGAATGTTGATTTGCAGCTTTTTAAAAACATCTAGGAATTTAGCAAATTGGGCGTCTAACTGTTGTTGCTTCAATCTTCCTGGAAAAGGGACAGGAGGAACATACGGTTTCACCCCTAGTGACTTCTGCCTTGGTTCCTCCACCTTTTGCTTACCTTTGTCTTTCTCCGGACTCTCCTCCTGAGTTTGAGCTTTTCTATTGACTATTTCCAATTCCTTGCCACTCCTCAGCATTATAGCATTGACACCCTTGGGGTTCTCTTCAGTGTTGCTGGGTAAAGACCCTGATGGTCTATTACTCAATTGCTGAGAAATCTGACTAATCTGACCCTCTAGGTTTCGAATAGTGGCTTGTTGATTCTGTAGCATGGTGTCAGTCTTTTGCATATAGCTCAACATGAGCTCTTCCATTCTCGACTGACTTTGCTGAGGTGGAGCATTCTGAGCAGGGCCTTGCTTTTGGAATCCAGGTGGCGGTTTAAGTGCATTATTCTCATTCCTCCATGAGAAATTAGGATGATTACGCCACCCGGGATTGTAAGTGTTCGAATAAGGCCCTTGATTACTCCGTTGGAAGTTGTTGACAAAGTTCACTTGCTCTCCATTGGGTGAAGCCGAGGGATTTCCAGACATGCATTCAAGAGTCGAATGTGGTCCTGAACACAACTCACAAAAAGCAACCTGATTAGTATTAAAAGAATGTGCTGAGGTGAGTTTACTTACCTGGGTAGTGAGAGCTGAAATCTGGGTTGTCAAATTAGCAATAGTGTCCATGTCATTGACTGATGCCACTCTTGATTTACTTCTTTCATTCTGCCAATTATGTGCACTGGAGGCCATCTCTTCTATCAAAGCACTTGCTTCATCATAATTCTTACCCATCAGTGCGCCTCCTGCTGCAGCATCTACTAGAGACCTCAATGTATCATCCAGGCTAAGATAGAAGACCTCAATTAGGAGATTATCTGGCAATCCGTGATGTGGGCACTTTCTGATTGCCTCCTTGAATCTCTCCCATGCCTCATAAAGTGATTCACCATTGAACTTGGTGAAGTTAGTGATTTCGTTCCTCAATCTTGCAGTCCTAGCTGGTGGGAAAAATCTCCTGAGAAACTTAGATGAAAGGTCGGCCCAGGTGGTGATGGACTCTTGTGGCAGTGAATTGAACCAGGCTCTCGCTTTATCCCTAAGCGAGAAAGGAAAAAGCTGTAATCTAATAACATCATCAGTGACATTATTCATCTTTACCGTGTTACAGTATTGGAGGAATCCTGCAATATGCTCATCAGGACTCTCGTTGGGATATCCTCCAAACTGATTTGATTGAACCATCTGGATGAGTGCTGGCTTCAGTTCAAAGTTATTAGCTGGAATAGTGGGCCTTCTGATCGCAGAACCCATAATAGTAGGTACTGCATAGTCTCGAAGTGCTCTGGCAGCACCCTGTATTTGGCGGTTGATGTCATCATCTGCCATCTCAACTACCTGCAATTCTTCCCTTCTTCTGTTCTCTCTTCTCAACCGATGCAAGGTGCGCTCTATCTCAGGATCTAATGGTAGAAGTTCAGCACTTCTACTCCTGCGCATAGAATACCTGCAAAGAGAACAAGAAATAAACACACAGTAAAGTGCGCCTAAATTAACAATAGAACTAAAGGTGGTCTAATATTAAGTTAATCCCCGGCAACGGCGCCAAAAACTTGATCCCTTTGCAAATATATATAAAAATAAGCTCAAATTCTACCAGCAAGTGTACTGGGTCAGATCAAGTAATATAGTGATGAATAGAGTGTCGATCCCACAAGGATTAATTAAGTACTAAACCTATATTAGATTCTATTATTATCTAAGCAATCAAATTAAGAGAATTAACTAATTAACTACTAATCAACCTAAATCGTCACAAAGAGCAGAAAGAGAATTGTACGAAAATATATCAATTGAAAGTGGGAAAAACAGAATCCACCCTAGTTTCACTAATCAGATTGCCATCATGTTATATAGACTGATAGCTATGTGATTATTCAAGTGAGTTTATCAAGCCTTTAAAATTAAAGTCTTAAACCTCTAATTAATCAATCAGCTCCCGCATCTCTAATTAATAGTGGACTCTAAATTATAATCATACACCTTCCAGTGCTATGATTGTCTAATGCCCTAAATTAATTATCCCTAATGCCTTAGCGAATAACTAACTAGAAACATTGCATTAATCCCTGGATAATCTCTAATTAAACTAATTAACGCAGCTATCGCATTTAACTAATTAGTTTAATCAAGAATTCCTAACAAACACTATATCAACTCCCGTATCAATAGTGTTTCTAACAATTATAACCAATTAAGAATTAAAATTGAAATTATAGGAATTGCAATCATGAATCATCAACACATCTATTAATCCTATAACATGGCGACAATCATCATATTAGCTACCTAGGGTTTCATCATATTCCCACAAAAGAAGCTTAGAATATCATGGAATTGAAAACACAATTATAATTCCAAGGAGTCATTGCAATAGAATTCATATTCAGCAGTAAACTCAAGATATTGAATCCTAAAACAAAAACCCAACAATTCCTTTAAGGAATTATCTCTTCCACAATTCTTCGCTTCAAATCAATTGATCCAGGTGACGGCTCCAGACAAGACCCTCTCCAAAAACTCTCTAGGTTAAAAGAATGGTGAAAGATGGCTCCCCCCCTAGGGTTTCCTAATCTTGTTATGAGGAGTATTTATATCCACAACAAAAAAAAGATTTCCGAAAGATATATGCTGGCTCCAAATTGCGCAAAACTCCTCAATATTGCTCGTAATTCCATCTAAGTCCTCAAAGACCTACAATATCAAATTACACATAATTAAGCACCGACTTCTTATAATTTCTATAAAATTAATAATAATTTAACATGAATTGCACAATAAAATATGAGTATAATATGCCCTTATCATACCCCTACATCGGGAGATGTTTCGCGTGCTCATCAATCACCTACAGATGCAACGGCAAGTGCTTCTTCGGGAAAAAAAAAGGAAAAAAGGTGAATCTGACTTCTCCACAATTTCTCAGGGCTTGAATACAATAGCAATCGAAATGAAAGAAGCTTGCATGATGATCTCAAAGAGTGTTCACTCAGACGTTTATCAAGAGAAGTTCCTTGAACTTCCGAGAGCTCTTCATAATGTTGATGGTCTGACTTCAGCACAAGTTCGCATGGCTATTCAAAAGTTCGGTAACCATCCGAATTATATTATACTTTTCTTTGGTACCGAGCCAGAGTATCGCTTGGAAATGGTGCAGGATTTCCTTACGAATCAAGCACCGCCTTCTACGTCTATGTAGACGACGAGCTCGTCGGGAGTGGCGAGTATCGGCCCAAGAAGGAGACTGCGATCAAGTTTCCCTGAAATTGTTGATTTCGGTGGTCTTTTTTTTGGCTCATTGAATTGTTAAATCTTTGTTGCAGACATTTTATCGGGGACGGACTTTTGTGGGTGATTTGCTCCTTATGTTGAATCTCGTACTTAAATATCAGTATACAAGGCTTAGATTGTTGTGCTTTTGGTACGAATGTGATTTCTAACTTTTAATCAATGTGTAGCTTATGAATTAATTTTGATATGATTTTTCGAGTTTTGTTTTTTTTAGCAGCTCTAATTTGTGGTGGGAATAAATGTCTTTTTATTTTTTTAGAAGTATGCAGTCGGAATGTTTTCGGTGCAAAAGTATAAAATGTGAAGGGGCAATAAGGATTTATGGAGGACAAACAGAAATTTTTACAGGCGCACAGAGCTGAGCATAGCTTGGTGTGGCAGCTGTATCAGTTGGTTCTCGATATTGGTTTCTTTCCCTGCACGAGGTTTGTGAATTTTGTCTACTGATTCATCTTCTAGGGGAAGACAGGATCCTGAGTCTGGAGAAGAGATACTTTAGGAATTCCAGAGACTGGGTCGATAACAGATGGGTCGAGATTAAGCCGAAACTGGACATAGTCTCTTTCCTATATTCAAATGGATCTCACAGGCCAAAACTTCCCCTGTGCTGTAATAGCATGGACGAACGGGAAGAGCTGCCCCCATTGAAGGATGTCAGTGGTCCCTCAACTCCCAATGCCAGAGTCATCACAGAAGATAAACAAGAATCCCCAGGGGAAACTCACACCGTTGCACAGATGAGCGAAGAAGCAGTTTTGTCTCCGTGATGGGGATGATACATAACAATAACATGATGTATAAAAAGAGAAGGAAGAAAACAGGAGGAGGTGATGGTAAAGTGTAATGATGATGTTGGTGGTCAGGGAAGATGAATTTGATCTTATGATAGAACGGTTAAATATAGTTAATGTGGTTCGAGTCTTTGGCCGGGAAAGTTGATTGTCAAAGATCGGGTTCGACAAGTACTTGTAGATAATAGATATGTCATAGGAGTGGGAGCAACCCCTTTCTTTCTTTTGTTAAGGGGAATTAGCTGCTAACCACAACAGTAACAGAGCATATAGCTGAAGAGGCAGATAATAATAGATGAGCTGAGGGGCATTTTGACTTTTTGTTGGGTACTTTCGTCTCAGCCACTGGGCATTTACTCATATATTAGCAAAACCTGTAAATCTCAGTAGTATTAATCATGCAATGGAATTCACAGTTCCATGCTCCCCCACCCCCCGATCAATCTTGCTAGGGTCCATCTGAAACAAGTGGTAGGCGTCCATCTTCTTGGTGACCTTACCTTTGAAGATCTCCACTGACATCACTTGCTGCATGCTGAGATAAACTTGTGGCGGTACAATTTCGGTGCAAAGCCTCTTCTCCTGCTTATTCAGAAGAACGGATCAGAACCAACCAATCGATATGTACAGAACTCGACCCACAAAGGAAAAAGGAGATATCAAAACCAGGGAAAAGTAAGTTTGACAATTCTGAGAAGAAAAAGTACATAGGACAGGTTTCTTGGGTTTCAATCGGTCTAATTACTAAGAAAAACAACAGGGTAATTAGTGTCGTGTATCTTTTGCAGTCGGACAGGTCAGTTCAACTCTTAGAATTTTTATTGGAACCATGGGTCCAATAGCAAAATTTGTTTGTGGAAATTTGTGTCAAAGTCAGAGTGGGAAAGAATATGCACAGGGGACTGCAGAACTTACATTTTCAGACAGCAAATCCGCACCGCTATAGCCCATTGTTTCCACAATGTTAGCAGAGCTTGAGGAACCCTGTCCCGCAGCTCTTGGGTCCGAAGATCCCATGAAGGCTCCATGGCTGCTGGGGCCCAGTTGAGAGCCATCTTTGGCCCTATGAGCACTCTCTTCAGCCTCCCTTCTCCTGTGCTCAAAGTACGCATCGGCCTCTGCTGGTGTGCGGCAACCTGCTGTACGGGCATCCTGCACAATTATTTCAAAGAATTTCCTTACACTCTCAAAAGAGTTGGTAACCACAGTGCAAAAAAAAATTACTATGCAATTTTCATTAAAGTTGTCTAGAATATCATACGTTTCACACCTTTGTCGTTCAAAAACCACCCATAATTTACAATGTCCTGCACACTCACTCATTTACACTCAGCACGCAGTTTCTGAGCTGGAAACAGATTTTGCAAAGCAACTCTCAAAAAGTGCTTCCAGAATGTGGCCGAGTTTCTGTGAACACTTAAATGGTACAAGTGCAAACTTGACGGAATAGCAGTCAAGCATATATATTTTATAGTGCAAAGAACAGATGCTCGATACTAATAGTATCAGGCTGTAGTTGCATTGAAAAAAATTGAATCCAAAGTTATATTTTTCAATAAGTTTCAGAGAAAAATTCTTGATTTTCAAAATATCAGTCTTGATTGGCAGGCTGAAGAACACATTGCCAGAACCAGATATAGTTGTGACAAAACAATTTGGCGGTTCTAAAGCCTCTATCTAGTTTGAGCACAAACTGATATTAAAACTTTTATGTAAATCACTCTCATCACTTCAAGCTGATGACACAATGAAGTGTAACACTTTGTAATTTCAAAAGCTTATGCTCTAATTTTTGAGCTATCAGCAATGCATCATTTTTTTTTTGCAGCTTCATTAATAAAGACTCTAAGCATATAGTTCAAAAAGGCTAAAGCAGGATAACGTGAAGCCAAAATTTTCTGAAAGGCCAAAGAAGAGAAAAGAATTATCTTCGTTCTTGCCTTTGCCTCTAGTAAAGAATTTGTATCCCCCAACAATGAGAACACCCCAGCCAGCCAAAGAGGCAATTACAAACTGCACAATGAAAAGAGTCAATTAGCACATCTGTTTACAAGAACTCAAAATGATACTTTGGAATGTATAGCATATGCACAGACAAGTTCTGTATGGTCTGAACTAGCCTCAAGAAAAATTTAGTACTGTTTTCAAAAGGCATTGTTTCAAAACTTCGCTTTCTAGAGAACACGCAAGTTGGGTATGATAACATACTATGCCAAGTAAATTCATACCAAGGCATCAAAAAATTCACTTAACGATGTCAAGAGTCATTAACCATGCATCCCTCACACATCAAATCCCAGCATAAAATGCAGTTGGAAGATCTCAAACAGAATGAGATAATTCATGACCGTCGAGTAAGTGACGATGTTTGGGGGGCACCCTTGGCCGTGCATTTCGTCGAACAATTCATAGACTTTAACGAAGTCGTGCAGGCAGCAATAACATCGGATTATGATGGAGTAGCTGATCACGCAGGCCTGGGTACCATGCCCCTTCATCTTTTGGATTGTCCATAGAGCCTCATCTACCCGATCGAGCTTGCACCATCCATGGATGAATATGTTAAATGTGTAAGCATCTGGGGGGATATGAGGCTTAAGCCAAGAATATCTCGCGAGCCTGCTCGACCTTGCCCTCTTTGCAGAGCGTATCAAGCAACAAGTTCATCGTCTCGATGTTCTTCTCCAACCCGAGATTCTCCAGCTCATCGAATATCCAGACGGCATCCCTCCAAAGTCCTGCACCAGCAAACCTTCTCATGACCTTGCTCACTGTGTTGAGACTCACAAAACCGCGTTTTAGCATCTCATCTAACATTCCCCTCATTCTCTCCATCTGCTTGCTCTTTCCCAGTATGTCGACAATCGCATCGTACGCTTCCGGGACGTGACAGAAGCTCGAACGCGATTCAGCCCATCGGAACACACCCAATGCCGATTTCCAGTCATCCCGAAACCGGTGGAGCAGCTTCTCTACGAGGCCATGGGAAAGCTCCACACTTTCACAAGCCCCATCATCGATTAGATTCCTACAAACCTCGTCCTCGCTGCTGCCGACCCGAGAATGGGGAAGAGCCCCCGAGGTGAAATGAACGCTAGGGTTTCTCGACAGTGCGCGAGAAAAATTGTATTTATATGAAGGATATTATTGTCTTTTTATCCTATTCCTATTATTTCTATTCCTTATTCAATCCAACCAGACATCAGAATTATAATTCTATTCCCTGTCTATTCCCTTCAACCAAACACAAAAATTTCATCAGAATTTTCATTCTGTTCCCTGTCTATTCTAATTCCAGTCTATTCTATTCCCTATCTATTCTAATCCTGCGAACCAAACGTGCCCTTAATGTAAAGTGAAGCAATAGCATATATGAAAAATTTGTCAGCTGTTGTTCTATTGCAGTGTATTTGTCCGTTCAAGATCGACTTTTCGATCCAAATGGACATGGCATATACCAAGAATTTTTTGTTCTATCACATCAATCGAGATCAAATTTTCTGGTCTTCTCAGAATTTCAGCACAGGACTAATGAGTTCATATGAAGCGAAAGAGATTTGTATACAGAGAATTCGTCAACAGTTGTCCTATTGTAGCATATTCATACACTCAACGTCGACCAGCACCAATCTCACCTGCCGGCTCTTGAAAGCCATCGGCATCTTTGGGACTGGACGTATAGGTAACATCTCTTCTGGTACGGCTTTGAGATCAGCAACATGTCGGATTTAAAAAGTTGGTGTTGATGAACAGAACAAGCAATTCAATTGTTCAATTTTGGCAGATTTTGTTATGATGAATAATTATTAATTCCAGATTATAGAATAATAATTACTTAGGCAAATTTCGATGAAGTCACTAACAGTGTTTTCAGAGTAAAAGAAAGTTGACAGAGAAAAAGTAATTTAATATATATATATATATATTTGAATTATAATACAACTTGATGTGTATTGCCATAAATGTAATCGATTCACACATATGTACGCATGGAACAAGTAATAAAGAGTGAGTAGAATATTATTTCCATGACGATTGATCTAGATCTTCACTAAGCACTAAGATTAAAACAAATTTTTTTATTCAGACGATCGGTTTTTGGGAAGAATTAATAAAAACGACAAATATAATGGTGATAAGTACCTAGAGCATACAACTTTCACTACGGCTATTATTAATCCGATCACTTTCTTCACTTACGACTGACTATTTGATTGTCTTGTTAACCTAGAATTTTCTATCTTATTGCATGTCTTCCGATAGCTACAAGAACGTATCCCCATGTATCGAATCGACTACACTATTCCTAGGCAATCAACTAGTGAGGACCCATTAAGATCAAATCATAATTGGCTACCTAAGGCGATTGATTATTCTTAATCCTCTTGCAAATAATCCCGTTTCCCAACGTGAATTAATCTTAGGCTATTCTATCCCACGCCTAAACCTAGAATCTGTTTTCTAAGTTCATCCAAGTTGCAAGAACAATCTAATTGATGGCCAATCAATCAAATAGCATTAAGAACGGAATAAAATAAACACGATCAATCAATTAATAAGCCAAGAATCAAGATCACGAAGTAAGAATAAACTTTAGCTTCCATTGAAACCCTAGGCAAAATAGATTCAACTCATGATAATGGAGCTCAACTACCAACAATTAGAAGAAAACATAACAGAACACAAGCATAAAGAAGAGTTGAAAGAAAACATGGCCGGTCTTGGGCTCAGGTCGTCTCTGTCTTTTTCTTCGTCTCCTGTTGCTCGCCCATGTATCTTTTTCTTCATTGGTGTCGACTCACTCTTCATATGTAGCCAAAAGGCCTTCAAATATCCCGAAAGAATCCCAAAAAATTCTCTATAAAATCCCATATATCAATTGCTGAAAATTAAGTAAAAGAAATCTAAATAATATTATTCCTTTCTAACTCAATCTTCAAGTCTTTCCATGGCAAGAGGTCCCACAATAGATGTTTCCATTATAGGAGTTGATACCGTGAATTGGTACTAAAATTTAGGATCCGGGTAAAAAGTTTACCATAAGATACAGAACAAATACATTGGCAAAAAATCATTTGAAAAATATTGTGATTGAAATAAAATTATGATAAATTGTTATAAATTAAAACAAGAGTTGTTAAGTTAAAAAAAATATTTATCCGTTCAGACATCGAAGTATAATTATATTTTTTTCGGTGAGTAAATATAATTATATATATATTTTTTGGTAGACTAGGGGCCAGAGCCAAATAAAAAAATCAAACGATACAATGACGTGAGATAACAACCCCGGGAATGTCGCCAAACAATAAATCGCCAATGCCGTTAGGAGAAACATTAAGAATATGGATGCCCAAGGAAAAACTCAAAAGAGTGTCGCGTGAGTCAATTTGCACGAGAGTTCTCTTCACGATAAATGTGCTAACTGAACCTCCACGGACCATTCTCGAACCGACCAATCCTGGATCTTAGGGATCAGCTGCAGAAGGGTAGGCGCAAAGTGTATACTTCATAATTTGTAATCAAATTAATAAATGCGAGCGAATATTTCTTCGTAGGTATAATCTGGTTATTTGATAACTTGAAGAATTCCCACATCTTGAATTGGCTTGGACCTACCCTGCAGCCCAAACCACTGGATCATATTGGTCCATGAAGTTCAGATTGGAACGATTTTTTAATCGGAAAAACTTCCTTTATTTGTACTTTTTTTTTCAATTACCAGAGAGATATAGGCCTATAAGGGATTAGAACAATATAAATAAAAGGGTGAGCAAATGTCATACTTTAAGAACCGGTCTTAAAATCTCTTGATCTGAGCTCAGGGCAATCTCTTGAACCGGTCTTAAATTAAATCTCAAGCCGCCCCATCCCGTGGGGTCAATCTGTCTCCAATCCTTCTTTTTCACAATTTGACCTCATATTTTGTAATTTGTCTCAATCACATCACCATTTTGTTAGCCAACTTCTCTATTTTGATATATAATTTTAAAATTATATATATTATGTGAAACAATTTTTTTTTTGTGCCCATTATAGGTAATAATAATTCATGAGTGAGTGAAACAATAAAGTAGAGGGGAAAGCACCTCACAAGCGGAGATGAGGCAAAATGAGTCTTCTTATACTACTTGCAAGCATTCTTGTTGCCCAAGTACAACAAGGAATAAGAAGAAATTTGCATAATAACTAATTTACATGATGAATTGATGAAGTTCGAGAACGGAGCATGTTCATGCCCTTGTATACCAAGGGTGTTAGAATCGCAATTCTACCTAGAATCGGTCGAGGGTCGTAGAATCGTGAATCGTAAGATTTTACCTATAATTAAAAAAAATAGCATATATATATATACACACGCACCAAATCCCATATCAGAAATAGTTGAAGTAAATATCAAATGATAAATCTTGCTGCCTCCTACTTCGTTCATCAAAATCAAATGGTGCTTAGTCTTTACAAGAGAGTGCTCCCACTATAACAACCTTCAATGAAAATTGACATAGTACCATGGTCACGGATCTTGTAGGCAAAGCAGCTTTTCCTCTCTAACTTCTTCTTGGTCTGTCCCTTTTTGAAATCATCTTTCTCTGGACCTAAAAAAGTCGAAAGAAATTCCAACCTAAATCATCTCAAACCTGACCGCAATCAGGGATCGGCCGGAACCCAATTCGAAGCAATTCCAGAAACTTTCCAGGTCCTCTATCACTTACGGTCAAGAGACAAGTTTCAAACATTTCATAAAATAAGAGAACCAATGAGCAATACTGTCGCACAATGAGAGAGATGAGGAGGGAGAGAGAGGGGACATACGACTTTGGATTGAAACCACTCTGCGATTCGAATAGCAATTCAGCCACGATTCTACCTTCCCGATCCATGAAATAGAATCGGAATCGCTAACTAGCCCTTGAATCGTAGAATCTTATGATTCTATGATTCGAATCATGATTCTAACAACCATGTTGTATACACATTATGTCTGCTGTCGAGTTTCTCCGTCTCACATTGGAACCATGTTGTATACACATTATGTCTGCTGCTGTCGAGTTTCTCCGTGTCACATTGGATGAGGCTGAGCTTCCTCCAATAATCCAACATCGCTCCCGCAAACTGCCCGTTGTGCCTTGCTGGTTTGAACTGTGGGTAGCGACCAATGAAACTGTTATCGAGCAATTTCCGGCCCTTCATGTACTCGTGCGCGACCCTCCATTTATTCTTCATTGGCGATGAACCAAAAAAGTTGTACAGCACCACATCCTACAGAAGTAAATGAACAGAGAATCAATTCACAATTTACTTCTAGAGAGAGAGAGAGAGAGAGAGAGAGAGTTCAGTAATGAAACACTCATCAGAAAACAAGCCATTAAAGTAATACCTGTTATCGAAAGAGTTCTAGTAATGATAAAATTCCCTATCGAAACATAAACTATCTAACAAATGACTTGTCGGAGAATGTAGTATGACCAGAATGGGCACAGTTCTGCTCAGAACAGTGCAGAACAGTAAGCAAATTCGACCTTTCAAGGACTGGTTTGCAGGCTACATCTTTAAAGATGAACTAGAAACACTACGTAGCTGAAAATATAAAACAAGCTTATGAAGCCAAACCTGAAACTCCAATCCTTTGCACTCTGATAAAGTTAAAACGGGGGCTTGCTTTCCAATAAGCCCGAGAACTTCCTCGTGTGCACAATCATCACGAACTATGATCACCTGCTCTGGCCCAAGGCCTGCAACATTCCCTCCCTCACCAAAAATAGAAACTACTGAGTTTTGGTTCATCTCTAGCTCAAGGAAAATCGGGCTTTCACCGCAAATGTGGCTCGTTTCTTGCCTCAGAACATCGATGGATGATGGGAAGAAATGGCACAGAAGGTTAGTGATGCTCTGTGCTAGCTTGAGGATGCCAGAATGCGTCCGGAAATTCTGGGACAATTGACAGATCTTAGAGATCTTCCCTCCAACTTCAGCTTCCTGCATAAAATCATTGTAGAACAACCGCCGCACATCCTCAAACTTAAAATCGATTCCCCTCCCGATTGTCTGTGCAGTGTCTCCCGAGAAGACAAAGCCCTCCTCAACATTGTCAGAGACGTACTTGAAAAGATCGATCTGCTTCATAGTGAGATCTTGAACTTCATCGATATAAACATAATCCATATCATCGCCTCTTATCTTTTTGCATCTGAGACGGGAGTGTAGATCATTCACAATATCTGAAAGGTCAAACTCTCCCCTCTCCGACTTCTTCTTTTCATACTCAAGAAAAACATCGTACACTTTATGCCGTTCCTTCTGGGTTAGATGTGATCCACGACCATCCGAGAGTGAGACATAGTCTGTCCTGCTGAGCCTGCCACTACAAGAGTTCCCCACTTGGAGTCTGCCTTTGATGTGAGATATTATCTCTGTAAATACTCTTGAAGGGTCGAGTTTTCTCGTAAGCCTTTCATTGAAATGAGGCCAATAAACTGCACAAAACTTCTCGTAGTTGACCTCTTTCTCTTGTACAAATGCTTGCAAGGCAAGTGATCTTGCAGCTCCAACTTTCTCCTGACATATGTCTCTTGATAGAGGGAATTTCTCGAAATATGAGACACCGATGCTTCCATCGAGCATTATCAGAAACTTAGTAAAAGTTATGACAAGGGGATACGATTTGTGAGGAATATCAATGAAAGAGTCGGGAATGTCCTCGAACTGGTCTGCCTTGTTGGTGAAGTCAACATCAGTTGAAGAGCTCTCAGCCAAAATGTTTCGTCCACAGGTAAAGCTGTAAAGGTGGCAAACTTTGAAGTTCCAAAGAGAGAAAAATCACTGCAGTATCCAATTTTATTAGATCCAAAGCTGATCAAGTGTGTTGGGCAAATGATTAGGAAGACAAAGCTGCTGTTTGATATTATTCAATTCAGTACTATCTATTGTTAAACAGGTTAATCATGTATGCATAATCAGCTTAACTGACACCAATTAATTTCCTTCATTGTCGTTAGCAATTAAAATACTGGTACCGACCTTTTCAGTTGTGAAAGCTGCTGTTTGACAGCAAAACACAGCTTCGAGCTGACAGTAACGAAAAGTTGACGCAACACATATTTGCTTGCCTCTTCAAGCATCTCCTCAGAATCCTCTCTCCTGGAATTGGAACCCCCAGTGATTCTGTAATCACTCGTAGCAATTTGGTGAAGTTGCTCCCTCTGAAGCAACTTCATCGTCAGAACAGTTGTCTTCCCAGTTCCCGACCTTCCCAGTATGAAGGTGCTTTGTGGAAACTGAATTATCTCGCGCTGTTCCTTTGTCACTTCGAATGGGAGCTCCACTTCATTCCCATCTTTGTCAGATAGCAAGTGATTGATTGTGCCAGATGACAGTGAATAGAATTTCATCAACAGCAAGCCGTCCTTCACCTTTGCACGCTCTGCGTACAGTTGAGAATCTGGAGAGCCTTTGCTATTTTTGCCCAAAGAATTTCCCCGACGGAGAAAATCAAATGGAGTTTCCCAAGAAATTGGAACCTGGAGATCTCTGTAAAAAGGCAATATGAAAGCAATTACTTGTCACACAAGAAGAGCATCAAATTCAACCTCAGAAGATCTGTTCTGCATTAATAGCATTAAGCTTGTCTCTTCATTTTGGAATCATCTTCCAAAACCAAACTGGACAGTTATTAATGCTAACATATCACAAGTGATACTGGACATACCCTTCAAAACGCTTCTCCTTGCAACGACTGACATATTCATCAGTGAATCTCATGTATACACCATTGAGACGTTCGATTGTTTTTGCAGTATCTTCCAGGGGCAATACATCCCAAATCTTCAAGATTTGGATGTATTTGCTTTCCTTCTCGATGTCCACTGTACATAAGATATAGAGGTTCTCAGGCTTAAATTGTTTTATGATCTGAGAGGAGCTCTTGCAGATTAAGTCGACATTTCTCCGCTTGGGTCTCCACCCACTGGAGAGATTCATGAGAAGGTTCACCACTAATGACCTTGTGCGGCGTGACGTCAACTTCCAAAAAGGCTGACGGAAGCTCTCGCTAAAGATGACCTGAAATTACAAGAATTCAACAATGGAACAAGTAAATACGATGATGCATGGATTCCCAAGTCGGAGACTAAAAGAGGACTTGGCAGCTTATAAGCCCTCTGGTCTCCACTTGTTTAACCGAGCCACTGAGGTCTTGTATGTCCGTTTTGTTTAACTGAGGTCATGAGGTAGCAACAAATTTGCTTTATGAAAAAAAAAATTACATATGTATATATACAGGGGATAAACTATTTCAGACCTTCCACTTAGCATCTCTGAAGAGTACGTTGTTTGAGGTAAGCAAATCATCGAGCTGATCGTACTTTCTCTTAGCTTCCAAGATCGTCTTTGCTAATCCTTCATCATCGTCTGCATTGAAGAAACACCGACAATTGATAGCATGGCAAAGCAATGCTTGCCACACTGTTGAACTCCCTCGCAGAGTTCTTTGGTTCCCCAGAATCCAAAGACAGTATCTGGAAAACCATCAAATTATACATATAAGCTAATGCAAGAAATTCACGACAAGCTATATTTTTTCATAACTTTCAAACAAGACATTTTTCCATGTGAAAACTTTTTCAGAAAATATATTCTTTCCATAAATTTCTTTGCTTTTCAAGGAGACAAAAAACTATTAAATGGAAAACGGTTTTCTAGAAATGGAAGCCACTCGAGATGACGAGGGAGCAACCTTGCACGGGTTAGAGCAACATTCGTTCGATTTCGGTTAGCCAAGAACCCAATAGATCCCCGGTGGTTCGATCTTACAGTGGATAAGATAACTATGTCCTGCTCTCCGCCTTGGAACCCATCCACTGTGTTTACAGCGACCGTGAAGCCATCAGAATATTCATATTTCTTGCCAAGCCTTTCACTAATCGTGCCAACCGGAGCAGCATAAGGTGATATTATCCCGACACTGAGATTCTCCTTCGATGACAAGCTCCATGCTACACATAAACAAACAGAGAGAGGACAAACTGTCAGCTTAGGCCGTAAATGATTAAATTTTGGAAGCCTTCATACAAATACATGTCAAAATAATCAGTAACTGACAATGTTCGCACCGGCAATCAAAAATTGTAACAGCTGATATTAGAATATAAACAGAATGTCATCATATTCCCGACTTTCGGTTCCCATTTGTTTATGGGTACTCGATCAAAATTCCAGTCCACTTATCCAACGGTGTAATGATTTTCCCTAAATGATTACTCACAGAAGTTTCCTACTGCTTAGAAGTACCTTTGTAAAGATCGCTCAAAATCTGAGCAGCGACATCGGCCTCTACAAGGTTTCTCAGACTTGATCCATCAACTTCTCGCTCTTCCCTTCCCTCAGAAACATTTATGAATGAAAATGAGCCGAACATCAGCCCTGGTAGATATTGCCTTGAGTAACTTTCATGCTTTACATTTGGGCCATCGCGAATTTGGCCGCCATAGAATGTCCGATTTGGAAAGCAACTTATTGATGGGTGCATTCTGTACTGCACATTGAGTGGATGCTTCAGCTTTCCTAGGGAACTCAATCTCTCAAATAAACTTCGACCGAAACAAGCCTCTTTTGAAACCTGTGAAAGCAGATTGACAATAAATATTTCTGATAAAAAGCTAACCCAATTTTCAATGAAAATATAAAACTTGGCTTTAAACCTTTACGTACATCACTCATTACAACAGCAGGTAATTGACGGTCATCCCCAACAAGTATAGCATGTCTAAGTCCAAGAAGTTGGAGTGGAATCACTGACTCGCATTCTTTCATCTGAGCAGCTTCATTAATCACCAACAACTGTGGCGGCTTCATATCCAGAGAGTGCAGCTTGAAAGTTAGTCTTAAAGGAAGGGATCTCCAGCCCGTTAAGAGAATCCCGAACTGATTTTAACTCAGCGAGGCACTCAGATCTCTTCATGTATAGTGCAGACAAGGGGCCTGTTAGAACTGAGTACACAAGGTAGAGAGGCATCTCTCGAGGGGCTTCACAATATACAAAAATCTCTCCCTCAAAAACTCGAATAACGATTTTCTCTTATCCAGTTCATCTCTGAGATAGATATTGTACTGAGGAAGAGGATCACTGAGAAAGGTTATTGCAGAAGATAAGCAATACTTCCACCTAGTTGTCGGGGCAGTGCATTCTGCGATTCTCTCAACACGATTATGCAAGCATATGTCTTCAACTTCCAAGTCTTCTACCTTGAGCCGCTCCTTGTTTCCGAAGAGAAGAACATCTCCTAAGGAAGCTGACCCTCTCATGAGGTGTACCAACCGAGAGGCAATTTCAATTACAGCAACATTGGTGGGGGCACAGACAACAGTCCTGCGCTTCATTCTTAGGAGGCTCAAGAGCATAATAGCAGTCACTTTCGTTTTCCCGGTCCCTGGTGGGCCCCATATGAGTTCCAGCACTGGCTTATGCCGACAGCGGATCTTACGAAGACATGTAAGGATTGCTTCCGCTTGGCTCTCGTTCAGATGGTTCAATAAGTTCCCTGTGAGATTCTCTCTGCAAAAATCATCACTCGGGACAGTGCAGAGACTGCATTCCTCCTCACCCTGCCAATCAACAAATTTACAATCAGGATCATGGCATTTCTGTTTTAAGAACAAATATAAGATAGGAAGCTGGAAAGCTATCTTATACGTCATTAAGAAATAGGGAAAGCTAAAACCTTCCAAACGCATAATATACGTCAACTTGAAATTCAGACTATAACACACGATATACTTACCGAAGAATCAGTGCACAAAACTTCCTTTAGGACATTCCAGTTACGACTCAAGTGCAAAGCCGTCCATATCCTTATGTGAGTAGTCAAGTTCACACCCAATGAAATGGCAAATAACTGCCTCTCTTCCAATTTTATATCTCCCATTTTCTTCCATGTGACTACTTTAAAATATACCGATGCGAAATCTCCTTCACTCTCGTCATCGGAGATTTTAGTAACAGATGCAAATGCCCATGTCCTTCCCATCCTCTGCAGATCGGAAACTGTTTCCGGTACTGAATCAGTTAAAATTAATACGTCTCTTGGCAACATCTTGTATGGTTCCTTCCCCCCCTTGCTCGATCTGTTTATCCAGAAATCGACCTTAACTTCATAAAAATTCTTCCCATGGGGCCTGCACTCCTCGAATCGCATCACTCTGGCATAAGGTAGAGTAGAGATCGCCTCCATCCCGGAGCATATTTCAGCTCGCGTTTCTTCCAGCAAAGGGTACACAAATGACCCGAGATAGTTCTCCACCGAAGGAAATCTCTCTGGTATCTCATCCACCTAACAAAAGGGAAGTCCTGGTTGGTGATCAAGCATATTTTGGCGGAAAAAAAAAAAGGTTTGTAGAGCGGCAATGACGGAAATAACCCTTCAACATGCGAGATTATTCGGTGATCCTACATCGCCACGTGGCGTGAGAAAGCACCAATTAAATTGCAATAAAGTGCTAATCACTTAATTAATTGTGGTAAGTTCTATTAATTGAAGCAAGCTTATTGGTTCTTCCTCGCCACGTCATTATGAGGTAGGATCATTTAAAATTTTGTCCTTCAACAGCAACGCCATGGAAGGACTAATTAGGAAAGTGATAAGGAAACAAAATTCATCAAGGGAAGCAAGCAAGAACCTGGTTCTTGTAGAGGTTTTCGTTGAGGATGTCTTCGATGGACCACGAGAAGACTATGTCGTTCAGCTCATTGTTTATGGCCATGGCTGGTGGCCTTCTCCATCTCGATCCTTCAGCGCCTTCAACGACTTCTTCAACTTTCTTGGCGAAAAAGACGAGCCCCATTTTCTTTCTGTAACTGCAATCGATCAAGATCAACCATACAACTTCCGGAAAACAGAGCGAAACAGAGCAAATGAAGAGAAGAGTATGGGTTTTTCTTTTGATAAATGAGCTTCACATCTCAGCAGTTTTACAAAGAGACGTCGGGTCTAAATAATTAAAATAATAAATAGAAATAGAAAATAAAGAAAAGTAATACAAAGTATAGGATACTTTCCGGAAGCGATCGTTGGTCTGTCTTCCGTTGGCACATTCCTCAGCTAAGTGCACTGATTCAACTTCGTCAGTCACCACTCACCCTGCGGCCCCGTCTCGTCGTCACATGTTCCCTACTTCACTTTCCCAAATTATAACTTTAATTTCTTTAATTACTAACAACTAATAATTTCTATGATCAGATTTTCTAAAATAATATTTTTTTCTCTTTTTTATTTAATTAGGAATTTATTTGTCACATCTCTGGCATCACAAATACCCCACAAGTTTATAAGTCTCGCCAAGAGCTATGTATGCATGTCTAATGATGAGGACTTTTTTTTTTTTTTTTGCTGAATGAAAGGTTAGGTCGAGTTATTAGTCTGCTGTGGCTGCCCCAACTAAGGGAACCTGGCCGTCACGAAATGTTCATTTCGCCATAGCTAGCTGAGACTTAGCCAAACTTGGTCACCGCAGGCCCACCATCACACTAGTAAATTAAGTCCAAGTCCCACTGGATCAACCGCTAGCCCATAATACATCCACATAGTGGCGAGCTTTACGTCCTCAGTACGATTTGAACTCGTGATGTTCAAATGGAACACTTGGAACTTAATCACTAGACCACCGTACTGGTGATATGTCTAATGATGAGGACTTGATTTCACAATTTCGTGGACAAACAATTATGACTTGTACTTTCTAATATGTTGAATTGGCATTGTTTTTAAAAATAAATAAATAAATAGTCATATAATGATTCAAAAAGTGATTGCACCACACGATAATTAAATTATAAAATTTCAATGGTACTGCGTATTCTACAATTTTTAAAATATAAATACTTGTAACCCTCTAGTCTCTGCTTTAAAAATATATATTTTTATATAGCTTTATTGTCAATTTAATAGTCAAAAACCAAAATAAATATTAACTTCCATTCAAAAGCAGGCTAATAGAATTGCTTCAAGGTTAAGAGGAAGCGCTTACTCTGAAACATCTGATTATTAATTTATTTTTTTGGATATAAAGATATAAAGGGTCAATATTATTATACAGTTAAGAAATTCCTGGTTATTATTATTGCTTAAACATTCAAATAAACAAATATTTTAATAAAAAATTAATGTTGGTCTGCCCAATCTATTCCTTAGTTTTCCCCAATCACCCGTGTCAATTAGATATTTTTCTCATGCTCTCATCCTTACTTTTCTAAAAGATCCTATATATGTTTTTGAATAATGACTTCATGGTTTCATACTTTATTTTTGGTAGAAATTGTGTGTAAAAAGGCAAGACGAGTGAAGATAAAATTTAAGGAACTAGTTAATAGTTAATATATCTATATATATATATATATATAGATGAATCCAAGTGCCTTTAATAATGGCGTGATAGTAAATATATACAATTAGTTCACATTAACAAAATATTTATCAAATAAATAAAAATAAAAAATAAAAGATATGTCCAATATATATATATATATATAGATATTAGGATTATTTGAGTATATATATGACTTATAAAAAAATCATTATATATCGTCTATTTTTTAATTTTTTTATACATCTTTCTTTTTTCTGGTGGATAGTTCTTTTATACATCTTTACATTTACATGATATTTTAAGGCAAATTTACTATATATATGTTGTATTTTCATGCGATAAGCGAAAGAATTTATTTAATTTATTTTATATATTTGTATTGTGTGTATTGATTATTTACATTAGAATTGGTAAAATATTATATTACCGCGCCAACCAATATTTTACCAATAATGACGAAAGAATCGAAAGAAAGGAGGCATGAGTGATTGTGTTGACCAAGGTAAGCATTCATGACGATTAAAGTTTCTTCCCGTGCGATCTTACCTTCTTATATAAGTTTCTTATCTTCTTATAGAAGTTAAGTTATATACTTTGAGACCCAAATGATGGAAAAAGTGACTTGTCACAAGAAGAAGGAAAAGCTGAAGGGATTCGATTCTTCGGATCACCAAGGCACGTGCTCCAGCCATCTATTAAAATAGAACCGGATAGTGGTAGTGAACCGGGGGAGGGTCATCGGTCATGTGAAGGGTAATAAAAAGCAACTATACCTGCTTTTCAGAACCAGAATGAGATACCTTACTACTGACTGACATTCAACCTTATCGGAGAGGAGTTGAAACCCAATAATATATCCGTTTCATTGCTAGTCCCCCGAACCCCTCTTTTCGTGGGACGGCTAATGTAATCTATATACATATATATATATATATATGTGTGCGCGCGTGCGCGTGTGAAAGCAAAACACGAGTTGAATTCATGCGCTGTTACATCATCAAAAATAAGAAACGAAACTCTTTCGTTTTGCCACATCATCACTTATGTATTAATAAAAATTTTTGCCATTAATTATCTAGTAGAATTATATTATTTGCATATAGCCCAACAAAATATATATAAGAGAACACAATATGCAGTAGATTATATACATTAGTTACTATTTGGGAAATTTTTTATATTGTAGCAATCGAATTGCCATTCATATATATTGTAGCAGAATATAGAGTTGTAAACTAATATTAACGAGGGTTTATAATATTTATATATTTGTCCTTTACATTATGGGAAAATATATTTTCATAATATTAACCAGAATCAAATTGTCATTTATATAATATTATTTGTTTATATTATTGCAATGGGAGAAGGAACCAGTGTGCAGCCATGAGGCAGGCAAAGGGAGAAGCAAAGGTAAAAATACTTTTCTTTGAACTGGTACTCGCCTAATAAGAAAATTTTATATTTGCTTTTGCGGATTGAAGAAATCATTCTTTCATACTAAAATCATATTCACATGTGATATACTTGAAGTTTTTTACTGTTCATTTACTTATATTTTTTTAATGTATAATTTTGCAGATTTTGAGGCACTACAATGGTTTATCACATGATAAAAGTATTGGGCAAAGACACATGGACAATTGGAGAACACAATATGCAGTAGATTATATACATTAGTTACTATTTGGGAAATTTTTTATATTGTAGCAATCGAATTGCCATTCATATATATTGTAGCAGAATATAGAGTTGTAAACTAATATTAACGAGGGTTTATAATATTTATATATTTGTCCTTTACATTATGGGAAAATATATTTTCATAATATTAACCAGAATCAAATTGTCATTTATATAATATTATTTGTTTATATTATTGCAATGGGAGAAGGAACCAGTGTGCAGCCATGAGGCAGGCAAAGGGAGAAGCAAAGGTAAAAATACTTTTCTTTGAACTGGTACTCGCCTAATAAGAAAATTTTATATTTGCTTTTGCGGATTGAAGAAATCATTCTTTCATACTAAAATCATATTCACATGTGATATACTTGAAGTTTTTTACTGTTCATTTACTTATATTTTTTTAATGTATAATTTTGCAGATTTTGAGGCACTACAATGGTTTATCACATGATAAAAGTATTGGGCAAAGACACATGGACAATTGGAGAGAGATTGACAAGATTGTGGGATGCCGTGAACATAAGGACAAATGAAGTCATTAGTCTTGATATGATTTTCCTTGATGAAGAGGTATGTTTTGGTATTTTTGACTAATTATAATATTTTGAAATACAAAACTTGATTATTTATTTAATTATGATTATTTATTTAATTATGAAGAATTTCAAGATAACTACATATAAGGAGATAATGTACTTGATATTAATTATTATCATCATCATCATAATCATCATCATCCTTGTTTAGGACTATTTTTCATACTAATTCAAAAGGAAATTTTTTTTAGGTATATACTAAAATATTATTAAAATTATTAGTTTTGTTTATAGTTGAGTTCTAATAACGTATTCAAAAATCTAACACATGAATCTTTTATCATTAATTGTGCAGTACAATATATAGGTTATCTATATATAGCCCAAGAGAATATATACAAGGGAACAAAATATACAATAGTATATATATATATATGCATTACGCTATAGATTAACTATAACCTAATAAAGTTAAATTTAAATATAAAATGGATAACATATATTATATAATAATTTGTTGTCCTTTACACACAACTTAAATATATTGTGCAATGGATAAAATAGATAACATTTGCATATATATCAACGTGTACATATATACAATATCCTTATTTAATAAAAATCAATATCCGCTATAAAAATATATATACTAGAACATATGCATACAATCTTCACTTTAGAAAATATATATTCGTAGTATATACAATATATTGAGACTTAGACTACTATTACCGATTATATATGTCGTATATATTATAGAGTGGAATTTAGACTATTATTTCTTGAGATAAATAATTTCATTATATTGAATTTTTTGTATTTTATATTCGATAGGAAATTTCTTTATTAACCTGTATGACCTTTGCACTATATATATATATATTGTACATGTTTATTTGATATACTAATATCAATATCTTACACCAATTTGGTCGATTTGCAAGACTTCACTAGTATTTCACTAGCTTCGTTAGGTTTTCTCAAAATCCATGATCGTCAAATTTAAATTAATTTTTTTAGGATGTTACCTTTTTTAATGGATGTTAATTTGTTCAGCACATTTAGTATTTGCTTAGAACTATTACATTTGCATGAAAATTTTTCTATATCATTTATTTTTAATATATACCTTAATAGATTTTGAGATGGTGCAATGATTTATCATATACTAAAAGAATTGGGACTGGAAGAGGTAAAGAAATTATCAATTTTGATATGATTTTCCTTGATAAAGAGGCATACTTTGTTAGTTTGACTAAGTATATTATTTTGTTAATAAAAATAAATTAATATTAATTCATTTTTATAATGAATTTATGATTCATTGATGCATGTACGTATACGAAAATCTTAGATTGATTTATTTTAGGCCTTATTTTGAGAAGAAGCTTAAACACAATTAATAATTTCAAGATAATTACACTACCATTGAAGTATCATCCAGTTAATGTTGAAGTAAAGATATCGTTTTTACTTAGTCGATGTGAACGAATAAGTAGATGTTTTTCTCATGCTCTCATCCTTAATTTTCTAAAAGATCCTATATATGTTTTTTAATAGTGATTTCATGGTTTCATACTTTTTTTTGGAAGAAATTGTGTGTAAAAAAGCAAGACGAGTGAAGATAAAATTTGAGGAGCTAGTTCATAGTTAATATATCTATCTATATATATAGTTAAATCCAAGTACATTTTATAATGGCGTAATAGCAAATATATATAATTAGTTCACATTAACAAAATATTTATCAAATAAATAAATATAATTAAAAAATAAAAGTTATGTCCTAAAAATATATTATACACATATATATATAGAGAGAGAGAGATTAGGATTATTGGAGTATATATATAACTTATGCAAATAAAAAAAAATCATTATACACATATATCTTCTATTTGTTTTAATTTCTTATACATCTTTACTCTTACATGATATATTTAAGGCAAATTCACTATATATATCTTGTGTTTTAAGGGATAAGCCAAAGAATTTATATAATTTATTTTATATATTTGTATTGTGTGTATTGATTATTTACATTAGAATTGATAAAATATTACCGCGCCGAGCAATATTTTACCAATAATGATGAGAGAATTGGAAGAAAGGAGGCATCAGTGATTGTTTTGACCAAGGTAAGCATGCAGGACGATAAAGTTTTCTCCCCGTACGACCTTCACCTTCTTATATAAGTTTCTTCTTGCCACTACCTTCTTGTAGAAGTTAAGTTATATCCTTTGGGATCCAAAAGATGGAAAAAGGAACTTGGAAAAAGAGATGACTAATGTAATATATATATAAACAAAATACGAGTTGAATTCATGTGATGCTACATCATTAAAAATAAGAAATTGAGCTCTCTCGCTTTGTCACGTCATTACTTATGTATTAAGAAATTTTTTTGTCATTAATTATTTTTGCAACCGTGAAGCTGTTCCTCTCCCAAATACTATCTTATCTGGACAAATGAAATTAATTCATATGACTTCTTCCTGGATGGCTTACCTCAACATTGGTCCAGAGAGAGAGAGAGAGAGAGAGAGAGCATTTCTTCTCTGGAGGGTTACCTCAATGTCAGTCCACCTTAGGGGGAAAATGGAAGACAAGGATTCATAAAGTATCAACAATTTCTTCTTCTTCTTTTTTGGGTATGTATAAAGCATCAATAATTTCTTAATTCTATAATTGAGATTTTAATTTTTCGTTACCCTTTAAATTTTTCCTTTTTTTTGGTCGAAAACCCAAATATTGCTCGATTGGTTGTTTTCTTTCGATAATATACCTTGCTAATATATACATTAGTTAAGCAAATTCTCTTAAATGGCATTATATAATTATGGATCTGTAGTACACCACTAGAATTAATTATTCTCCGAAACATGACAAATTATTTTTTCATCATGCGATTCCAACACTAAAAGATGACTTTATTAGTCCTAGTTTAATTGTAATGTAACCCTTCAAAGCCTTGAAAGAAGTAAGACTCCTCTGAAACTCAAGAACTGTATCTCGGTTGAAAGATAATAATAATAGGAAAAGGGACGGGTCGGCAAGGAAAATTAGAGAATGGATGGTAAAAAAGGCTCTTCATGAGGTAAGGGTACTTTTGGAAGTAGGAAAAGGTTAAAGGGTACTTTTGAAATTTAAATGTGGAAAAACATCATGAGGAGTTTCCCACTTTAATATATAAATATAGATATAGATAGATTTATCGTATTCAACGAACTTAGTATGGATTGATAAATAATTATGGGCCTTTTTAAAAAATTAAAAAGCCTTCTCGAATATTTGAAAAAACTCATTGAAATACGAGATACTGTTTTTCAAATATAGTACACTGAAAATTCTATAAATGGTGAATTGAAAATTCATTATATATAATTTATGTAAAAAAAAATCATTACGCACATATCTTCTCTTTGTTCTAGTTGTTTACACTTTTTTTTTCAGCGGATAGTTCTTTTATACAACCCAGATGATGGAAAAAGGAACTTGTAACAAGAGATGGCTAATGTAATACAGACATATAAAAGCAAAGCACGAACAGAATTTATGCGCCGCTACATAATCAAAAATAAGAAACGGAGCTCTCTCGCTTTGCCGTGTCAGCGCTTATGTATTAAGAAATTTCTTGTCATTAATTATGCAGTATAATATATATTATTTGCATATAGCCCAATAAAATATATACAAGAGAACTAAATATGCTGTAGACTATATACATTAGCTACTATTCGGGAAATATTTTATATTGAAGCAATCGAATTGTCGTTCATATATATCGTAGCAAAATGTAGAGTTGGAAACTAATATAAACGAGGGTTTATAATATTTATGGATTTTCCCTTTGCATTATGGGCAAATATATTTTTGTAATATTAACCACAATCAAATTAGAGTTTATATAATATTATTTGTTTATAATATTGCAAAAGGAGAACCAACAAGTGCGCCGACCAAGCGGCACGCAAACGGAGAAGCAAAGGTAAAAATCCTTTCCTTGAACTTGTACTTGCCTAATAAAAAATTTATATTTTCTTTTGTGCATTGAAGAAATCATTCTTTTATATTAAAATCATATTCGCGTGTGATATACTTGAATTTTTTTACTTTTCATTGACTTATCTTTTTTAATGTATAATTTTACAGATTTTGAGACATTACAATAGTTTATCACATGATAAAAGCATTGGGCAAAGACACATGGACAATTGGAGAGAGATTAACAAATTGTGAGATGCTGTGAACACAAGGACTAATGAAGTTATTAGTCTTGACATGATTGTCCTTGATGAAGAGGTGTGTTTTGGTATTTTTGACTAATTATAATATTTTGAAATATAAAACTTGATTATTTATTTAATTATTATTGTTCCAAATGAAATCATGGTTCTTTAACACATGCATGAATAAGAAAGTCTTAGATCGATTTGTTCAGATCTTTTCTTTGTGAAGGAGGTTTATACACCGTCAATAATTTCAAGAAACTACATACAAGGAGATAATCTACTTGGTATAAATCATCATCATCATCATCATCATCATCATCATTATTGTTATTATTATTGTTATTATTATTATTATTATTGATTATTTTTCATACTAATTCAAAAGGACAATTTTTTAGATATATACTAAATTATTATTAAAATTATTAGTTTTGTATATAGTTGAGTTCTAATAATGTGTTCAAAAATCTTACACATGAATCTTTTATCATTAACTATGCAGTAGAATATATAGATTATATGTATATAGCCCAAGAGAATATATATAAGGGAACAAAATATACAATAGACTATATATATACACATTAGGCAATAGATTAAGAACAACCTAATAAAGTTAAACTTAAATATAAAATGGATAACAGATAGTATATAATAATTTGTTGCCGTTTATGTTCAACTTAAATATATTATACAATAGATAAAATAAATCACATCTGATATTAACGTGTGCATATATACAATATCTTTATTTACTAAAAATCAATATCCCCAATAAAATATATGTATACTAGAACATATACATACAATCTTTTATTTTAGAAATGTATATATTTGCAGTATATATCATATATTGAGACTTGGACTACTATTATTGATTATATATATGTTGTATATTCATATAGTGGAATTTAGACTATTATTTTATGAGATAAAAAATTTCATTATATTGAATTTTTATTTTATTTTTTATATTCGATAGAAAATTTATTTATTAATCTATATGACCTTTGTACTATATATATATATATATTGTACATATTTATTTGATATGCTAACATCAATATCTTACTCCAATGTGGTCGATTCACGAGACTTCATCAGTATTTCATTAGTTTCATTATGTTTTTTCGAAATCCATGATTGTCAAATTTATCTCTTTTTTTTCAATAAAGGTAATTTGTTTATGATGTTATCTTTTTTAATGGATGTTAATTTGTTTAGTGCATTTATTATTAGCTTAGAACTATTATATTTGAATGAAAATTTTTCTATATCATTTACTTTTAATATATACCTTAATAGATTTTGAGATGGTACAATGGTTCATCATATACTAAAAAAATTGAGACTGGAAGAAGTAGCATGGACGTCTAGAAAGGACTTGTATGTCTCAACTTGAGTTTTTACCTGGTTTCAAGTAGCTCAGGTCAGGATACAGAAGATCTTTCTAGATCACTTCAGATCGATCGTTTCTTTGGCTTTTTCGGGGTTCTTGCATAACCCTGGATGATCTAGGGTATTGGTTGACACTAGCTACAGGCCGAGGTGGCCAGCATTGCGATGTTTCCCTTTTCTGAAAATAATTTTCAAATAAAGGGTAAAATCGTCTTTTCACAAATCAGCGACACCTCTAGGGTAGCTTGACGGAAACACTATAGTATCAGGATAAGAACATGCTACCTGTTCAGGTGCAGGTTCATCTGCAAAGCCTTTTCCTATCCACTGATGAGTTTCTGTCATCCTATCGTAGACTCGGATAACTAGAACAGTTATCTCTGTCACAAAACATGCAAAATGTTGATTAATCATTCACTCTGCCTAACCAAACATTAGATAATGGTTAGGGGGACTCTAAGTTCCAAATCTAGAGTCAAAACACGAGTTTGGCTAATTCAGTGTCACAATACAGAACAACTGTAAAAGCAATCAATACATATGAGATTTGACTTTATTTATCAAGTTCTCAAAGCAAAGCCGAATGCAAAAATGCTTTACACACGTTTGCTTGTTTAGCATATGGCATTTGCTTGCAAAATATCCGTGGTTTAATAACTTGTTAATCCATGTAAACTCGTTAATAACAAACACATTGTCTGCAATATGCATGTTGTTTGTTACTTTTATGTTATTGCTTGTCCATGCGAGTCGAGCTCGACCTATAGGACGCATTGCACTTAGGATTTAACACCCTAACCATCAGTCACGGGGTCCAACGCCCTATTCACTGAGAGCGTATTTGAATTTCAGTTTTTCGATGTTTCCCTGAACTCACGGTGAGTCGGAGCGGAATAATAATTGAACGCAAACGAATTGGGATTCAATCATTTGTAATTTTTATTTATTGTTTTTCTGAGAGCATTGTAAGTATTTTATTTTGTACATTCATTCTGTAAGAATCCCAGTTGATGAGTGAACGGTCCGAGAGTCGAACCAATCGAATCGGTCCAATGTTTGCCCAGACAAAAGTAAACCCAATATCTCGCGGCTCTGGTTCGCGCAGGAATTCAAAAATCATATTTTGATGAACTGTAACGCAAGATTGTGAACCGATTCCCCAACATACGGGCCTACTTCTTTCTCGGCTTCCCAACCAACATCGTTTAGTTCACCGAATTTCCGGTGTCAAAACGTGTAAGCCGAGCGTAGCTTAATTCATGTGGTAAATGATTAAAACATGCAAGCCTAGCAAACTAGAGTACCGAAAGGGCATACGGGATATAGGCCCGCACGTAACGTGAACTCCCGAACACGGACTTTCCGATTCCGTACCGACCAATGCCTTAGCAAAACTAGGTGTTCCATACCCCTAGACCTGGGTAACTTATCGGCCATCGACCTTCGGGTCGTAAAATGATAAGTGATGACTCCTTCTCACGCGTGTCCATCACGCATCCCCGGGAAGGTGGATACTCTCAAGCCGCGCAATCCAAAAGCACGCATGCGGGCCCCGACGAGAGTCCACATTCGGGTCCGTACAATAATAGAGTTCAACAACCAAGAATTCGAAGAAAAATAATAGAACACAAGCATAAAGAAGAATTGAAAGAAAACATGGCCGGTCTCGGGCTCAAGTCGTCTTTGTCTTCTCCTTCGTCTCTCGTTGCTCTCCCATGTATCCATTTCTTCATTGGTGTCGGCTCACTGTTCACATTTAGCCAAAAGGCCGTTAAATATCTCAAAAGAATCCCAAACAATTCTCTATGAAATCCCATATATCAATTGCTGAAAATAAAGTGAAAGAAATCTAAATAATATTATTCCTTTCTAACTCAATCTCCAAGTTTTTCCATGACAAGAGGTCTCACAATTGATGTTTCCATTATAGGAGTTGATACAGTGAATTGGAACTAAAATTTAGGATCCGGGTATAAAGTTTACCCTAAGATGCAGAACAAATACATTGGCAAAAAATCATTTGAAAAATATTGTGATTGAAATAAAATTATGATAAATTGTTATAAATTAAAACAAGGAGTTATTAAGTAAAAAAAAAATTCTTTATCCGTTCAGACATCGAAGTATAATTATATTTTTTTCGGCGAGTTAATATACTTATATTTGTATTGGAAGACTAGGGGCCAGAGCCAAATAAAAAAATTAAACGATACAATGATGTGGGAAAACAACCCGGGAATGTCACCAAACAATAACTGGTCAATGCCGTTAGGAGAAACACTAAGAATATGGATGCCTAAGGAAAAACTCAAAGAACGTCGCGTCAGTCAATCTGCACAATAGTTCTCTTCACGATAAACGTGCTAGCTGAACCTCCACGGACCATTCTCAAACTGACCAATCCTGGATGTTAGGAATCAGCTGCGGAAGGGTACGCACAAAGTGTATACTACATAATTTGTAATCAAATTAATAAATGCGAGCGAATATTTCTTCGTAGGTATAATCTGGTTATTTGATAACTTAAAGAATTCCCACATCTTGAATTGGCCTGGAACTGCCCTGCAGCCCAAACCCCTGGATCATATTGGCCCATGAAGTTCAGATTGGAACGATTTTTTAATCGGAAAAACTTCCTTTATTTGTACTTTTTTTTTTCAATTACCATAGAGAAAATGTCATCCTTTAAGAACCTGTCTTAAAATCTCCAAGTTCCACTTCTTCAAGTGTAATGTAGGTATGCCCAAAGTCAAATTGAGAACCACTTAAATTCAATCTCAAGCTGCCCCATCCCGTGGGGTCAATCTGTCTCCAATCCTTCTTTTTCACAATTTGACCCCACATTTTGTAATTTGTCTCAATCACATCACCATCTTGTGTGCAAACTTCTCTACTTTGACATTAAATTTTAAAATTATATATATTATGTGAAACAAAAAAAAAACATTTTTTTTGCCCATTATAGGTAATAATAATTCATGAGTGAGTGCAACAAAGTAGAGGGGAGAGCACCTCACAAGCGGAGATGAGGCAAAATGAGTCTTGGTAACTTGCTAGCATTCTTGTTGCCCAAGTACAACAAAGATTAAGAAGATATTTGCATAATAACTAATTTACATAATGAATTGACGAATTTCGAGAAGAGAGCATGTTCATGCCCTTGTATACGCATTCTGTCTGCAGCTGTTGAGTTTCTCCGTTTTATATTGGATGAGGCTGAGCTTCCTCCAATAATCCAACATCGCTCCTGCAAACTGCCCATTGTTCTCACAAATCCAAAGCCTTTGCCTTGCCCGGGTGATAGCAACGTACAGTTGCTTCAACTCTGAGCACAAGATGTTGTGCCTGGCAGGTTTGAACTGTGGGTAGTGACCAATGAAGCTGTTATCGAGCAATTTCCGGCCCTTCATGTACTCGTACACGACCCTCCATTGATTCTTCATTGGCGATGAACCAAAAAAGTTGTACAGCACCACATCCTACAGAAGTAAATGAAAAGAGAATCAATTCACAATTTACTTCTATAGAGAGAGAGAGAGAGAGAGAGAGAGAGAGAGAGAGAGAGAGATAGTTCAGTAATGAAACGCAAATCAGAAAACAAGCCATTAAAGTAATACCTGTTTTCGAAAGAGTTCTAGTAATGATAAAATTCCCTATCGAAACATAAACTATCTAACAAATGACTTGTCGGAGAATGTAGTATGACCAGAATGGGTACAGTTTGGCTCAGAACAGTGCCGAACAGTAAGCAATTCGATCTTTCAAGGACTGGTTTGCAGGTTACATCTTTCAATCTGATTTTATCTTTATGGACAATCTTTAAAGATGAACTAGAAACACTACGTAGCTGAAAATATAAAACAAGCTTATGAAGCCAAACCTGAAACTCCAGTCCTTTGCACTCCGTTAAAGCTAAAACGAGGGCTTGCTTTCCAAAACGTCCGAGAACTTCCTCTCGTGCACAATCATCACGAACTATGATCACCTGCTCTGGCCCAAGGCCTGCAACATTCCCTCCCTCACCAAAAATAGAAGCTACTGAGTTTTGGTTCATCTCTAGCTCAAGGAAAATTGGGCTTTCACCGCAAATGTGGCTCGTTTCTTGCCTCAGAACATCGACAAATAATGGGAAGAAATGGCACAGAAGGTCAGTGACGCTCTGCGCTAGCTTGAGGATGCCAGAATGCGTCCGGAAATTCTGGGACAACTGATAGATCTTGGAGATCTTTCCTCCACCTTCAGTTTCCTGCATAAAATCATTGTAGAACAACCGCCGCACATCCTCAAACTTAAAATCGATTCCCCTCCCGATTGTCTGTGCAGTGTCTCCCGAGAAGACAAAGCCCTCCTCAACATTGTGAGAAACGTACTTGAAAAGACCGATCTGCCTCATAGTGAGATCTTGAACTTCATCGATATAAACATAGTCCATATCATCGCCTCTTATCTTTTTGCATCTGAGACGAGAGTGTAGATCATTCACAACATCTGAAAGGTCAAACTCTCCCCTCTCTAACTTCTTCTTTTCATACTCAAGAAAAACATCATACACTTTATGCCGTTCCTTCTGGGTTAGATGTGATCCACGACCATCCGAGAGTGAGACATAGTCGGTCCTGCTGAGCCTGCCACTACAAGAGTTCCCCACTTGGAGACTGCCTTTGATGTGAGATATTATCTCTGTAAATACTCTTGAAGGGTCGAGATTTCTCGTAAGCCTTTCATTGAAATGACGCCAATAAACTGCACAAAACTTCTCATAGTTGACCTCTTTCTCTTGTATGAATGCTTGCAAGGCAAGCGATCTTGCAGCTCCAACTTTCTCCCGACATATGTCTCTTGATCGCGGGAATTTCTCGAAATATGAGAAACCGATGCTTCCATCTAGCATCATCAGAAACTTACTAAAAGTTATGACAAGGGGAAAGGATTTGTGAGGAATATCAATGAAAGAGTCGGCAATGTCCTCAAACTGGTCTGCCTTGTTGGTGAAGTCAACATCAGTTGAAGAGCCCTCAGCAAAAAAGTTTCCTTCGCAGGTAAAGCTGTAAAGGTGGCAAACTTTGAAGTTACAAATAGAGAAAATTCACTGCATGTCCAATTTTATCAGATCCAAAGCTGATCAAGTGTATTGGGCCAATGATTAGGAAGACAAAGGAAAAACAAAAGGAAAGATGAGCGACTAACTTAGCAAAGATTTGCTCTGATTAATATAATTCAATTCAGTACTATGTATTGTTAAACAGGTTAATCATTATGTATGCATAATCAGCTTAACTGACACCAATTAATTTCCTTTATCGCAGTTAGCAATTAAAATACTGGTACTGACCTTTTCAGTTGTGAAAGCTGCTGTTTGACAGCAAAACACAGCTTCGAGCTAACAGTAACGAAAAGTTGACGCAACACATATTTGCTCTCCTCTTCAAGCATCTCCTCAGAATCCTCTCTGCCGGAATTGGCACCCCCAGTGATTCTGTAATCACTCGTAGCAATTCGGTGAAGTTGCTCCCTCTGAAGCAACTTCATCGTCAAAACAGTTGTCTTCCCAGTTCCCGACCTTCCCAGTATGAAGGTGCTTTGTGGAAACTGAATTATCTCGCGTTGTTCCTTAGTCAAATCAAATGGGAGCTCCACTTCATTCCCATCTCGGTCAGATAGCAAGTGATTGATTATGCCAGATGACCGTGAATAGAATTTCATCAACAGCAAGCTGTCCTTCACCTTTGAACGCTCTGTGTACAGTTGAGAATCTGGTGTGCCTTTGCTATTTTCGCCCAAAGAATCTCCCCGACGGAGAAAATCAAATGGAGTTTCCCAAGAAATTGGAACCTGGAGATCTCTGTAAAAAGGCAATATGAAAGCAATTACTTTTCACACAAGAACAGCATCAAATTCAACTTCAGAAGATCTGTTGTGCAGTAATAGCATTAAACTTGTCTCTTCTATGGAATCATCTTCTGAAACCAAACTGAGCCTAAGCAATTTTTGAGAAAACTAGTGCAGTTATTAATGCTACAATATCACAAGTGATACTGGACATACCCATCGAAACGCTTCTCCTTGCAACGACTGACATATTGATAACTGAATCTCATGTATATACCATCGAGATGTTCGATTGTTTTTGCAATATCTTCAAAGGGCAATACATCCCAAATCTTCAAGATTTGGGTGTATTCGCTTTCCTTCTCAATGTCCACTGTACATAAGATAGAGAGGTTCTCAGCCTTAAATTGTTTTATGATCTGAGAGGAGCTCTTGCAGATTAAGTCGACATCTTTCCGCTTGGGTCTCCACCCACTGGAGAGCTTCATGAGAAGGTTCATCACTGATGACCTTGTGCGGCGTGATGTCAACTTCCGGAAAGACTGACGGAAATTCTCGTCAAAGATGACCTGAAATTACAGGAATTCAACAACGGAACAAGTCGATACGATGATGCATGGATTCCCAAGTCGGAGACTAGAAGAGGACTTGGCAGCTTATAAGCCCTCTGGTCTCCACTTGTTTAACCGAGCCACAGAGGGTCTTGAATGTCCGTTTTGTTTAACCAAGGTCATGAGGTCGCAACAAATTTGCTTTATGCAAAAATAAAAGTACATATATATATATATATGTATACAGGGGATAAGCTATTTCAGACCTTCCACTTAGCATCTCTGAAGAGTACATTGCTTGAGGTGAGCAAATCATCGAGCTGATTGTACTTTGTCTTAGCTTCCAAGATCGTCTTTGCTAATCCTTCATCATCGTCTGCATTGAAGAAACACTGACGATCGATAGCATAGTAAACTAATGCTTCCCACACTGTTGAACTCCCCCGCAGAGTTCTTTGGTTCCCCAGAATCCAAAGACAGTATCTGAAAAAACCATCAAATTATACATATAAGCAAATGTAAGAAATTCACGACAAGCTACATTTTTCCACGTGAAAAATCTTTCAGAAAATATATTCTTTTAAAAAATTTCTTTGCTTTTCAAGGAGACAAAAAACTATTAAATGGTAAACGGCTTCTAGAAACAGAAGCTACTTGAGATGACGAGGGAGCAACCTTGCACGGGTTAGGGCAACATTCGTTCGATTTGGTTTTGCCAAGAACCCAATAGATCCCCAGTGGTTCGATCTTACAGTGGATAAGATAACTATGTCCTGCTCTCTGCCTTGGAAACCATCCACTGTGTTTACAGCGACCGTGAAGCCATCAGAATATTCATATTTCTTGCCAAGCCTTTCACTAATTTCTCCAACCTGAGCACCATAAGGTGATATTATCCCAACACTGAGATTCTCCTTCGATGACAAGCTCCATGCTACACATAAACAAACAGAGAGAGGACAAATTGTCAGCTTAAGCCGTAAGTGATTAAATTTCGGAAGCTTTCATACAAATGCATGTCAAGATAATCAATAACTAACAATGTTCGCACAGGTGATAAAAAATTGTAACAACAGATAATGGAATATTAACAAAATGTCATCATATTCCCGACTTTCAGTTCCCAATAGTTTATGGGTACACATCAAAATTCCAGTCCACTCATACAATGGTATAATGATTTTCCTAAATGATTACCCGCAGAAGTTTCCTACTATTAGCTTAGAAGTACCTTTGTAAAGATTGCTTAAAATCTGAGCAGCAACATCGGCCTCTACAGGGTTTGTCAGACTTGATCCATCAACTCCGCGTTCTTCCCTTCCCTCAGAAACATTTATGAATGAAAATGAGCCGAACATCAGCCCTGGTAGATATTGCTTTGAGTAACTTTCATGCTTTACATTTGGGCCATCGCGAATTTGGCCGCCATAGAATGTCTGATTTGGAAAGCAACTTATTGATGGGTGCATTCTGTACTGCACATTGAGTGGATGCTTCAGCTTTCCGAGGGAACTCAATCTCTCAAATAAACTTCGACCGAAACGGGCCTCTTTTGAAACCTGTGAAAGCAGATTGACAACAAATATTTCTGATAAAAAAATTGACAATAAATATTTCTGATTAAAAACTAACCCAATTTTCCATGAAAATATAAAACTTGGCTTTAAACCTTTACGTACATCACTCTTTACAACAGCAGGTAATTGACGCTCATCTCCAATAAGTATAGCATGTCTAAGGCCGAGAAGTTGGAGTGGAATCACCGATTCGCATTCTTTCAGCTGAGCAGCTTCATCAATCACCAACAACTGTGGCGGCTTCATATCCAGAGAGTGCAGCGTGAAAGTTTTGGAGACTGTGCAAAAGATCAATGAAGCCGATTGAAAGCAGAACTCCTTTATCTCGTCCACACTCTTAAAGGAAGGGATTTGCAGCCTGTTAAGAGAATCCCGAACCGATTTTAAGGCATCGAGGCACTCAGATCTCTTCAAGTATAGCGTAGACAAGGGGTCTGTTAGTGCTTCGGACAAACACTTGTCCTTCGATCGGCATGAAAATGACTCCTCCCATCTTTGAGAGAAGAAAACCAAATTCTTTCCGGATAATAAATCACTGAATGATTCGAGATGGCCAAGAAGCTCTGTGATCTCATGAGCGATATGCTTCGGAACATAACTTGCACATATCTGAGTACGCAAGGTAGAGAGGCATCTCTCGAGGGGCTTCACAATATACAAGAATCTCTCCCTCAAAAACTCGAGTAACAATTTTCTCTTACCCAGGTCATCTCTCGAATAGATATTGTACTGAGAAAGAGGATCACTGAGAAAGGTTATTGCAGAAGATATGCAATACTTCCACCCAGTTGTCGGGGCAGTGCATTCTGTGATTCTATCAACACGATTATGCAAGCATATGTCTTCAACTTCCAAGCCTTCTACCTTGAGCCGCTCCTTGTTTCCGAAGAGAAGAAGATCTCCTAAGGAAGCTGACCCTCTCATGAGGTGTACCACCCGAGAGGCAATTTCGATTACAGAAACATTGGTGGGGGCACAGACAACAGTCCTGCACTTCAGTCTTAGGAGGCTCAAGAGCATAATAGCAGTCGCTTTTGTTTTCCCAGTACCTGGGGGGCCCCATATGAGTTCCAGCACTGGCTTATGCTGACAGCGGATCTTACGAAGGCATGTAAGGATTGCTTCCGCTTGGCTCTCGTTCAGATCGTTCAATAACTTCCCTGTGAGATTCTCTTTGCAAAAGTCATCACTCTGGACTGTGCAGAGACTGCATTCCTCCTCACCCTGCCAATCAACAAATATAAGATAGGAAGCTGGAAAGTTATCCCAGAGCGAAAGGATTTTTTTCAGTAAGAAGCAGCGGGGAAAAAAGCAATAGGGAAAACACAATAATCCTTTACCAAATTAATTACAAAAGCTAAAACCTTCCAAATGCATAATCAACTTGAAATTCAGACTATAAGACACGGTATACTTACCGAAAAATCAGTGCACAAAACTTCCTTTTGGACATTCCAGTTACGACTCAAGTGCAAAGCCGTCCATATCCTTATGTTAGTAGTCAAGTTCACACCCACTAAAATGGCAAATAACTTCCTCTGTTTCAAGTTTATATCTCCCAATTTCTTCCCCGTGACTACTTTAAAATATACCGATGCGAAATCTCCTTCACTCTTGTCATCGGAGATTTTAGAAACTGACGCAAATGCACATATCCTTCCCATCCTCTGCAGATCGGAGACTGTTTCTGGTACTGAATCAGTTAAAATTAATACGTCTCTTGTCAACATCTTGTATGGTTCCTTCCCCCCCTTGCACGATCTGTTTCTCCAGAAATCGACCGTAACTTCATAAAAGTTCTTCCCATAGGGTTTGCACTCCTCGAATCGCATAACTCTGGCATAAGGTAGGGTAGAGATCGCCTCCATTCCGGAGCATATTTCAGCTCGCGTTTCTTCCAGCAAAGGGTACACGAATGACCCGAGATAGTTCTCCACCGAAGGAAATCTCTCTGGTATCTCACCCACCTAACAAAAGGGAAGTCCTGGTTGGTGATCAAGCATATTTTGGCGGGAAAAAATGGTTTGTGGAGCTGAAATGACGGAAATAACCCTTCAACAGCTACGCCATGGAAGGACTAATTAGGAAAGTGATAAGGAAACAAAATTCATCAACGGAAGCAAGCAAGAACCTGGTTCTTGTAGAGGTTTTCGTTGGAGATGTCTTCGATGGACCACGAGAAGACTATGTCGTTCAACTCATTGTTTATGGCCACGGCTGCTCGCCTTCTCCGTCTCGACCCTTCAGCGCCTTCAACGACTTTTTCGACTTTCTTGGCGGAAGGGACAAACCCCATTTTCTTTCTGTAACTGCAATCGATCAAACCATACAACCTCCGAAAACAGAGCGAATCAGAGCAAATGAAGAGAAGAGAAGAGAAAAGATGGCTTATGGGTTTTTCTTTTGGGAAAGCACTTTTACGAAGAGACGTCGGGTCTCGTCTTCCGTTGGCACATTCATCAGCTAAGTGCACTGATTCACTTCGTCAGTCATCACTCACCCTGCCGCCCCGTCTCCTCGTTACATGTTCCCTGCTTCACTTTCCCAAAGTATAACTTTAATTTCTTTAATTATTAACAACTAATAATTTTTATGATCAGATTTTCTAAAATAATATTGTTTTCTCTTTTTTATTTAATTAGGAATTTATTTGTAACATCTCGGACATCATGAATACCCCACAAGTTTATAAGTCTCGCCAAGAGCTATGTATGCATGTCTAATGATGAGGACTTGAATTCACAATGTTGTGGACAAACAATTATGACTTGTACGTTCTAATCTGTTAATGTCGGTCTACCCAATCTATTCCTGAGTTTTCCCTAATCACTCGTATCAGTAGATATATTTCTCATGCTCTCATCCTTACTTTTCGAAAAGATCCTATATATGCTTTTTAATAATGACTTCATCGTTTCATACTTTTTTTTGGGTAGAAATTGTGAGTAAAAAAGCAAGACGAGTGAAGATAAAATTTAAGGAGCTAGTTAATAGTTAATATATCTATATCTATATCTATATATATATAGTTAAATCCAAGTGCATCTAATAATGGCCTTAATAGTAAATATATACAATTAGTTCACATTAATAAAATATTTATCAAATAAATAAATAAAATTATAAAATAAAAATTTATGTCCTAAAAATATATATACATACATATATAGATTAGGATTATCTGAGTATATATATAAGTTATTCAAAAAAAATTCATTATACGTATATATATCTTCTAATTGTTTTAATTTTTTATGGGATAATTGCGTCATATAGCCTAACGTTTGAAGGAATCCTTAGTTTTATCCCAAACTTGATTTTTTACCTAAGATATTCCAACGTTGACGTGTTAGTTTCACATCTATCCCGACGCTAATTTCCCGTCCAAAATTGACGGAATTGCACACGTGGCACGTTAATTTTGTAACAAGTGTCGGGATAGATGTGAAATTAACGCGTCACGTGTGCAATTCCGTCAATTTCGAACGGAAAATTAGCGTCGGGATAGATGTGAAACAAACACGTTAATGTTGAAATATCTAAGGTAAAAAATTAAGTTTGGATTAGAACTAAGAATTCCTTCATACGTTAGGCTATATAACGCAATTAACTCATGTTTTATACATCTTTCTTTTTTCCAGTGAATAGTTCTTTTATGCATCTTTACTCTTACATGATATCTTTAAGGCAAATTTACTATATATATATATTTTGTATTTTATAGGATAAGCGAAAGGATTTATTTTATATATTTGTATTGTGTGTATTGATTATTTACATTAGAATTGATAAAATATTACCGCGCCGATCAATATTTTGCTAATAATGACGGGAGAATCGGAAGAAAGGAGGCATCAGTGATTGTGTTGACCAAGGTAAGCATGCATGACGATGAAGTTTCTCCCCGTACGACCTTCACCTTCTCATATAAGTTTCGTCTGGCCACTACCTTCCTATAGAAGTTAAGTTATATCCTTTGGGACCCAAATGACGGAAAAAGGAACTTGTAAAAAGAGATGACTAATGTAATATATATATATATATAAACAAAGCACGAACCGAATTCATGCACTGCTACATTATCAAAAATAAGAAGCGAAACTCTCTCATTTTGCCACGTCATTACTTATGTATTAAGAAAATTTGTTGTCATTAATTATTTTTGCAATGGTGAAGCTGTTCCTCTCCCAAATACTATCTTATATGAACAAATGAAATTAATTCATATGATTTCTTCCCTGGATGGCTTACCTCAACGTCGCTACACACACACACACACAGAGAGAGAGAGAGAGAGAGCATTTTTTTCTCTCGAGGGTTACCTCATTAGGGGGGAAATGGAAGAAAAGGATTCATAAAGTATCAAAAATAAGAAGCGAAACTCTTTCATTTTGCCACGTCATTACTTATGTATTAAGAAAATTTTTTGTCATTAATTATTTTTGCAATGGTGAAGCTGTTCCTCTCCCAAATACTATCTTATCTGAACAAATAAAATTAATTCATATGATTTCTTCCCTGGATGGCTTACCTCAACGTCGCTACAGAGAGAGAGAGAGAGAGAGAGAGAGAGAGAGAGAGAGAGAGAGAGAGAGAGAGAGAGAGAGAGCATTTTTTCTCTAGAGGGTTACCTCATTAGGGGGGAAATGGAAGAAAAGGATTCATAAAGTATCGATAATTTCTCCTTTTTTTTCGGTAAGTATAAAGCATCAATAACTTCTTAATTCTATAATTGAGATTTCAATTTTTAGTCACCCTTTAAATTTTTCATTTTTTTTTGGGTCGAAAATCCAAATGTTGCTCGATTGGTTGTTTTCTTTCGATAATATACCTTGCTAATGTATGCATTAGTTAAGCAAATTCTCTTAAACGGCATTATATAATTATGGATCTGTAGTACACCACTAGAATTAATTATTCTTCGAACCATGACAAATTACTTTTTCACCATGCAATTTCAACACTAAAAGATGAGACGTTCGCTTGTGCAGGCTCCTTCTGAAGTTGTGGTTGGCCGAAGAATTCCTCGTCTCTCAACAATCTCTCAGTGATCGGTCCTAATGTTGGTGAGGTCGATCATAGTGGCTGTGCTCGAAGGAAAAAGTGTCTTGGGAGACGTGCGGCATGCATCCTGTGGCGAGTCGGTGAGGTCCTCGTAGATTGGCGGGCTCTATCGAGGTGCGAGCAAGAGGCCGAGTGAGGCGTCTCTTACCAAGACGAAATATGAATGACACCCTAATTTGTAAAACATATGATGCATGTGTACGAAGAAAGTAAATGCCCACGGCTTAGTACAAATTACAAGGTACATCGCTCTTGAAACAGAAAAGACTCAAGTGGCACGTAGGCCGACTCGATGGACTGTTCGTCGAAGCCGAGTTAGAGGATGGCATGGAGCTCCTGCAGAATGCATGGTTTTAGTGCTACAGGAACCGTGCTACGTAAGGATAGGGGCTCCCGACCCCGACTCAAGGGTGTCAATTCCTTGAAATCGGGCGGGATCTTTGGGGGCCTAATCGACGGTCCAACCGTGCGACGTACCCTTACTCGGAACCCCTATCTAACCTGTGTTTCCTAACATCGGTCGTGGGACACGACCCGTAGGTACCTGAAGCTAGTATGATATGCAATGTGCGGGAAATAAAAGTGCGTAAAGTAGATAGGCGGAAAATTGCGAAAAGCGATAAATAAACAAGCAAACAAAGCAAGCGGGAATGAGCCCGAACCCTGTAAGTGTCCCCAGTGGAGTCGCCAAGCTGTGCGCGCCCGAATTTCGTCTCGTTGGGGCACGCGTGCGCGAGCCTATGCAACGCGGCTTGGGAGTGTCCACCTTCCCGGGGATGCGCAACGGACGCACGTGAGAAGGAGTCGCCACTTGCCATTTTACGACCCAAAGGTCGAGAGTCGGCAAGTTACCCGGGTCTAGGGGTACGAGGGACACCTAATTGCTAAGCCCTATGGTCTGCGAAACCCGAGGTTCCGAATTCGGGGGTTCCGTTACATGCGAGCCTATATCTCGCATGCCCTATCGGTACTCTAACTTGTATAGGCTTGCCATTTTAATTTAATTACCGCTTAATTAAGTTCTACTCATCTTACGCGTTTTGACACCGTAAATTCGAAGAAACACTCCGACCGTCCACTCTCCGACTGGGATTCTTACATGAATAAATGTACAACATAAACCCGTACATTGTTCTCTCAAATGAATAAAATACAAATTACAACAACTGAATCCCGGTCGGTTCACGTTCGGTCATTATTCTACTCGTGCTCACTGTATGGTTTGAAAAGACTGAAATTAAAATTAAAGCAACGCGAGCTTAGAGAGCCAAGAGTCGGGTCCAACCGAACCAACGGATGGCAAAAGAGTCACTTGACTCTCTTGATAGCCGTAAGATCGGTTGAGCTCTCGGGTCATGTCCGGCCGCGACTTACTTTACCCAATCCGAGTCGTCTTCCACATAGACATTACTAGGAGCGAAGCAGTAAGTCGAAACAAGACTCGATTCCGCACTCGAGTTGCGTGCGCTAGGTGTGTGGGGGCATTGGACCTCGTGATTGACAAGAGAGGGTGTTGGACCCTGTGTATATCGTATCCTAAGGATCCAGGCTCGACTTGCAATAAATAAACCGAAAACAAAGAGTTGTGTCTTTTAATGCCGTGTTTACGTGATCAGCCAATTCGTGCGGGATTTCGATCAAAAGTGTATCTAATTATTCACATGTGCACATGAACAAGCAAAATCAGTCACGACATAATTTAATTTTGTCAATTTTAAGTCTGAATAATTAATTAAACTAATTTTGATGTATTTAATCGATTTAATTCCCTTAAAGCTGAGTGAACATGAGATTGGTTCGTGTGAATTCGTTCTCGCTTCAAACAACCAGTTTTAATGTCGACTAATTAAAAATGTTCCAATTCGTGCTTTCGTCGGTTTAATTAAAACACAATTATTTATTTATTTTTTTGTTCCATTTTTTCTATTTCCCAATTTTCAATTTTTTTAACACGACAATCACATATTATCACCGCAATCATCAAATTTATTCATAAATTGAGCCCTACGCATGCCACTAAGTCGGAATAATATACCTAGTATTGGTTTAAACCGGAAATTGGGCGGTCGGACAAGCTGGAGGCCGTCTGCACAGTGTAGACCGGCTGCACGGGCGGTGGGCCGGGCGTGGGCGGACTGGGCTGAACGCGTTGGAGTTGGGCCGCAGAAGGCAGTTGGGCCGCAGAGGGGCAACGGCTGGGCCGAATCAGCGGGTGAGCTGGGCCGTAGAGGGGATTTGGGCGAACTGGGTCGGGCGTTTCGGGCCAAATCCGAGGCGAGGCGGAACGGGTCGATCGTCTAGATTGGGTCGGGTCGTCTCGGTTGGACCAGACTGGGCCGAATCGACTGGGCTGGACCTGCGAAAATCGAAAGAAGACGGGTCGAGCCCGTGAGAGAGGGATGACTGGAGAAGACGAAGCTGGGCGGAGGAAAAGAGTCCAGCAGCCGCGGACAGCGGTTTCCGCCTCTGGGCGCCGCGGCGAGAGCGCGGAAGACGGCGGCGAGCACCGCCTGGGCTGCGCCGTACTCGGGAGGGGCATCATGAGGCTCGGGTCGGTCAGGATCGAGGGGAATTTTGGGTTTTTGGCGAGGTTTTCGAGTTTTTCCGGCGAGGGATTTTCCGAGTTCAATCGCCGGAAATCGGGGGAATTGAGAGGAGGAAATAGAGGGGTTTTTGCTCGGGGAGTGTCGCGAGTCCGTTGGGGAGAAAAATCGAGAGCGAGCGAGAGGGATTCGACGTTGATTTTCAGCTCCTCCCGAGAGTCGAGAGCCGCGGGGTTATTGTACTAAAATCGAGCCGGAAAGAGTGGGAAAGCGGCAAGGGAGCGTGCCGGGGAAGTGAGCAATGGCGTGTCAGGCGAGCGTGTCAGTGGTGGCAGGCGGTCGCGGTGGGTGGGTAACCGCGGTGTGTCGGAGATGGCAGAGGGATGTCAGTGAAAGAAGAGGAGAAAAAGAGGGGGTAAAAGAGAAGAGAAGGAAAGAACGGCGGGGCAAAGAGGAAGAGGAAGAAAAGAAGAGGGGGCAAAGTGGAAAGAAAGAAAGAGCAAGGGCGAAAATGAAAGGGTCAGAAAGTTCTGACCCGCGTCAGAAATTATGACAGGCGTCAGACCGGTTTGATGCCGACTTGATTGGTCTGACGCCGATCTGACCGGTCTGAGTGCGAATTTTTTTTTAAACAAATTTAAGAATTTGAATTTGACGCACGTAGAAATTAAAATTATCATCTTTTCAATTGGATATGAAAAATGATTCAAGACCGCCATTGCGTTCAGAAAAATTCAGGGATCGATATTATATAGAAAATTATTTTTTTGGCCACGATAGTGACAAATGATGATTTTGCCCTCCTTTTGTTATGATGGATCAAAATGGAATGCTGACAATAAGTGATGATGTGACAAAACGAGAGAACTCCCTTTCTTATTTTTGATGATGTAGCGGCGCATGAATTCGGCTGATGCTTTGTTTTCATGCGCAAATATATGTGTGTATATAGATAACATTAGTCGTCTCACGAAAAGAGGGGTTCGGGAGACTAGCAATGAAACAGATATATTATTGGATTTCAACTCCTCTCCAATAAGGTTGGATGTCAGTCAGTAGTAAGGAATCTCATTCTGGTTCTGAAAAGCAGGTAAAGTTGCTTTTTATTACCCTTTGCATGACCAATGACCCTCCCCCGGTTCACTACCACTATCCTTGGTGATGGCTGGAGCACGTGCCTTGGTGATCCGGAGAATCGAATCCCTTGAGCTTTTCCTTCTTCTTGTGACAAGTCACTTTTTCCATCATTTGGGTCTCAAAGTATATAACTTAACTTCTATAAGAAGATAGTGGCCAGAAGAAACTTATATAAGAAGGTAAGGTCGTACAGGGAGAAACTTAATCGTCATGCATGCTTACCTTGGTCAATACAGTCACTCATGCCTCCTTTCTTCCAATTCTCTCGTCATTATTTGTAAAAATATTGCTCGGCGTAGTAATATTTTATCAATTCTAATGTAAATAATCAATACACACAAATACAAATATATAAAATAAATTAAAATTTTTATTTCACTTATCGTATAAAAATACAACATATATATAGTAAATTTGCCTTTAAGATATCATGTAAGAGTAAGGATGTATAAAAGAATTATCCACTGAAAAAAAAGAAAAATGTATAAAAAAATTAACAAATAGACGATATATAATGATTTTTTATAAGTTATATATATATACTCAAATAATCCTAACATATATATATATATATGATATATATTTTTAGGACATATCTTTTTATTTTTTATTTTTATTTATTTATTTGATAAATATTTTGTTAATGTGAACTAATTGTATATATTTACTATCACGCCATTATTAAAGGCACTTGGATTCATCTATATATATAGATATATTAAGTATTAACTAGATCCTTAAATTTTATCTTCACTCGTCTTGCTTTCTGACACACAATTTCTACCGAAAAAAATGTATGAAACCATGAAGTCATTATTAAAAAACATATATAGGATCTTTTAGAAAAGTAAGGATGAGAGCATGAGAAAAATATCTACTTACAATTGACACGAGTGATTGGGAAAAACTAAGGAATAGATTGAATACAGACCAATCGCTTCCGGAAAGAACCCTATACTTTGTATTACTTTTTCTTTATTTTCTATTTCTATTTATTATTTTAATTATTTAGACCCAACGTCTCTTTGTAAAACTGCTGAGATGTGAAGCTCATTTCTCAAAAGAAAAACCCATACTCTTCTCTTCTCTTTTCTTCATTTGCTCTGTTTCGCTCTGTTTTCCATTGGCCGTATGGTTGATCCTGATCGATTGCAGCTACAGAAAGAAAATGGGGTCTATCTTTTCCGCCAAGAAAGTTGAAGAAGTCATTGAAGGCGCTGAAGGATCGAGATGGAGAAGGCCACCAGCCGTGGCCATAAACAATGATCTGAACGACATAGTCTTCTCGTGGTCCATGGAAGACATCCTCAACGAAGACCTCTATAAGAACCAGGTTCTTGCTTGCTTCCGTTGATGAATTTTGTTTCCTGATCACTTTCCTAATTAGTCCTTCCATGGCGTAGCTGTTGAAGGGTTATTTCCGTCATTTCCGCTCTATAAACCTTTTTTTCCGCCAAAATATGCTTGATCTCCAACCAGGACTTCCCTTTTGTTAGGTGGATGAGATACCAGAGAGATTTCCTTCGGTGGAGAACTATCTCGGGTCATTCGTGTACCCCTTGCTGGAAGAAACGTGAGCTGAAATATGCTCCGGCATGGAGGCGATCTCTACCCTACCTTATGCCAGAGTTACGGGATTCGAGGAGTGCAAGCCCTATGGGAAGAACTTTTATGAAGTTAATGTCGATTTCTGGATAAACAGATCGAGCAAGCGGGGGAAGGAACCATACAAGATGTTGCCAAGAGACGTATTAATTTTAACTGATTCAGTACCGGAAATAGTTTCCGATCTGCAGAGGATGGGAAGGATATGTGCATTTGCATCTGTCACTAAAATCTCCGATGACGAGAGTGAAGGAGATGTATATTTTAAAGTAGTAACGGGAAAGACAATGGGAGATATAAACTGGAAACAGAGGGAGTTATTTGCCATTTCATTGGGCGTGAACTTGACTACTAACATAAGGATATGGACGGCTTTGCACTGGAGTCGTAACTGGAATGTCCTAAAGGAAGTTTTATGCACTGATTCTTCGGTAAGTATATCGTGTGTGATAGTCTGAATTTCAAGTTGATTATGCATTTGGAAGGTTTTAGCTTTTGTAATTAATTTGGTAAAAGATTATTTTGCTTTCCCTATTGCCTTTTTTTTTTTCCGCTCTGCTTCTTTATGAAAAAAATCCTTTCGCTCCGGGATAAATTTCCAGCTTCCTATCTTATATTTGTTCTTAAGGAAATGAAAATTGAAAAAAAAGGAAACCGGTAATTTATATCTAAACAGAAATGCCGTGATCCTGATTGTAAATTTGTTGATTGGCAGGGTGAGGAGGAATGCAGTCTCTGCACTGTCCAGAGTGACGAATTCTGCAAAGAGAATCTCACAGGGAAGTTATTGAACGATCTGAACGAGAGCCAAGCAGAAGCAATCCTTACATGTCTTCATAAGATCCGCTGTCAGCATAAGCCAGTGCTGGAACTCATTTGGGGCCCACCAGGGACTGGGAAAACGAAAGCGACTGCTATTATGCTCTTGAACCTCCTAAGAATGAAATGCAGGACTGTTATCTGTGCCCCCACCAATGTTGCTGTAATTGAAATTGCCTCTCGGGTGGTACACCTCATGAGAGGGTCAGCTTCCTTAGGAGATGTTCTTCTTTTCGGAAACAAGGAGCGGCTCAAGGTAGAAGACTTGGAAGTTGAAGACATATGCTTGCATAATCGTGTTGAGAGAATCACAGAATGCACTGCCTCGACAACAGTGTGGAAGTATTGCATATCTTCTGCAATAACCTTTCTCAGTGATCCTCTTCCTCAGTACAATATCTATCGGAGAGATGAACTGGGTAAGCGAAAATCGTTACTCGAGTTTCTGAGGGAGAGATTCTTGTATATTGTGAAGCCCCTCGATGGATGCCTCTCTACCTTGTGGACTCAGCTATGTGTAAGTTATGTTCCGAAGCATATCGCTTATGAGATCAAAAAGCTTCTCGGCCATCTCGAATCATTCAGTGATTTATTATCTGGAAAGAATTTGCTTTTCTTCTCCGAAAGATTGGGGGAGGCATTTTCATGCCGATCGAAGGACAAGTGTTTGTCCGAACCTCTACCACGCCCCTTGTCTGAGCTATACAAGAAGAGATTTAAGTGCCTCACTGCATTAAAATCAGTTCGGCATTCTCTTAGCGGGCTGGGGATCCCTTCCTTTAAAGTAGAGGACTTGGAAGTTGCAGACATATGCTTGCATAATCTTGTTGAGAGAATCACAGAATGCACTGCCCCGACAACAGGGTGGAAGTATTGCATATCTTCTGCAATAACGTTTCTCAGTGATGCTCTTCCTCAGTACAATAGCCACCTGATAGATGAACTGGGTAAGAGAAAATCGTTACTCGAGTGTTTGAGGGAGAGATTCTTATATATTGTGAAGCCCCTCGAGAGATGCCTCTCTACCTTGTGTACTCAGTTCTGTGTAAGTTATGATCCGAAGCATATCATTGATGAGATCACAGAGCTTCTTGGCCATCTCGAATCATTCAGTGATCTATTATCCAGAACGAATTTCTCTCAAAGATTGGAGTTGGCATTTTCATGCCAATTGAAGGACAAGTGTTTGTCCGAAGCTCTAACAGGCCCCTTGTCTGCGCTATACTTGAAGAGATCCGAGTGCCTTGCTGCCTTAAAATCAGTTCGGGATTCTCTTAACAGGCTGGAGATCCCTTCCTTTAAGAGTGTGGACGAAATAAAGGAGTTCTGCTTTCAATCGGCTTCATTGATCTTTTGTACGGTCTCCCAAACTTTCAAGCTACACTCTCTGGATAAGAAGCTGCCACAGTTGTTGGTGATTGATGAAGCTGCTCAGATGAAAGAATGCGAGTCAGTGATTCCACTCCAACTTCTCGGACTTCGACATGCTATACTCATTGGGGATGAGCGTCAATTACCTGCTTTTGTAAAGAGTGATGTACGTAAAGGTTTAAAGCAAAGTTTTATATTTTCATTGAAAATTGGGTTAGTTTTTTATCAGAAATATTTACTGTCACTCTGCTTTCGCAGGTTTCAAAAGAGACCTGTTTCGGTCGAAGTTTATTTGAGAGATTAAGTTCCCTGGGAAAGCTGAAGCATCCACTCAATGTGCAGTACAGAATGCACCCATCAATAAGCTGCTTTCCAAATCAGACATTCTATGATGGCCAAATTCGCGATGGCCCAAATGTAAAGCATGAAAGTTACTCAAAGCAATATCTACCAGGGCTGATGTTCGGATCATTTTCATTCATAAATGTTTCTGACGGAAGGGAAGAGCTCGGAGTTGATGGATCAAGCAAGAGAAACCCTGTAGAGGCCGATGTCGCTGCTCAGATTTTGAGCAATCTTTACAAAGGTACATCTAAGCTGATAGTAGGAAACTTTTGTGAGTAATCATTTAAGGAAAATTATTACACCATTGTATAGGTGGACTGGAATTTTGATGTTTACCCATAAACTAATGGGAACTGAAAGTCAGGAATATGATGACATTTTGTTAATATTCTATTATCAGCTGTTACAATTTTTGATCGCCTGTGTGAACGTTGTTAGTTACTGATTATTTTGACATCCATTTGTATGAAAGCTTCCGAAATTTAGTCATTTACGGCCTAAGCTGACAGTTTGTCCTCTCTCTGTTTGTTTATGTGTAGCATGGAGCTTGTCATCGAAGGAGAATCTCAGTGTCAGGATAATATCACCTTATGCTGCTCAGGTTGGAGAGATTAGTGAAAGGCTTGGCAAGAAATATGAATATTCTGATGGCTTCACGGTCGCTGTAAACACAGTGGATGGGTTCCAAGGCAGAGAGCAGGACATAGTTATCTTATCGACTGTAAGATCAAACCACCGGGGATATATCGGGTTCTTGGCTAACCCAAATCGAACGAATGTTGCTCTAACCCGTGCAAGGTTGCTCCCTCGTCAGCTCGAGTTGCTTCCATTTCTAGAAAGCCGTTTTCCATTTTATAATTTTTTGTCTCCTTGAAAAGCAAATAAATTTATGAAAAGAATATATTTTCTGAAAGAGTTTTCACATGGAAAAATGTCTTGTTTGAAAGTGATGAAAAAATATAGCTTGTCGGGAATTTCTTACATTTGCTTATATATATAATTTGATGGTTTTTCAGATACTGTCTTTGGATTCTGGGGAACCAAAGAACTCTGCGGGGGGTTCAACAGTGTGGGAAGAATTGCTTTGCGATGCTATCGATCGTCGGTGTTTCTTCAATGCAGACGATGATGAAGGATTAGCAAAAACGATCTTGGAAGCTAAGAAAAAGTACAATCTGCTCGATGATTTGCTCACCTCAAACAATCGACTCTTCAGAGATGCTAAGTGGAAGGTCTGAAATAGCTTATCCCCTGTATATATATATGTACTTTTTTCATAAAGCAAATTTGTTGCTACTTCATGACCTCAGTTAAACAAAACGAACATACAAGACCTCGGTGGCTTGGTTAAACAAGTGGAGACCAGAGGGCCTATAAACTGCCTAGTCCTCTTCTAGCCTCCGACTTGGGAATCCATGAATCATTGTATTGACTTGTTTCATTGTTGAATTCTCGTATTTCAGGTCATCTTTTGCGAGAACTTCCGTCGGTCTTTTCGGAAGTTGACATCACGCCGCACAAGGTCATCAGTGATGAACCTTCTCAGGAAGCTCTCCAGTGGGTGGAGACCCAAGTGGAGAGATGTCGACTTAATTTGCAAGCGCTCCTCTCAGATCGTAAAACAATTTAAGGCTGAGAACCTCTATATCTTATGTACAGTGGACGTCGAGAAGGAAAGCGAATACACCCAAATCTTGAAGATTTGGGATGTATTGCCCTTGGAAGATACTGCAAAAACAATGGAATGTCTCGATGCTATATACATGAGATTCAGTGATGAATATGTAAGTCGTTGCAAGGAGAAGCTTTTCGAAGGGTATGTCCAGTATCACTTGTGATATGTTAGCATTAATAACCGCACTAGTTTTCTCAAAAATTGCTTAGACTCAGTTTGGTTTCGGAAGATGATTCCAAAAAGAAGAGACAAGTTTAATGCTATTACTGCTCAACAGATCTTCTGAGGTTGAATTCAATGCTCTTCTTGTGTGACAAGTAATTGCTTTCATATTGCCTTTTTACAGAGATCTCCAGGTTCCAATTTCTTGGGAAACTCCATTTGATTTTCTCCGTCGGGGAGATTCTTTGGGCAAAAATAGCGAAGGCGCTCCAGATTCTCAACTGTACACAGAACGTTCAGAGGTGAAGGACAGCTTGCGGTTGATGAAATTCTATTCACTATCATCTGGCACAATCAATCACTTGCTATCTGACAGAGATGGGAATGAAGTGGAGCTCCCATTCGAAGTGACTAAGGAACAGCGCGAGATAATTCAGTTTCCACAAAGCACCTTCATACTGGGAAGGTCGGGAACTGGGAAGACAACTGTTCTGACAATGAAGTTGCTTCAGAGGGAGCAACTTCACCGAATTGCTACGAGTGATTACAGAATCACTGGAGGAACACTCCGCAGCCGCCAGCCTCCTCTCCCAGCATTCATCTAAGCTAAATGCTCGACTTTCCTTATGATCATGAAGAAAAAAGGAACATGGTTTTTCTAAAAAGACGTCTTGTGCATAGTTTAGGATAAGGCAATATGGATGAAGAAAGGAAAGGCTTACGTCACCAAGGCTCAAAGGGGTTCACTAAGGGGATAAACATGATGGGCAGGTTGTTTGGCTCAATCGATAATCCTATGCCTTCATCATTTCCATGCTTGCAATTAAACAAATTTCAACAAGATTCCAAGCAAGTTCTAGAGTACTTAATCATGAAATGACACATTCAATCAAAAAAATTGATTGATAGAGAGGTGTATCAATCATTGGCCCAAGACCTCACATAGGTGTTTTTTTTTTATTACTGTATCAACACGCTTCGGTACCGGATTCACAACTCGAGCTATGGGCTAATTCTCTTAGGCAATTCATCTATCACATGACTTAGCTAATCTCACTCAAACATGTATAATCTTGCTAATCATATGGGGGTCCCTATCATGCAAATGTCATGAGTATGCAACTATCTAGAATGCAACATGTGAATGTCAATGAGATGTAAGTGATATACATATAGAATAAAACCCCCCACACTTAAGACGCAAATGGTCCTCCATGTGGACAACACAACACAATATGCAAGATGCAAACACAAACTATAAAACAGAATGAGATACACAAAGTAAAAGAAAGAGGAACAAGACTCCCCTACGACTGGTGGGGCTGTGGTGACGGTGATAGGGATGCGTTCCAACATCCGACCTTGGTGCCTCTGTTCTTTCTCGTAGCGGTCCAAGTGCGGGTGTTGGATCGCCATGGGTAGCTGGAGAGTTAAGCGCTGCGGCAGTAGTGAAGAGGTAGGAAGTGGACTGTGTTCCTAGAGAATCGGATAAGACTCGATCAGTGCAATGTGTCCGCGTAAAAAAAAAAAAAATAAATAAAATAAGGGAAACTAAAATAAAATGGAAAATTCAAGATTGGGTTGCCTCCCAATTAGCGCTAGTTTAATGTCGTTAGCTCGACGATGCCGTTGACCTGCTAATCCATGTAGATGGGGTGCGATAAACGCATTTCTTCCAATAGAGACACTGCAAAATTCTCGACAAAAGGTTTCAATCGATGTCCATTCACCTTGAAAATTTGGTTCGTCTCCAAGTTTTGAATTTCAATAACCCCATTAGATAACACATTATAAACCACAAAAGGACCTTTCCACCGGGAACGTAACTTACCGGGCATGAGTTTCAATCTTGAATCAAAGAGTAATACCTTTTGGCCAATGGAGAAATCCTTCCGAAGGAGTACCTTGTCATGAAGCAATTTAGCGCGTTCCTTATACATGGCTGCATTGTCGTATGCCTCAAGGCGGATTTCCTCCAGTTCTTGCAACTGGAATTTTCTTTCCTCACCGGAACGCCTCAAATCCATATTGCATTGTTTGACCGCCCAAAAGGCTCTGTGCTCAATTTCAACCGGTAAATGACAAAGCTTCCCAAAAATCAAACGGTACGGTGACATACCTATTGGAGTTTTATACGCAGTTCTGTAGGCCCAAAGCGCATCATCCAATCTCAAACTCCAATCCTTCCTTGATGGGTTGACCGTCTTCTCTAAAATGCTCTTAACTTCCCGGTTGGACACCTCGGCTTGGCCATTGGATTGAGGATGGTACGTGGTGGCTACACGGTGATGGACTCCATACTTCTTCATCAATGCTTCGACGGAGCGATTGCAAAAGTGGGTTCCTTGATCGCTTATGATGGCTCGTGGAATTCCAAACCTGCTAAAGATGTTAGACTTCAAGAATCCTACAACAACTTTAGCATCGTTAGTCCGAGTAGCTTTTGCTTCAACCCATTTAGAGACATAATCAACGGCAAGCAAAATGTAGTTGAAACCAAATGAACTAGGAAAAGGTCCCATGAAATCCATGCCCCAAACGTCGAAAACTTCACAAAATAGCATGGGCACTTGAGGCATCTCGTTCCTACGAGATATATTCCCGACTCTTTGACACCTTTCACAACCCTTACAAAATCCATGTGCATCACGGAACAACGTTTCCCAATAGAATCCACTATCCATAATTTTCCTAGCTGTTCTCTTGGGCCCAAAATGCCCACCACATGCATATGAATGACAATGTGCTAGGATGGAATGAATCTCATTGTTGGGAACACAACGACGTATGACTTGATCGCTACACAACTTCCATAAATATGGTTCATCCCATATGTAATATCTAGAGTCATTACGCAGCTTGTTCCGTCTTGCCTTAGTTAATCCAGGGGGAAATGTACCTGTTACAATGAAGTTTACCAAATCGGCATACCAGGGTTCTTCTCCTTGCACGTGAAAGAGGTGTTCATCTGGGAAGGAGTCGGAGATAGGAAGGGGTTCCTCATCTCGCACAAGTCGGCTCAGGTGGTCTGCCACAGAGTTCTCAGATCCTTTCCTATCCTTGATCTCTAAGTCAAATTCCTGCAGCAAAAGGATCCAACGAATTAACCGAGGTTTGGACTCTTTCTTGGCCAATAAGAACTTAAGTGCAGCATGATCAGTAAACACAACAATTTTCGATCCTAGCAGATATGATCGAAACTTTTCTAATGCAAATACAATGGCCAAAAGCTCCTTCTCTGTGGTCGAGTAGTTGCGCTGCGCTGCATCCAAGGTTTTGGAGGCATAATAGATCACATGGCTGCGTTTATCCATTCGTTGCCCCAAAACAGCTCCTATAGCGTAGTCGCTTGCATCGGTCATGATTTCGAAAGGGAGCTTCCAGTCAGGTGGTTGGATGATTGGAGCTGATGTAAGGAGCTCCTTGAGCTTATCGAACGCTTCCCTGCAATTCTTTCCGAATACAAAATCAGTGTCCTTCTGAAGTAAATGACACAATGGTTGAGCTATCTTTGAAAAATCCTTTATAAATCGCCGATAGAAACCTGCATGGCCAAGAAAACTTCGAATACTTCGAATGTTAGATGGGTATGGCAGATTTAAAATTAGATCAACCTTGGATTTATCAACTTCAATGCCTCTAGAAGATATCACATGACCTAGAACTATACCGTGAGTCACCATAAAATGGCATTTCTCATAGTTAAGTACTAGGTTCGACTCAATACAACGGTGCAAGACCTTGGACAAGTTAGCTAAACAACGATCAAAAGAATCACCATGGACTGTAAAATCATCCATGAACACTTCTATGCAACGTTGAAATGTTCCAGGGGCATCACACAATCCAAAAGGCATACGACGATAAGCAAAAGTACCGAACGGACAGGTAAAAGTTGTTTTCTCTTGGTCTTCTGGTGCTACCACTATTTGGTAATATCCCGAATACCCATCGAGAAAACAGAAGTATGACTTACCAGCTAGCCTTTCAAGCATCTGATCGATAAAAGGCAAAGGAAAGTGATCTTTCCTAGTAGCCGCATTAAGTTTTCGGTAGTCAATGCACACTCGCCACCCGTTCTGCACTCTTGTCGGAACCAACTCACCCCGCTCGTTTTTCACCAAGGTGAGTCCTGTTTTCTTAGGAACCACATGTATCGGACTTACCCATTGACTGTCAGATATGGGGTAGATAATTCCTAAGTCCAGGAGCTTAAGTATTTCCTTCATAACGACTTCCTTCATTGTTGGATTAAGCTTCCTCTGTGGGTCTCGCTTTGGTTGTGCATCTTTCTCCAATAAGATTCGGTGCATACACACAGAGGGACTTATGCCTTTAATGTCTGCGAGCGTCCATCCAATGGCGGTTTGGTTCTCTTTCAAAACCTGAATTAGTTGTTCTTCTTGTACCTTTGTTAGTTCCTTTGAGATGATGACTGGTAAGGTCTCCTTTTCACCCAAATAAACGTACTTCAAATTCTCTGGAAGCTTCTTCAATTCTAACTTGGGGGCCTGCACAATAGAAGGGAGAAGCCGATCGGTGGAAGTCGGTAATGGTAAAACTGAACTTTCAAACCTTCTCGACACATCTATAAGTGATTTTAAAGGCTGAATTGAATCTTTTGCTCTTCCATCTTCTTCCCATTGGGCATCATAATCCTTGTTTTGTTGGATTGCCCAATCGACCTCTTCCTGCACAAAAATCTGTTCTGCCACATCTCGAACAAACGAATCAATTACATCAACACAAGATATAGATTCCAAAGTATCTGGATGTCTCATAGCATCGAATATGTTGAATGTAATCGTTTCTTTATCAAATTCTAAAGAAAGTGTCCCATTATGCACATCGATTTTTGTTCGGGCCGTTTTCATGAATGGCCTTCCAAGCAAAATGTGTGACGAGTTAGAATTGTGCTTGTCACCCATGTCAATGATATAAAAGTCTACGGGAAAGATGAATTCATTGACCTTAATTAACACATCTTCAATCATTCCCTCTGGGTATGAATTAGACCTATCAGCAAGCTGAATGATAATTTTAGTGTCCTTCAAAGGCCCTAAATTCAAAGTCCTGTAAATGGATAAAGGCATGACATTTATGGATGCACCTAGATCTAGCATGGCCTTCTCAATTCTTTTCTCACCTATAGTGCATGGAATGGTAAACATACCTGGATCCTTGCACTTTTGTGGCAATTTCCTTTGGATGACGGCCGATGCATTCTCCCCTACACTTATTTTTTCGCCCTTACTCAGTTTCCTCTTGTTGGTGCATAATTCCTTGAGGAACTTAGCATATCTGGGCACTTGTTTGATCGCGTCGAGTAGAGGAATGTTCACTTCTACCTTCCGGAAGGTCTCGAGAATTTCTTGTTCCGCTTCCTCTTTCTTAGCTCTCGCGAATCGACTTGGGAATGGTGGAGGAATGACTATCTTTTGGATGGGAGTGTTAATGATGTCTTCCTTCGTCTCGTCGACCGACTTCTCTTTCTTTGTTTCACCCTCATCAATTTTGTCTTGTGCCCGATTTTTAGAAGGAACTGCAGGTTCCAACACCTTCCCACTCCTTAGCGTGACTGCACTTGCATTCTCCCTTGGGTTTATTTCCGTTTGGGATGGTAGCTTCCCTTTCGCACCTTCTAGTTTGCTTACGGTGGTGGCAAGTTGAGACATTTGTTTCTCCAGATTTTGAATGCTCGCCCTTGCCTCTTTTTGAAATGAAAGGGTGCTAGTTGCTAAGCTCTTGACGATGTCTTCCAATGATGTCAAAGAGTTTGATTCCTGGTTATGTGGAGGATCGGGTTTCTTATATCTGAAAGCTTGTGGTGGTGTCTGCTGATTCTGCTGTCCATATCTCAAATTGGGGTGATCTCTCCATCCCGAATTGTACTGATTGGAGTATGGATCGTACCGCCTTTGCTGATTTGAGAACCCGCTAATGGCATTTGCTTGCGGATCAGGTTCATCTTGTAGCTGTGGGCAAGCGTCGGTGGCGTGGCCTTGGAGGAAGCATATGCCGCATTTCTTGGTGTTTTGTACTTGGCCCAATACCACTTGCTTCATCAAAGTTGTTAATTCTGATATCTGGCCCTCTAGGCTCAAGCTTCCCACCTCGTTCACTCTACTGGGAACTGAATCTTGTCTACCTCCAAATTTTTGAGAATGAGCTGCCATTCTAGAGATCAAATCTCGAGCTTCACGTAACGTTTTATCCTCTAATGCTCCTCCACTTGCTGCCTCTAATAAGGTTCTATCCATAGGGAGCAAACCCTCATAGAAATACTGGAGCAGGAGCTGGTCTGAGATCTGATGATTGGGGCAGCTCTCGCAGAGTTGATTAAACCGCTCCCAATATTCATATAGCGTCTCGCCCGAGAATTGTTGAATGGCACCGATTTGCTTTCTGATGGTGCCTAGCCTCGAAGCTGGGAAGAATTTTTCGATAAATTGTCTCTTCAGATCGTTCCATGTAGCGATGGACCCCGGCGGTAAGTAATAGAGCCAATCCTTGGCCTTGTCAGCTAAGGAAAAAGGAAAAGCTCTCATCTTAATCTGCTCCTCTGTCACCCCTCGGGGTTTCATCGTGGAGCACACGGTGTGGAACTCCTTGAGATGCCTATGTGGGTCCTCTCCTGAAAGTCCGTGGAAGGTAGGTAGAAGGTGTATCAGCCCTGATTTCAGCTCGAAGGCGGCCTCTGTTTCTGGGTATGTAATACACAATGGTTGTTGGTTCAAGTCAGGAGCTGCTAGCTCCCTCCATGTTCGTTCTCTAGCCATTGTGGTTGCAGTCAATTCTTGTTCTTCTTCACTCTCACTGTCGTCGAAAGAAGAGGTTGGCTCCACGAGCCCGTCGGCTAGCCTTTTGGCTCTTCGATTCGCCCTTGCGGTCTTCTCGATCTCTGGATCAAAGATAATTTCACCTGTACGAGAAGAACGGGGCATATATTAGCTCAACAATTAAGAGAATTAAATTGCCTCCCCGGCAACGGCGCCAAATTTGGCAAGGTCTGTCGAAGCCCCCAAAATAAAATCGGTTTCCCCAAAACTTGTAGTAAGAAAAGGGTGAGAGCCGAGTCGAAATCCCAAAGGAGGCTAAAAGATTCTCTAAACCAATGAGCTAGCAAAGTAACGATAGGGGAATTTTGATAATCAAGAAACTAAATTGCAGCAAAAACAATTTAAAAGTGCAAGGGAGAGTAAGTAATCAATAATCGAGAGACGTATGACTTGAGTTCGAAAACCACCTAGCGTTTGGTTGATCATAGAAGCATCAGAATGTAAATTTCAGCAGCTAAGATTCGATTCCCGCGACCGCAAGGAATCAACTAGCATCTAAATTCTAACTAGTCAAAACACCGTCTAACTAGTAAGTTCATCAACTAGTTAACAAGGTATCAACCGATTCCCTAATTAACTAAGCGACAGCTTTAAGCGCAAGGATGCCTTAACCTGAGCGATTAATTGATTCATCAATTAATTGACTCGTCCTATCATTCTCTAACCAATTAGGGCAGCAACTACCGTTTGTTCCTAATTAGTCTTGCTTCGAATCGATTTCTACAAACACCGTAGTAGTCGTCGATAAGCTAATTTACAAATATCCTATTCACAACCATGACAGAATACTTGTAACGATGACATCCAAGAATAAATAAGTGCTGAAATCGAAATATTAAAACCTGCTCCTCACAACCAAACCGTGAGGTTTCCGTTCTCAAGTCAAACGAAACAAATTAGCCACGCATGGCTATGCAGGGATCCATGAAAACTGATGATCGTTGGAGGAACACTCCGCAGCCGCCAGCCTCCTCTCCCAGTTTCTCTCCACAGAAAACTAAACTTCCAGCCAAAAAAAAAAACCCTAAACCTAAATGATCCATAGGTTTTTATATCTCCCTCAAAAATAGGAAACAAATAATGAACATATCTTAAAGATTTCCTAAAAAACTCCCATTGTAACTGAAAGGGAATTCTAAGATTTGCAAATAAATCGAGAATTGATTCTAAACTCCCTCTCGGATCGGTTGTGCACGTGGTGCACCACTAACCAGAAGTCCTTGTATCCTTGCAAGTTCCATCTAGATACTTCAATGGTCTCCAATTCATCCCGAACATGCATCAAATTGCCTTCAATTCTTTTCTTGGACAATTTTCCTATAAATCGTCATCCAAGCATCAGATACCATGAAAACAACATAAAACCGAGTCTAAATTTTACCCATTTCATGGACAAATCCTCTCTTATCAGGGTGCCTATTCCAGGAGAGAGGATTCTGAGGAGATGCTTGAAGAGGCGAGCAAATATGTGTTGCGTCAACTTTTCGTTACTGTTAGCTCGAAGCTGTGTTTTGCTGTCAAACAGCAGCTTTCACTATTGAAAAGGTCAGTAACAGGATTTTAATTGCTAACGGCAATAAAGGAAATTAATCGGTGTCAGTTAAGCTTATTATGCATACATATGATTAACCAGTTTAACATTAGATAGTACTGAATTGAATAATATAATCAAAGCAAATCTTTGCTAAGTTAGTTGCTCATCTTTCCTTTTGTTTTGCCTTTGTCTTCCTAATCATTGGCCCAATACACTTGATCAGGTTTGGATCTGATAAAATTGGATACCGCAGTGAATTTTCTCTATTTGTAACTTCAAAGTTTGCCACCCTTATAGCTTTACCTGTGGAGGAGACTTTTTGGCTGAGAGCTCTTCAACTGATGTTGATTTCTCCAACAAGGCAGACCAGTTTGAGGACATTCCCGACTCCTTCATTGATATTCCTAGCAAATCGTATCCCCTTGTCATTACTTTTAGTAAGTTTCTGATGATGCTAGATGGAAGCATCGGTGTCTCATATTTCGAGAGATTCCCTCAATCAAGAGACATATGTCGGGAGAAAGTCGGAGCTGCAAGATCCCTTGCCTTGCAAGCATTCCTACAAGAGAAAGAGGTCAACTACGAGAAGTTTTGTGCAGTTTATTGGCCTCATTTCAATGAAAGGCTTACGAGAAATCTGGACCCTTCAAGAGTATTTACAGAGATAATATCTCACATCAAAGGAAGTCTCCACGTGGGGAGCTTTTGTAGTGGCAGGCTCAGCAGGACCGACTATGTCTCACTCTCGGATGGTCGTGGATCACATCTAACCCAGAAGGAACGGCATAAAGTGTACGATGTTTTTCTTGAGTATGAAAAGAAGAAGTTAGAGAGGGGAGAGTTTGACCTTTCAGATGTTGTGAATGATCTACACTCCCGTCTCGGATGCAAAAAGATAAGAGGCGACGATATGGACTATGTTTATATCGATGAAGTTCAAGATCTCACTATGAGGCAGATCGGTCTTTTCAAGTACGTTTCTCACAATTTTGAGGAGGGCTTTGTCTTCTCGGGAGACACTGCACAGACAATCGGGAGGGGAATCGATTTTAAGTTTGAGGATGTGCGGCGGTTGTTCTACAATTATTTTATGCAGGAAACTGTAGGTGGATGGAAGATCTCCAAGATTTTTCAGTTGTCCCAGAATTTCCGGATGCATTCTGGCATCCTCAAGCTAGCGCAGAGCGTCACTGACCTTCTGTGCCATTTCTTCCCATTATTTGTCGATGTTCTGGGGCAAGAAACGAGCCACATTTGCGGTGAAAGCCCAATTTTCCTTGAGCTAGAGATGAACCAAAACTCAGTAGTGTCTATTTTTGGTGAGAGAGGGAATGTTGCAGGCCTTGGGCCAGAGCAGGTCATCATAGTTCATGATGATCGTGCACGAGAGGAAGTTCTCGGACATGTTGGAAAGCAAGCCCTTGTTTTAACTTTAACGGAGTGCAAAGGATTGGAGTTTCAGGTTTGGCTTCATAAGCTTGTTTCATGTTTTCAGCTACGTAGTGTTTCTCGTTCATCTTTAAAGACTGTCCAATAATATGTTGGTACGGGATAAAAGACCATAAAGATAAAATCAGATTGAAAGATGTAACCTGCAAACCAGTTCTTCAAAGGTCGAATTTGCTTACTGTTCTGCACTATTCTGAGCCGAACTGTGCCCATTCTGGTCATACTACATCCTCCGACAAGTCATTTGTTAGATAGTTTATATTTCGATAGGGAATTTTATCATTACTGTAACTCTTTCGAAAACAGGTATTACTTTAATGGCTTGTTTCCTGATATGTGTTTCATTACTGAACTCTCTTTCTCTCTAGAAGTAAATTGTGAGTTGATTCTCTGTTCATTTACTTCTGTAGGACGTGGTGCTGTACAACTTTTTTGGTTCATCGCCAATGAAGAATCAATGGAGGGTCGTGTACGAGTACATGATGGGCCGGAACTTGCTCGATAATAGCTTCAGTGGTCGCTACCCACAGTTCAAACCAGCAAGGCACAACATCTTGTGCTCAGAGTTGAAGCAATTGTACGTTGCTATCACCCGGGCAAGGCAAAGGCTTTGGATTTGTGAGAACAACAGGCAGTTTGCGGGAGCGATGTTGGATTATTGGAGGAAGCTCAGCCTCATCCAATGTAAGACGGAGAAACTCGACAGCAGCAGACACTATGCGTATCCAAGGGCATGAACATGCTCTCTCCTCGAACTTCATCAATTCATCATGTAAATTAGTTATTATGCAAATTTGTTCTTAAGCTTTGTTGTACTTGGGCAACAAGAATGCTAGCAAGTGGTATAATAAGACTCATTTTGCCTCATCTCCGCTTGTGAGGTGCTGTCCCCTCTACTTTATTGTTTCACTCATGAATGAATTATTATTACCTATAATGGGCAAAAAAATTATTTTTGTTTCACATAATATATATAATTTTAAAATTATATGTCAAAATAGACAAGTTGGCACACAAAATGGTGATGTGATTGAGACAAATTAGGAAAAATTACTTGAATGATATAAAATCTTTTTTTGTACAGTTTGTCACAAAACGTATCAAATTGTTTCAATCAAGTTCAATCCGTCAATTTCCACCGACACCGTTAAGAATTTTTGTCGTGGCACATGACGTGACAAGTCGTATGACACGTGACTGAAAGCTTTTAGCATAACGTAACAAATGGATACAAAACTTTATTAAGATGTAATAAATGGGTACAAAATGTTTTGTGTGATGTAACAAATTGATACAAATAGCGGAACAAAGGACAACTACATCCAATCACAATAATAAAAGGGGTGACCCGTGTTGAATGGTGATGCGGGATCTATGCATATCTAACGATGGGGAGACCCGTATTATGATAATATGGAGTCATCTTACCATGAGCGAAAAAATATCTGATAGTATGAATTTGTATCATAAATTTTGTTCCTTCTTGGATTTCGAGATAAGTACATAAGTTCGAAAGGAAATATTAGAAGAGAAAATAAAGGGGAGGTCGTTCATTCCAAAAATTTCTGACGTGGCATGTAACGATCTCACCGCTTGGGAATTTTGCGATTTTCCATGACAGATCAAGTTAACCCAATTAACGTCACAATTATGGACAAGACTAGGGGAGGATGTCCCATTGCTTGAAGTGATGGCTCGCACTCGGACTTACTGAATACTGACTCTCACGAGGCAGGCTTTCTTGTTCGCGCTCAGATAAAAAACTGGCCATAAGTTCCAGACTGGTGTTGGCTAACAAAAAATGCACTTTGTTGGAAGTAAATTAAACTTCAGTGTGAGCCTGCACAACTGAGTAGAACTCACTCACACATCATATGAAATTTTTACTGGGCCTATATAAGTTTGAACTCATTGTGAAGCTGAAAAAGCTCGAAAGGAAATATTGATACAAATGGTACAAAACGTTTTGGAATTAACAATCTCCCCTTTTATTATTGTGATTGGGTGTAGCAGTCCTTTATTCCGCTATTTGTATTAATTTGTCACATCATACAAAACATTTTGTACTATTTCGTTACATCTTAATAAAGTTTTGTATCAATTTGTTACATCTTAATAAAGTTTTATACCCATTTGTTACGTCATGCTAAAAGCTTTTAGCCACGTGTCATACGACTTGCTACGTTACATGCCACGTCAGAAATTCTTAACAACGTCGGCGGAAATTGATGGATTGGATTTGATTGAAACAATTTGATACGTTTTGTATCAAATTGTTACAAAAAAAAGATTTTGTATCGATTGCGTTACAACTTAAAAGGTTTTGTATCATTCCAGTAATTTTTCATGACAAATTACAAAATGTGGGGTCAAATTGTGAAAAAGAAGGATTGGAGACAGATTGACCCCACGGGATGGGGCAGCTTGAGATTTCAATTTGACTTTGGGCATACCTACTTGAAGAAGTGGAACTCGGCCCTGACCTTAGATCAAGAGATTTTAAGTTAGCTTCTTAAAGTATGACATTTTCTCACCCTTTTATATATCTTGTTCTAATCCCTTATAGGCCTATATCTCTCTGGTAATTGAAAAAAAAATACAAATAAAGGAAGTTCTCAATCTGACTTTGGGCATACCTACTTGAAGAAGTGGAACTCGGCCCTGACCTTAGATCAAGAGATTTTAAGTTAGCTTCTTAAAGTATGACATTTTCTCACCCTTTTATATATCTTGTTCTAATCCCTTATAGGCCTATATCTCTCTGGTAATTGAAAAAAAAAATATAAATAAAGGAAGTTTTTCTGATTAAAAAATCGTTCCAATCTGAACTTCATGGGCCAATATGATCCAGTGGTTTGGGCTGCCAGGCAGTTCCAGGCCAATTCAAGATGTGGGAATTCTTCAAGTTATCAGATAACCATGTTATACCTACGAAGAAATATTCGCTCGCATTTATTAATTTGATTACAAATTATGATGTATACGCTTTGCGCCTACCCTTCCGCAGCTCATCCCTAAGATCCAGGATTGGTCGGTTCGAGAGTGCTCCGTGGAGGTTCAGCTAGTACGTTTATCGTGGAGAGAACTCCTATGCAGAATGATTCGCGCGACGTTCTTTGAGTTTTTCCTTAGGCATCCATATTCTTAATGTTTCTCCTAAGGGCATTGGCCATTTATTGTTTGCCGACATTCCCAGGGTTGTTATCCCACGTCGTTGTATAGTTTTATTTTTTTTTATTTGGCTATGGGCCCTAGTCTACCGAAAAAAAAAAAAAGAACTGTATTTACTCACCGAAAGAAAATATAATTATACTTCAATGTCTTAATGGATAAATAGTTTTTTCTTTTTACTTAAATAACTCTTTTTTATTTATAAATATTTATCATAATTTTATTTCGATCACAGTATTTTTGAAATGATTTTTTGCCAATGTATTTGTTCTGCATCTTATGATAGTCTTTATACCTGGATCCTAAATTTAATTTCCATTTCGCTGTATCAACTCCTACAATGGAAACATCTATTGTAGGACCTTTTGCCATGAAAAGACTTGAAGATTGAGTTAGGAAGGAATTATATTATTTAGATTTCTTTTACTTTATTTTCAGAAATTGATATATGAGATTTTATAGAGAATTTTTTGGGATTATTTTAGGATATTTAAAGGCCTCTTGGCTGAATGTGAAGAGGTGAGTTGACACCAGTGAAGAAAAGGATAAATGGGAGAGCAACGGGAGATGAAGGAGAAGACGGAGATGGCCTGAGCCCGAGACCGGCCGTGTTTTCTTTCAATTCTTCTTTATTCTTGCGTTCTATTATGTTTTCTTCAAATTCTTGGTTTTTGAACTTCATTATCATGAGCTAAATCTATTTTGCCAAGGGTTTCGATGGAAGCTAAAGTTTATTCTTAATTCGTGATCTTGATTCTTTGCTTATTAATTGATTGGTCGTGTTTATTTTATTCCGTTCTTATTGCTATTTGATTGATTGACCATCAATTAGATTGTTCGAGCAACTTAGATGAACTTGGGAAACAGATTCTAGGTTTAGGCTCGAGATAGGATAGCCTAAGATTAATTCACGTTGGGAAACGAGATTAATTTGCGAGAGGATTAGGAATAATCAATCGCCTTAGGTAGCCAATTAGGATTTGATCTTAATGGGTCCTCACTAATCGATTGCCTAGAAATAGTGTAGTCGATTTGATACATGGGGATACATTCTCGTAGCTATCGGAAGATTTGCAAGAAGATAGAAAATATTAGGTTAGTAAGAGAATCAATTAGTCAGTTCTTAATTGAAGGAAGTGATCGGATTAATAATAGCCCTTGTGAAAGTTGTATGCTCTAGATACTTATCACCATTATATTTTTCGTTTTTATTAATTTCTGGTTTATTTTAATTTTAGATAAAATCTCCTAAAAATCGATCGTCTGAATAAAAATCGATTGTTTTAATCTTAGTACTTAGTGAAAATGTAGATCAATCCTCATGGAAACGATATTATACTCACTCTTTATTACTAGTTCGATACGTGCATTTGCGTGAATCTATATTTATAGCAATACACATCAAGTTGCATTATAATTCATATAATATATGTGTATATATATATTAAATTACTTTTTCTCTGTCAACTTTCTTTTACTCTAAAAACACTGTTGGTGACTTCATCTATATTGGCCTAAGTAATTATCATTCTATAATCTGGAATTAATAATTATTCATCATAATAAAATCTGCCAAATTGAACAATTCGATTGCTTGATCTGTTCACCAACACCAATTTTTTAAATCCGACAATTCATAAAAGCACTAAAAATATAATATCAAAATTTTCTTTATGTATGCCATAACAAGAAGAAGTTGCCAAAAAAAAAATGGTATGCCTGGTCCTTTTTGAAGTGTGGGAGGATTGTCAATTGGCTGGTGAATTGGAAAAACGATTGGTTTCTTTTGAACATTTCATTCCTTCACTTTTACATTTCAGTTTGTGTCAATTTCATCTCGAACTTAATTAGTTATATATATATTCTAATTAAAAACGAATGTGATTACACAGCACGTAACTAGCACTATCAAAAGAAAATTTGAACGGTCAATTAGCAGTTATCTTTGAAATTGCAGGCTCGGCATTCATATGGTTTCTGCCGACGCAAGCCGATATTGCTGCCAAGTTTAGAGCCCGGATCAATCTCGTGAACATTGGCAAATCTCAATTACGCCCACAGCTGGCATAGGATTACTCTAACTCAATTGGCCATCCTATGAAATTCATGATCTCTGAAATCTGATATTCGCACTTCCATATGAAAGTCTGACATATTACATTGCAATTTCCTACAATCTCATCGTATCATCATGTCCAAATATTTGGGGAGGATATTATATCAATTAATTATATGCCAAATTGCTCCGTGAAGTTACACTACAAAAAAAAAAGTCTTTTTTATTAAGGGAAATTCCCTCGATAACTTTCCCTCTATAAATCGCCGGTAAATTGCCGCAAATATTTTCCGGCGACATGTATATCTGCGGAAATTCTGCAGAAAACTTACTGAGGAAATTTTCCTCGGTACTCCGTACGGTACTGACAGAATTCCGGCGAAATGTGCCCTCGGTAAGGGCCCATTTTTAGTAGTGTTAGCTAAATTTCTTAATTTTATACGCGTTAGCCTCTGGTCTCGATGTTCACTATTATAACTTGGGGTTGGATATTGTGCCAGCTGTGCTTAGTGCTCTAAATAATTTGCCCAAAAAGTTATTATGCTTTTACTAAATATAAATTAATCAATCCGCTCAATCAATTAATTTGTTAATTCCAAGTGGGGAAGGTGCTCCAATCCCTGGTAAGAAGCATGGAAACGGCCTGACACCCAGAACCCCAGCACTTAATTAGTCATTATAAATATTAAAAGTCCGATATTCGATGGGTAATTAAGTACGATATAAGTACTAAAATAAAGGGAGGGGTTTAAAATTGAATTGCTTTCAGGCCCTACATCATTGGGCCAACCTTTTTTTATAAGTATCATTGGGCCAACTAATTTATTTGTTGATTGGTGGACCATTGACTAGAAATACTAAAAAAAATTCGGTGAAAATCTTCACATCTTTTCTGTTCGATATTTAATTCCATTTTAGTATAATAATAAAAAAATTATTTTATTGTACTAGATCAATAAATCTCTTCTGATTGCAAAAATATCCTTTTAATTATTGGTTTGTTGGGATAAAGGGACTCCTTCTTTTTTTTCCACTTTGAGTGGCTAAAAGATAAATAAATTTCAATACAATTGTTAGTGATTCTTAGGTTGCGTTTGGTTTCATAGTAGGATTTTAAAATCAGATTTTGATTTTGAGTGGTATAAATGGAGCCCACCCTTTGACTTTGTATGTGTTATATTGTTTTGTTGTGAAAAAAAAGTGGTATAAATGGGACCTACTCTTTGACTCTGTATGAGTTATTTTGTTTTGTAGTGGGTAGAGTTAAGTTAGAATTGTGATTCTAAAATTATATTTCGAGACCAAACGGAGATCCAAACTATGAATCACAATTTTAAGTTTTCTAATAGCAATCCACTTAAATAATTTGTTTGATATCTGATACGCATCCGGAGATTCTACTTTTATAAATTATGTTCTAGAAAGGTTCTTATAAGAACATGACGCACTTCGGTGATTCTATCTCAACATGTATTATAAGAAAGCACCGATTAAATTGTATATAATGAGGGAAATGAGCGATATCAGTCAGTGATTGTCATATTGTGCTTCAATGAAAGAATCTTTTTGTTTTTTTTCATCTTATCATCGTGAAGTATGACCATTTACGATTTTCTCGATGTAGAACGAATCTTATCGTGAAGACATATAATGAGAACCACATGATAATTATTAATTTTAAAGTTTATGGAGCGTTATGTTTTGTATACATCGATTTGTTCCTAATTATGTTATGTCTTACGGTTGAAATGATATCAGCATCTTACAAGCCTTTTGGACCAATAACTTGAAACAACGCGTGTTATCTGTATACTCGCTTTCTAAATCGTTTTCTAAAAATAAGGAACACTTTTCAAGCATCATTGTAGGTGATGGTCCTATGCCGGGAGAAACGTTAAAACAGATATGCGACGAAACAATCTTAATAATCACTCGTAGAAAAGTGCAAACTTTGGAAGGGCGCATCGATAATCTCTTTGTTACTAGCAACATAATTTGCAAGACATGATTGAATTTTCTCCGAGCCTGCCGCTAGCGCAGCATGAGCCGGAGGATTTGGTACGAAATCCATCACACCATTATATTTGCCATATGGGTGGAAAATGTCCTCCAAGTAATTGGTCCATACAATTAATGTTAGGGGACCCCAAAGAAAAAAAAAATAAAGAACATATATTACCAACTCCATACAAATCAAAGAAAAAGCCCCAAAATCAAATCGCTTTCCAATAAATGTGTCCACACCAAAGGTGACGGTGCCACAGATTCCGGGCTTTGTCTTCTTCACAAGCAGCAATGGAATCCCAACTTTCTTCAATCATCTAACATTAATTTCAGTCATTAAATCCTACAAACTTTTATCTCATCCGTATATTATTATTTTATCTTAATATTTTTAATTCTTTATATTTTTATTTTACAATTTTTACCTATAATATTATACCATTGTTCTTGAATCTTCCTTCAACATATGACAATCACATTCCGACACGTCACCTATCATCGACAAGTCACCGAATCGGACCATAAAAATTGATTTTTAAAGAAAACTATCTAATATAAGCCGAATACGTTAGCGACAGGTCATCGACATGTAAGCAGCTTTTAATTTATATATACGTCAACGACACGCCATCGACACATAAGCAACCCTCTAATTTTATTATACTTTACATGTGACCCGATGAATTTGTGACATCGTCGAAAGATTTATGGGCCAAACCGTTATCTTTAATATTAAAAGAATTAGAAAAAATTAGCGTTTCCCCTTAAAACACAAGCTGGGGTTTCATTATAGAATTTGCCACAATCCGAAGTTTAATAGAACTTTTGCCATTTGTTTTGTAGGAAAAATTTTGCCAATTATGACAAAAAAAAAAGAAGAAAAGGAAACATATGATGTAAGGATATTTGTTATACATCCTATTACAACAATTGATTGTCTGAAAGTGAGAGGAAACCCTAATTTCACCGCAAGGATTCTGGCTCATCCTTTTCCTCACTGGTGGTTTAAATGCAGTCCAGTTTCTTTTTCTTTTTCTTTTTTTCTTTTTTAAGAAATACAGTCTTGTTTGAAAAGCTATTGAAACATGTAGTGGAAATTAATTTCATTCAATATTCCTGTTTTTAAAATAAAATAAAAAAAGTGCCTAATCTTTTTTCAAGTAATTCAAACGGGGAATCTGGACCTAGCACACTGGAGGAATCATTTTCTTCTACATTTCTCCCTATCTTTCAATGATTTTGCTTTATCACGTAGCATGAAAAAACGCTAACGATCAGGTTGAAGCAAATGGATAAATGAGTGTTAATTTCAATTCCCAAGAATATTAGACCTCGAGATGATTCGAAAAGGAAGAAACTCCCTCACATTAGATGAACTATTTTTATTGGTATAATCCTCTAAGCATGTGGTTTTGCTGGCAGTGATTTTGCCAATATTAAACTTAGGAATCTAATTTGTTATTCTCATTTACAAATTACTAGGAGAAAGGATCACCTTAAATGTATATTTTTTTAATATAAATATAATTTACAAATTTTACTACTTTCTGTTTATAATTATTATTAATTTTAAATGATTCACGGGATTGAATTTCCCTATAATTATGCTTCTTTCCGCGGAAGAAAGCTCAATAGTATAATTCATGGTGTCTCTGAGACGACATGAGCAATTAAAACAATACATAGGCACATAAATTTATCTACTTCTCGAGATTCAGATATAACTCGATACCCAAAAAAATTTCCGTACATAGTACTGTATACAAACATACAAGCGGGAGCAGGACTATATTATTTGCGCCCGGCCGGGTGCGCTCCCATCACAAATGTTCCAAAAGCCTCTCCTTAATTGGTAAAAGAAGACATATAATTGGATTCTCAAGGAGAAGTAAGCCAAGGCCAAAAACACACAGAATCTATGGTGAATTAATTATTAGGGTTAGTGGGGATTCAATGGCGTCAAGGTGTGAGGGATGTAAACTACGAATTGAGTGGAGGGACCACTGCGTTTTGGGACTTGCAAATGTCGTTTTCCAAAGTCTTGGAAGAAATAGAAAATTAAAAGCAGTGGTGATGACGGAGTTCTCCAAAATCACTAGAAATAATAATTGTTTTTCCACAGTAATGCTACTAATTACGTGGATTGATGGAAATATCTGCATCACTTTTTTCCAATTTATATATATATATATATACACATACTTTTTTATATGTAGGCTTTCACATTGATTTCTTAAATGGAGTAATTTAATTTAATTAGAAATTAATTGTTAAATGAATGTAATTATCGAACATGATGTCGGACATGGAGCAATCAAAATAAACAATTTGATCAACTAGATATTTGATGATTGATTCAAAGTCATCTATGGGAAAAAAAAAATCTTTTATTATATATGTCATTGATCTACGGAATTGACGTACTTGAACATACTCTGTCTTGAAGCACAAGTTAAAAATATGTGAAGCACGAATTTTTTTTTTTATTAGACGAAACTGATTTGAAAATTCTTTTGCCACGAAACTTAGAGGATATATAATATATATTGAAGATAAATAAAACCATCAAAAAACTTTTGGGTAATAATTCATTAATTTTTAGGAGACTGGAGTCTGGTTAATTCCATCTCCTACTAATAATTGTACACAAGCAGTAGCTTAGCTAGGCACATTCCTATTCAGAGAGTTCAAGATATGTACAATAATTGCCAGCTTCTTACAGAGCCATAGCCCCTCTTATGGCTTTCTAATTACCAATTTGATTTCATACATTAATTATAACTCCATCCGGACTTGCCGTACCACTTCGACACATCGGTCCCTACAGAAGTGTCTGACTGATACATTTGTATTACCTTCCATAAACAAATGCCCGAGCAGGAATGGAACAGGGACACTCTCTATTTGTCCCGAGAAGTCCGTAGTCGTCTGAAATAGGACCCCAATAATGACAGGGGGAATTATTGATCCCCAGATTAATCAATAACCTAAATCGCCCTTAAGTCGGTGAAATAATTCCAGCCATCTAGACATGCCTCGGTCTCGAATTTCATAAGCTCCTAAGATATGTTGTCATTTGGAAACTGAAGCAACTGTGCTGGAAGTGCGCTTTTCTTTTCTCTCGTCTTGCTTCATTCGCTGCTCCCTGCACTCTAGACTACAAAATGCTGTGTCTCCCCTGCACAATTAAATTTAAGTTCATTCATATATATTAATTATTGACCAAGTAATAATATCACAAACGCAAACAATATAAATTAACTAACTACAATGTAATTATGTGATGAAAATGAAAAATTACACATCTAACTCGACATCCGGACGACATGTCACTACTATTCATATTGGTCCGACCATAAGATGTACGAGCTTCCTAGCAAGTATTCAGTCGCGTGGCATGAAACGCTCGATTATTAGTGCTTTACTGGTATGCATATGTGTACCTGTACATATATATGTCCCGGCCCGGAACCAACTGGCGCTGGCAGAGCCCGCAAATCCGCAAGAACTGAGCTGTCTCCATGTACTCCGTCGTTGTCCCGTAGGGGTTTCTCCTAGGCGAGACCATGGCAGGGGCAGCCAAATGGTTTTGGTCGTAGTCGTACCAACGGTTCCCAGTAGTACTGTTACCCGCAGTCGTAATGGCTGGGATGAAGTTGCGATGATCGTGAGTCGACGCTGCAACGTGTTCCCCCGGATTAGATGCCCCGGAGACGTGGAGAAGGCCGTCCTCAGACGATTCTTGGGGGCCGATATCCACGGTGATCCCTGTCATGCTCGCCGTTCTCCTCATCGGAGGGCGAGGGCGCTTCCCGAGCAACATGGCTGATGGTTTGATTATATATGTGATTGTTGGGTCTCAGTTTCTTACTTCTACTTAATGAAGATTTAGACACAAAATCAGACTTTGGGACTTTTGGGGGGAGGGGGAGGGGAGAGAAGGGAAGTGAAGTGATGATAAATGGTGGAAGAGAGCGAATCTGGGCCGTTGCTTGCGGCACCACATTTATACTGCTGATCCAATAATTATTTTTAAAATTTTTTTTTTCCATACGTGCTGATCTTATTCTACTGAGGTGAATCAAGTGGAATATGGAAAGAAAAAAAAAAAAAAGGGACGTACACCGAGTTCTATGAAAGATTGTAGGTCTCAGTCTCAGTAGGATCTTTCTTCGTCGTTGTTTCTTTTTCTTTTTCTCTTTGCTTTTTCTTTTTTCTCAAAAATAATTAAGTTTATAAGTTATGTACACATCGATGCCCTTTAGATAATTTTCTTTTTCCAGTTCCCACTTTCTGTAAACAAGCAATCGACCCCTCACGTAATTCTTCTGAATCTTGATTAGTGTTTAAGATCCTCTGCATTCGATTATCTAATAATTAAATCACTTAACAGAGGCAGATTATCTTTCGATGCATTTCAAAACATCCATTATGGAACTCCTTTTTTTTAACTTATAAAACAAAAATCCATAATCCCCTCCGGAACCAAACATGGATCTTTCGATTCATTCGGCTATCACGCTCAATTACTTCAATCATTCTTTTTCATTTTTTTAATGTAATGAGCCTATCCACTCTTTTATATGTTTATATTCAAAGAAAAAACCATCAAAACCTATCTCTATTAATATTTTCTTCTCTCAATATTATAAAAAAATGTCACTGATAGAGATGGACTTACAATAAGCAGACTAACAATTGCTCAATCACAACCAAGCAATTAAGTCAGTGACTCTACTGACTCCCGATTTAATTAGCACGCCAATCAGAAAAGTTATTTGATTCCCCGGGAGATTGCTGGTACCGATCGAAGTCGATCAAAGTGAACAGAGCAAAGCTCAATGTCTGTGAAGAGGCACCGAATTTTAATGGCAAAGCAAATTACCTATTCTTCCTTGGGAGAATTATTCCTGGGGAGAATTGTTCTTATTTAGTAAAATGGGTTTCATTGTAATTATTCTTCTCTCTTAGATTAAGTGAACGGAGGCTTTTGGTTCATAACACGTGATAAACAACAGTTAAAACTCGGATATTAACAAAAACTAGATGAAAACTTGCACGTTACATGGTCAATAATTGTAATTTGTTCTTAATAATAAGTAATATAAAAAAGTTATAAAGTAATATAGAAAGTTGTCCACTAAAATTGGAAATAATTATACTATAATATTGATAGTGATCGTTATTCATGTCGATATAATTCAGTTTGTGCTTGTGGATATTGCACGTTGGACCTGATTTCGTCGATTTCTTATCATATACCTTAGGAGCTTAAATATTCAAATTCGTATATCATTAACATTATATATATTTAAAATCTCAAATTCTTAACATATATATGTCTAGGATATCACCACTATTATATATACGCTACCAAAATAAAAATTTCCAAAGCAATACAATATGCAGGAAAACCTATATTAGTGAAATAATCATCAGCTTAATGCATTCAACATCTATATCTTTCAGTATTTCATATCATATCACATTATAAATGAGGAAATTATTTGTGAAATAGTTTATGTATCCTTTGAATACTCAATATCAAAGAATTTAATAATGCACCAACGGGAGTTGGTTCAAGCAGTTCGGCGCTTGTTCCACTTAAGTAAGGTCTCGAGTTCGAGTTCTTGTGAATGCAGAAAATTTATACTGTGAGAGCTTTACCACTTAATAGACCGATCCGACTTGACTGGATTAGTTGGGACTCAATTGGGCTTCTGGATACCAAAGTTCACACAAAAGAAAAAGAAATTAATAATGCAAAAATACTACCCAACGGTAATTATTTTCTACAAAATATAAAAGAATATATCTCTTCATCTTAATAAAATAATTGATATCGTATTAAATGTCGAAATATCTATAAAATATTTTAAAATTTGAAAGTTTTAATAACACAAGAGGAAAATATATAAAATCAAGAAATTGTCTTTTCTGTTATAATCCTTCTTATGAAAATTGAATGTAAATTAATAATGAGTCCTACAGACATAATATTGGTATAGCAAATTAAAAATTAGAAAACAGAACAATAATGAGTTCTATGAATTCTTGAGATTTGTGATTCATATAACTCACAACATATCATTGCGTCGGAAATACTAAAATAAGAAAAAAAAATCTTCTACCAGAAGAAAGTTATAAGATAAAGAAAAACATAATTAAAATTTTCATAACCACATAAGTCTCAAAGCATTATGAGATGATGTAAAATTTTATAGCTAGGAGTATTCCTCTTCATATTTGATAAACAAAAATAGATTGGATGCCACAGTAGTTGTGATGAAATTAAAAGAAGAAACACAAATATATAGTATACCAAAGAAAAGATTCTAAATTTAATAAAACAAAATATAATATTTAGAATTCTATAATAATACATATAATTGGAATAAGAATATGTTGATACAGTACTATATATTTTTATTAGAATTTTTAAGCATTTATGTAGAATTTAAAATACTTAAAAATTATATACCAAATATAATAATTCCCTATAATGTAAGATTAAAATAATTAAAAAAAATATCAAATGTAAAAATTTACCATGATTAAGTTTTACTAAGAAATTTGATATATTTTCCTTAATATAATATCTGCATAATTAATATGATAATATGGTTTGTGAGAGGCCCCGTAAAATGATAACGTAGCTTCGTGCAATGTTTCAATTTAGTGAGGTAGCAGCGCAAGAGATTAGCGAAAGAGTCTGTTATTATATGTATAGCTTATGATAACATCGTCCTCTAAATCGCAAACAGTGAAACAACACAATCTCGAGCATTATTATCAATATATGATATGTTACATAAGCTCTAAGAGCAAGCATTGAAAGGAAATGTGTACAACTTATTATCCTAGGCCATTGGCCCACACGTTGTTGCTGTTCGATCTTTAGACTTTTTTTTTTTTCCGGTAGAACGATCATTAGAGATTTGATCAAATTCAAAAAGGACAAATTTCACTTACACTTTTTACAATTTAGTAAAGTGACGTATACATCCCCTGTTTTTTTAAAAATATGACAATAACCCCTTAATTTTTATGAAATGGCAACTTACGTGTACATGGCAACTTATATGGAGATATGGCTTTTATATTATTTTTAAAATATAAATAACTAAATAAATAAAACCTAGAAAAGGAAACCATCGGAAGAGAGGAAGGGCCGACGATGGCTCGCCAGAGCTGACCGTCCTCCTAAGCAGATTTTTTTCTAGATACTTTGTCCGGTTACATGCTCCTTTGTTGGGTCAAAATTAAAAATACTAGACAAAAGGGATAAATTGAAAAAATGCTGAAATTAAAGAGAAAATTAAAAACTTGAGACTGAGAAAATATTTCCCAACTCGCAATCTATTTTTATATGAAATTTTTTCTAACTTTTCTAGATGAAAATCAGGAACAAAAATTCTAAAAATAATTTGTCCGACCATAATAATCATATCATTTGATTTAACGGGTTAATCAAATTAGTAATTACCTTATCTAGGTAGGTGGGGTTTAAAAGCATTGGAAAAATGTGAAATTTAAAAATAAAAATAGGAAAATTTTGAAATTCACAAAAGGAAAAAAAAATGGGAAAGAAAAAACACTGGCGAGTGGGCAAGGGTCCTCACTTGCCCGCTGGTCTCGCTATCCAGCTTCCATATCTTGTTTGACGTGATGAATTACCCTTCAACATGGAGCTTCTTATCAACAACTTTTTTTTTCCCCAATAAAGCGAAGAAAACTTCATGTGGATTCGAGTTACCTGAGAAATGCTCACGACATCTGATCTATTTTGAGATTCTCGTCTCCACTTTTGACGCAAAAAGATAAAAGCGTACAATTCGAATTCTATGAATCTTGCATTGCATGGCAAATAAGATTCAACAGTCTAGGGTGCGTTTGGAAATAGAGTTTGATTTTGATTTTGATTTTGATTCTGGAAAAAGACAAATGAGATTATATTATAAATTTGACTTGGAAAACGTGTGTTTTTGTTGTGTAGTGGGTAGAGTTAAAATCAAAATCACGATTCTAAAATTAAATTCTGTTCCTAAACGAAGCCCTAATCTCTCGTGAATTGAAATCTAATGGCATTTTTTTTGTCGAATTTCGAGGATTTTTCTTTAGTGCATGATTGCTAGGCATGGATAGAAATTAATGGAATGGAATCGATCGTATAAAATGCGATTGTTTCCTACCATAAATTTATTTAGGAGAGCAAATTAAGCAAACGGAGACATGGAAGAATCGGATGAATCTATAGAGAAACACAGTACAAGGAAAGGTAAATTTGTGAGTGGGAAATGCGAGGGAACCACCAACGTCATTTCACTTTTCCTCGGTGTTTCGTCCTTTTCATTAAAATAAAATTGCTTTTTTCCCAATTCTCAGGGCATTAATTAGCCCTGCTGACACCAATTTAATTTTTGTTTCCCAAAATGTTAAGTAAATTCCATTAAATGTCCACAAATAAAACCGAATACCAAAGAAATCGTCTAATCGGATATTACAAGAGCGAAATAAAACGGATCATTCTTGGGCAAACGACAAAGAGAAATAGTGAAAAAACACATCAATGAAGATACGTTCAATTGTCATATGCGATCTTGAAACCGTAAAATCGGCTCACGACCTGCTAACTTCATTTCATCATGGACCTCAGTCGATACTGGGAATCGAAAACAAAGGTTGCTCCTTGTCCTGAATCCGGGATAAAATTCCACTCTGTTGTAAGACAGAGTATAGTAGCATAGTGTCTCGGGTCGATATCCGTGTGGAAGATCCCACCACAAATTGCAGCCACTAGTTCAAACTGACATTTAATTTAAATTACTAATTATATATCATCATGGGTAAATAATTCACGCATTTTTAGGTGTGCGTGCTAATTATTTTTTCTCACCAAAAGGTAAATCGAATCTGACTCTTCCTGCGCTATTATTGTCACACTTTTTTCTGTAAGTATTTGCCATCACATATTAAACTACGAAAAAGATCTTAACTTTCTCCAACCGATTCACCCATCATATTGTCTATTACTTTTTGTTGGCATGAATCCCAAAGTCTGTAATTTCGCCTAGTTATTACTATTAAAATCAATGCAAGAGATATCTGACTCATAAAATTATTACTTGGGACAAATTAATATTATTTTGAATGACAATAGGAATATACTGTCTCAGCACAAAATCGATAATCCTCGGACACCAATCGTATGGTACCGTTTGCTCCACGTACACCTTATTGAGTCTCGAGCTTCCTCGAATAGCAACAATGACTCGGTCGAGATCGAGGTCGACGGATAGAGCCTGTTGTATGCATGAGATGAGTTGTTCTCGATGTAAGCTTTGTGTCGATTTCCGGGGCCCGAATTAGTGTGTCTTACATCAATTGTTTCTTAGTGGGCAAAAAAATAATGTCAAGCAACAAACATGTAATTTTCTTTTAACTATTGGTCTTATTAAGAGGGTCCTAAAATAATATGATATAATATATAGTAAATTATACTGGTGATTCAAAAAGTTTTAATAATGTATCATGTTGATCTAAATGTTTCAAAGTTGTAATATGATAGTACAAACCGTCATCTCGCCATTGACGCCATCAAGCCGACGCTGATGGTGCAAAACCGATTTTTGTGGAACGTTACATGATGGTGCAAAATGTTTTGAAGTTGTAACTTAATAGTACAAAATGTTTTACGTAAGTTACATGATAATGTAAAATTTATAATCTTATAAAGGACGGCTTGACGGCGTCAATGGCAAGATGACGGTTTGTACTATTATATTACAATTTTAAAACATTTTATACTATCAAGTAGCAAAAAAAACTTTTTAAATCAACCTGATACATTATTAAAATTTTTTGGATCATTAGTGTAATTAATCCTATAATATAATAACCAATCAAAGTAGGCAATTGCGTCACTAACAATTCGAGCAAAAAAAAGAAATTGCGTCACTAACAGGGGGGCCACCCTCAACATCATGGCATACTTCTCATTTCCAGGTGGTAACCCCTTCCCCACTCCCAGTCCCTTTCACCATTTGTTCTTTATTTTAAAAAAAATTCTTTTCTTTTATTTTATTTACAATTTCTTTTCAATTAATTTTTGTAATGATTCTTAATTGGAGCTTGGTGTTTCAATCTTATGACTTGGTATTCGTAGATCCTTACCAATGCATAAATGAAAATAAGCATCATCATAACACTCCAACCTATATGCAATGGGTGATATTATCACGATTGGCTGGAAAAATAATCACTGTGAATTTTTTTTTTTAACTATTAGATCAGATTATGTAAGATCTAAACTCTACGCATGTCCAAATTCTTTCTACTTAAATATCCACTTCTCAATTTTTAACTTTCGATATTTTTTACAATGCATCTTCTCGACGACGCACAATTGCGCCTGTGGACGAGTCAAATCTGGTTCAACATTAAATCGAACCCAATTGACCAGTTCAATACATCAAATAACAAGTTTATATTTTTCAGGAAAAAAAAAGAAGCTATTTAGCTCCATCGTCCTCTTATTGAACTTTCGCCTTCAAAAAACACAGAACACCCTGCAAAATTGCAAATCAAATAAGAAAAATTCAACATTCAATCGATTCCGCTTGGGATTGCCTCCGCCTTTAATGGATTCAACATTCAACATTCAATTGATTCAAGCCGCTGCCAACCCGCGCCTGTCCTCCCTGCGGCCACGCCTCCCATCTCCGGCTCTCCGATGCCTTCCCATCAAGCTGTCACCGACCCGCCTCTCTCCTTCCGCTGCCACTCCTCCCATCAACTAAAAATTAAAAATCTAGCCTTAAATAAAATCCTAAAAAGCCTTTCGGCCACCGATTCAATTCAGCCTCCTAATTGATTAATCAATTAAAACCCCCGAACACAATCTGAAGTCAACTCAACCAATTTAGCCTTTTAGCCATTCAATTGCAACTTCAATTCCATTCGGCTAAACTAACAGAGTCTAATACCCCGATTGGGGTCGTCGGCGCCCTCTGTTGCCTCGATTCCGTTCAAATTAACGGAAACTTTGATAACGTGCTAGAATTGTTATCAAATCTAAAGTTTGTGCATTTTTAGGTTAAGAAAAAAAATTCGTGCAAGAAATATTAAAATGTGAATATTTTTTTTTTGGTTATTAACCCTAGAGAAAAAGATAAAGGGCTCAAACTTTATTTAGCTGTCAAGTCCCCCAAATTAGGAATATTTATAAAAATGTCCACCCCACCTTTTGAGGATTGAATATCTTAGCACCCCACAAGTCCTCACAAATTCGAAACACAACGTATGCAAAAGGTACTAGCAAAGGAAAAAGACGAACGACCCCACAGTTATATTGAATTCGCATCATATTTTTCTTCTCATTTGGGAGGAAATGGAATGTGATTTCATGGTGGATGATCCTTTGAAGATGCAAAAGTTTTGTCTAAAGTGTGTCGAAGCTCATCAAAAAGTTGATTTAACTCAATAGCGGGAAGTGGCACGGGAGGTTCGGTGAGGAAGATGGTGCCTGCATCACATCCGGTCTCCTGAGGCCGCAAATCCAATTTATGTCCCGTCACTGCGGTCCGTAGGGAGCACGATAGTCTCTTTTAGGGTCTCCAGAAGCATATCTAGAGATCCCCATCTTTTGCTGCTATTTCCATTCAAGCGATGATCTGCAATATTTCATTGTACCATTCGCGTGTTACGGCGTTCAAGGAACTTCTTCCAGAGGCCCTAAACATAAATCGACCCCGAGATTATTACTTGTGTATATACCTCGAATTCGAATCCTTCAAAATACTAATTTTTATAAACAAACCAACCAAACATCTCAAACCTATGTCTTTTAAGAGCATAGTGAAACCCCACATATCACGCTCTGCTGTCAAAGGAAAATGAAATGCCATGCCCAGCAGAGTCACGAATCAACACACCGGGCAAGACCCGAAACACTATGTGAGAGAGACTGGCAAGCCAGATAAGCAGATAGCAATCGATTTTAACCGTACAATCAAGAATCGGAAAGAAAAAAGATGGCACCAAAGGCAACGTGTATGGTTGTAGGCAAAGAGATGCCCATTTATATAATCCCTTCTTCCTTTATTGATATTGTGTGTGTGTGTGTGTGTGTGTGTGTATAATAATTGATGTCCCCTACCAACTTATAAGACCAATATGGACAAAAGGCTCTATGATGGGTTCATAAAGAGGCAGGGGCCTCCCCCTCACTCACTGCTATTTGATTCCATTCTCCACTCCTCATTGACAAGAAGAAAGATGGGCAGATATTAAAAGTGTAGATGTCCACTCACCGGATCTTTCATTGGCCTGCGATTAGAGCAAACAGATACAATCGCGAACCACCAATCGTCTTCCTCCACGTACCACTCCCGAGATTCCGAATCCCATACTGTGTGCGGTAATTCTTGCCCGGACTGTATATTCACCTCAAATTGATATCAGCCGTTCAATGGTGCGGGTCCCACGGCATTTACCAAAACGGCTGTGATAGCGTGGTAGAAAGCCAAAATGATGCGTGTATGTGCATCGGAGGAGGGCCCACGATGATGTCGACAAGGCACGCGCGGTACTTTAAATATGAAGGATGAACCATAATCCAAGGCTTTTGCAAAGCACTGCTTTGACAAGGGTTAGAGCATTGCGCAATTTGTGCAGTTTATAGGTCAGCACAACAGCTTGGGCATAGCAATTCTGCTTTTTCGAGGTTCGATTTCATCTCTATTATTGCTCCTATGAATAAACAACTGTCATGCTATATAAAGAAATGGATGGAGTCAGTAAAACTTAAAAAGGATATGTTTAAAACAATAATGGCTGACGAATTATAAGGATTCCTGAAACTCTCCTGTCATCGAGAAAATTTATTCTTCCTAAGACCCCGTTACAGCCCCTAACTTGGAAACCGACTCCAACACAGCCCCCCAAGTCTGTCATCATTGGCTAGCCTTATGCTCTTTCCGCCTAATTCATATTTCGCTTGATCACCTCAAATGTTTATCCTTCGTATGTTTCAGCAATTTATGACGGAAGAAAAGATGAAACGAGACCAAGGATAGGCGCATTATGCGTATGTGAGAACAAACCATGTTGATGTTAGAACAGCTATTATTTCCGGTCATTTGAGAAAAAATCCATCCCCTCAGTCACATAATCACCATACAAACAAGCCTAGGTTCCCTCTGAACTAAGCAATCAAAACTGAAGTCTGTGGATAAACAAGAATGTACCTGCAAATCAATCACTTCCCATGGCCATCAAGAACTCACCTTCACAAACTACTTCTCCACCAACATACGCCTTCCCTTCCATCTTAGCGATTCCGAAACGCTTCTGAAGCTTCACAAGCGTCATCCTCATGACCAAGGTATCTCCAGCAATCACGGGCTTCCTGAACCTGACCTTGTCGATTCCTGCAAAGAAGAAGTTCTCCCGAGAACCTCCCACTTCAGGCTGCAGCATGACTATTCCACCTACCTGAGCCATTGCCTGGAATAAAAAAAACTTCCCTAGTTAGTGCCAGCTAAATAAGTTCAAAACTTCAGACAGAAGTCTCAGAAAGGAAGGAAAAAAAATGGAAGAATGTAAACAATCTTCCTATTTAACAATTATGATCCTAAGCAAGGAGATGCGCATGAATCTTCATTGAAACTTATTTCTCCTCAAACTTCAGACCCCTCAAACTTCAGGTCTGCAACATGTGCTCCAGTATCAAGAGCGTGATAAACATGCTCAGGGCAGATTTTATGCTACAGTATTTAGCACGCGGTCAGAGGAAGGGCCCAAACCATCCCGTAAGGGTCTCTGTCGGTATACCCAGAACATCAAGCCCTTTAATCATGATACAATAACTCATAGTGCAAATTCTTAACCCGGGAATTAAGTGAGGGATCAGTCAAAATCTTCAGGATTATTTATTATACAAGCAATCTTAGGAGATGGTTATACTTTTAAAATGTTGGATTTTACTTCAAATTTACGATACTCCCGTCTTGCCAATATGGTAACATTCAGTTTTGTTTCATAACTCGTATTATTTCCTAGTCATTGCCTCCTTCAGATTTATAAAGAAGTCAATTCTTGAAAATAGCTTTTCTCGTGGAGAGATGACCCTTCCACTTAGTACCATCAAATCAATAAGGTCTTGTGCTCAAGGTTCCTTCCACCTTTCCATCAGGGACCTGTCTCCTAGCCTGAGGAATGATTTGGAGGCCTTAACCTTCGGGAGCCTACCCATGGAAAATCTTAATGGATGAATAAACACCCATCGTAATTTGATTTTCTTTATCGGCTTTCAACTTCTCCACTTCCTTTCTAGGTTTAAATTGTGAGAAAGATTATTCTAGTAGCACTCAAACATCTTATATGCCCCTCTCACTCATATTTTGGTGAAAAGAGTACTTTCAACCCATTCATAATTTCTTGTCTACTCCTCCTTCTCTCCTCTATTTACAGGGTTACTTTGAATTTGCACCAACCATTAATGTCATACTTAGAAACAGGCCATTAACATCAATCTCGCGGAAACTTCTCCCTGATAGGCTTTAAAAGTATCAACATACTGGAAATCTACTCCTTAAAACTGCCTAAATGTCAGTTATTCATGTTTGACTTGCTGCAGAGACTAAATCAAGGAAACTCTGAGTCTTGCATAAGCCAAGATGAGCTTAGATTCATTAGAAGCATCTGATCATCAGAAGTTCATCATTGATCCTGGCCAGAACATGCATTGATGTTTATGCTTATCTATTCTTTTATTTAACAAGGTTATTTAGCCGTACCTATTGACAAAACAGGAAGTGGCCTCAGGACGCACATAGTTGTATACTTACATTCTCACATCTCACAATGAATATAACATGGGAAATTAGCTAAGTCATTCAACTTAATTTTCATAACATGTCATGGAAGAACAGATCCAAATTGATCGCTGCAGACCATGAAATTGGAGATGCTGCCCCTATGGCTGCTGTAATTCAATACATCAGAAGAATGGGAAAAGCTAACAAAAGTTAAAGTGGCAAATGCCCTATGCAATCTTAACTTTGATTCAAGGACTATAGAAACTCCTAGAAAGAAAATCCATCTATCGAATAACAAGTCAAGGGCAGTAATCACGGATCAAAAGTTATCTTCACAAGCATCCTTACCTCAACCATGAGAACACCAGGCATTATGGGCCTCTCAGGAAAATGCCCAGGAAAGAAGTTGTCATTAATAGTGACATTCTTTATTGCAACCGCAGAGACACCAGGTTTGTACTCGATTACTCTATCAACTAGGAGAAACGGAAACCTAGAAAAACACAATCCAAAAATAATCACAACCCATCAAACAAAAGAATGGATTGATGTGCCTTTAGCATTCAAATCACGCACCTATGAGGCAAAATCTCGCGTATCTGATTGATATCCATCACTGTGGGGAATGCCGGATATTCTGCAAGAAATGATTCAGATGAATGCTTCATTTTTTTTTATTTACCCACTCATCACGATAAAACAAGGTATTCCACTATCAGGAATGCAGAGTAGCAAGCAATAAAGTGATTGCACGATACATACGATTACTTAGGAAGACAAATGATATTAACCAGTGTTACTTATCATAAGTATTGTTACTAAATGTTCCTGCAATCATCAATCGACTGTCGCCGCCGGAAGTTCCAATAAAATTCCTCTATAATTCCCTCAAGTTTTCCCGCAATTCATCTCTTTCCACTACTCAATACTCATCATTTTGACTTCCTCATCTACTCATCATTCTAAACTCATCACCCAATCATTCCATTTTCCGGTCGAACAACCAGAAAAGCACAAAGCAGGAAGTGTGCCAACAGGCAAAACGAACTCGATTAATATGCCACTAAAAGATAACATAGGTAATGCAAAATATAGGCAATGCCCGACAAATTTCCTGCCTTTCCTATGCGCATAGGGCCGGCCGAACGAGCATTTTCAAGACAACCTATGAACCCCATTAACGAATACCAATCACATTCTGACAAGTGGGTAATTCAGAAAGAGAGCTCAGCTTACTCTTCTCAATCGGGATGTCGGAGCTGTCTCCGTCGCCACTGGAGGAGCATCTGATCCTGAGATTTGAAGGGCGGTGTGATTTCAACGAGAGGGGATGAGATCGCGAGAGGGGGAGAGAGAGGGGAGAGAGATGAGGCCCCTTTGACTGGCTGATAGGCTGAGGGAAGAAGATGGAGCTCGGAGCAGAGGCTGCCATGGCTGAGCTGACACTGATCCACACTCACTCGCCACTTTCCAGTTCGCAGAAGAAGAAGAAAAAGCGAGCTTGCGGAGAATTCAAAGACGCCAATTCGCCGTTCCCTTCCCCCCCTCCCATTCTTTCCCAGGGGGGTGAAAGTGAAACAGTAAATGGCCCAATGTATTTGGGCCTTGGCCCAGACAAAAACTGGAGTTGGGCTTTCAAGCCCAAGAGATGCAACCATTCCCTTCCCTTCTCCCACTGTTGCAAAGAGGAGTGCTAGAGAAGAAAGACTCATCGAGCTTGAGCCTTTTAAAAATAGGAAGATCGTCGAAGAGACAGGAGCTGGGATTTCCATGGAGCACGATGAAAGGCACACGAGCACAAAACTAGGACTATTGCAACTTAATTAAATAAGTCGTGGTTTGTTTACAACTTAATTAAATAAGTGTTTAAAAGTTAATTATAATTTAATTACATGGGAAAATGAATAAGAGAGAAAGAGAAAGATGACCGATAATGATATTATCTACTTAATGATGAAGTCAAAATCCACTTAACGAGTCAGTAAAAAATTTTGACTCAATAAAATAAGTCATTTTTCACTTGTTGATACTCTCTATCCCTCACAAAAATTTTCTCGCCCTTATCATTCATACTCTCTTCCTATACATTTTTTTCTTTAACTAATTAAGTACTTAAATTTTAAGTATTTAATTTATCAAACACCACCTTAAAAAATTGGGATTTTGAAATGGAAGAGTGAGAAGCAGGAATTTTCCTGCTTGAACTTTCCAATTTTTTTTTTCAAATTTTGAATGTATCCCAACACAAATACTTCAATGGAAGAGAAAAAAGAGATTTTTACCTCATATATTTTATGGTTTCACCTTATTTTCAAATCTATCATATACTTTTAAAATTATCAAAAATATCTCATGGTTTACATTTTTTTTTTCCAAATCTATCACGGCGTTATATTTCCGTTAATAAAACATAAGTAAATTTCAAATCAATCCCATGATTTTAATTTTTTTTCTCAAATATATTCCGAGTAAAGGGTCACAGTGACAAGACCGTTAAATGTTGACGGAAAATATAATGGCGGAATAAATTTAGAAAGAAAAAAATATAAACCATGGGATAATTTTAAAAGCTAGCATATGATAAATTTGAAAAAAAAAAAGTGAAATCATAGGATATATAATGTAATTTGTCCAAAAAAAAGGGGTCTTTCCTGACACACTATATTGGGTCGCAAAAGACAACTTTTGTTAACTTATGGCAATGCATTTTGATGTGTCAGCAAATACAATCTTTGACAATAAAATATGTGTCGGCACATGCTAAGTATGAGAAGTTATTGAGTGATCCTATCTCGCCATATACCGTGAGGAAGTACCAATTAAATTACATGAAACTATGTCATAATTATTCTTCATTAAAAAATCACATTTTTTCTCACCACGTTATTTAAAATAAGACCATCTAAAATATTCTCGCTAAATGTTGGCTGACACCATTATTTTGTATTGTCTAAGCTAATTTTCACAGACCAATTTTTCCCGATACAATGTTGATGCAATCGGCATATAAGGCAAACTTTCCCCACCAAGGGCGGAGCCACAGTGTCCCCCCCGCCACACAACACCACCCGCCCCCCCCGGGGGGAAATTTGTGGCTTCCCCAATATTTTGCTCATAAATTATATTATCTTTTTTAAGTTTTGCCCCATAAATTATGATTTTTTTAGGATTTTGTCCCTACTGTAAAAACATATATGCATTATAGATGTCTTTTATTCTCATTGAAAGAAAATCACGACTTCGCCCATGTTCGCCATGCATATTTTTCTGTATCGGGGCAAATCATAACCTCGACATGGATTGCTAGAATTACCACTACCAGTGAGATTGGTATGGCATGCTCGGTGGATGGTCACTTGTCCCCTCGATCCCACAGACAGACGTAAATCACTTTAGTCCGCACATCCTCACTCGAGATTGGAATTTTTAATAACAAATTGGTTACGCATACTAAACGTTACTCCTTTTACAAAAATGTTGCACTTTGGCTTGGTTTGGCAGTGTTAGAGCTGATGAGGAAGTACGGACGCATAACTGCGCGCTAAAGAAGAAAATGCGGAACCTCATAAGCAGTAGAACTGTTTGTGGAAGATCATAAAATACTATTGCAGGTTAACTTGCGAAATACCTCTTATACAAACACGTGAACTCTCACCAATATTTCAATTATTAAAACTCAACTTAAACACAAAGTCGAAAGAAATTAATTATTTAACCAATAGATATTAATTTGTTAAGTTCATAATTCTTGTTTCCACTTCCAAGCATTTTTCGATAAATTACTAATATAATTTATACTTACTGAATCTTTTTAAAAAATATAATAGTTAAAAATAGCACTGTTAAAATAAATTATTAAAAGTATTAGCTATATGGAAGAAATTTTTCATTTCTTTAAGCATTGATTAATTAGTTATTCATATATTTATTTTCTTGGAAGTTATTAAGATTTTTTCTAAGAACAATGAGGGACGCTCTTGATGTTTTATTCAAAAGCTTGCCTCTCTCTTTAATAATGTACGTATATGCACCCGTGCTATGCCCGGAGTTGTATAGATTATCTTTTTCTCTCTCTGTTTTCTTTCTTGTACTTTTAGAAATTTAATGTGTTATTTTTATGTTATAAGTTTAACCACTTCCAATGTTTCATTAGATCTTGTTAAGATATTTTCATACATAGGAAAACCAAATGGACGTAATTGATTAATTAGATTGTGTCTTAAGGAAAGGAAAGAGGAATACGCGAGACAGATAAGAATGAGAGAGCGAGGAGAAGAAAAATGAAAATTGTGGGACGAGAGGTGGCACTTGGCAGTGGGTGATTATTACTCCACGTACTTTGGGTATTATATTTTCCTTTTAATTTTATTAATAAATTAAAAATTTTGCAGTGGTATATTTGTATTTGGTTTCTTAAAATAATCTGAAAGGTATTCTTTTTTTTTGGATGAATCTGAAAGGTATTCTTATAGATTCATATTAGAGGAGTTTCCCTTTATTATACAGATAGATAGATATATAGAAGATATATGATTTGAAATTTAACAGCTCAGTCCCGAGTATCATTTGTTTTGGCATCAAAATTTTTTTCCTTCTTTCATAGTGAGCAAGAAAAACTATCTATATCTAATTTAAAATATGGGTCAGTTAACTTATGGAGAAGTTTCATAAAACTAAAAAAATCATGCTAAAAAATATAAAATTGCTAAAAACATGTTTACCTAATAAAAAATTGGATGAATTTTCTTCAAATTTTCTTCACCAATTCCAATCTAAACATTACTTAGAAAAATTACTATTTTTTAGTTGTCCTACTTCTCCCCTATTCAAGGGAAGAGTAACAAAAACAGATTTTCCTTTTTAAGTTAACCTTGCGTTTATAATTATCCAGGAAAAAGTAATAATAATTGTTTTGGATAAGTAAAAGTAAAAATTATAAGTAATTTTGGGAAAAATGCAAAGGAAAATAGTAGAGTAAGAATAAGGAAATAGATAGCATTTATATAATTAAGAAAAAAACTATGACTATATTTATTATTTATTAAGTTTTTTATCAATTTATTTTTTTGAATTAATAATAGATGTTATTACAATTAAAAAATCTATTTGATATTTTCTCAACTCTCATGAAAAATTGTCAACTTGAAACTTGTAAACACCTATTGGATTACTATTTCGGAGAAGCAAATTTCGGGAAGAAGAAGAGGAGAAAAATCATTAGGTCTTGATTTTTTTGCCAAAAAAGTAGGCCCTGATTTTATGTTTTCTTCAGATTAATTTTACGCGCTTTGATACTATTTCCGCATGCCTGCTTCTATGAGAACGTCAATGAACGCGTTTTACCTTGGTCATGAACGTATATATGTATGTATATACATATATACGTACATGTACGAGTTGATCTGCCACTGCCATGGAGGGGGTGGGTAAGTTCGTGCTGGAGCAACGGCCCACACTGCAGGGCAGAGGGAAAGGGAAGTTGCACTATTTTGTTTTGTTAATATGTGGAGATGACGTCACGGCTTTCTGCCGCTGCAGGACCGGCAAATCTGACGTGGGTCGCCCGGCGAATCTGACGTTGGTCGCCCGTCCCGTTGGATGCAGACATAGATTATTTACCTACACATCAGACAAAAAACTACGGCGTCCCAACCCATATGCCTGTGGACCCCGCGTCCCACGTAGGGTCTTAATAATCTCATCTCCTCTTTGAATTTTTCTAATTCACTACATCATTCATACGATGAAAAAGGGTACGTATAATAGTATCATATAGCAACTAGTGCTCTTATCCGCACATTGTACGGACCTTTTTTTTTCATATATTTTAATTAATATTTCGGTAAATATACTTTAGACATATAATAACATGACGACTTGTAGTATTCGTAATTGATATTTGATAAATTACATTTACGAATTGAATACTAATGATGATGAGCATCGAGCATGGAATATATCAAAACATTTACATTCTTTTATTTTAAATAAAATAACTATAATATATTTTTATATAACTAAAAGGTATTGAGCCTTTGGCCTACCAACCATGTCCATGGCCCATTGTATCCCTCCACTGCTCAATGTCTCACTTAAAATCTCGCACTCTCGGAGCTTTGTTACCTGAATTAAATGGAAAATAATAACAAATAATTAAATTGACATTTAAATACAATTTTTATTTTTACTAAAATTATAGATACTTCTTGGCTCAAAATGCCAGGGATTCGGGTACGCAATCGCTGATGACGACGTTAGGGTCACTTGCCTCTACGTGATCGTCTCCATCGTCTCTTGCCACTCGAAATCTCACACTCTCGGAGCTCTAATACCTGAAATAAATGGAAAATAAGAACTAATAATTAAATTAAACACTTAAATACAATTTTATTTTTGACTAAAAATTATAGAAACTTCTCAATTCAAAATGACAGGAAACTCGATATGTCCTTGCCGACATCCACTGCCGGCAAGGTTAACAGAGGAATTGAATATGGCAAACTGTTTTGATCAAACAGAGAGTTAGTACCTCTAGAGACTTCACTAAAAGATTCCCGAGTGGAAGAGTCTGCGGCAGCCTGAGGCTCTAGCACTAGTGAGTAGGTTGCATGTTGAACCATATTCGTCCCATTTCCACCATCAGCGACCTCGAGTCCATGAGCTCCTCCTCCTCATCATTTCCATCACTACAGCCACCTTAGATAGCTAGGCAATTACCATCGTCATTCTCCTCAGCTATACCACTTGTTTATCTGCGAAAACCTCGTGCATATTGCCTTTGGCTGCGACTATCATCACTCCTCTAACTTCCACAACTTTCTCCTACCGTTCAGGATTGTAATATACCTAGGAAGAAGAAAACATAGACTCACTTTCCCCCACAGATTGCCTTCAGGAATATACATTGGAAGAAGAAAATAGAGACACATTATATTCTTGCTCATCAATGGAATTGACGTTGCCCGTTATTCAACTTCGGTCCCCATAATTTTGATCTTCTTCTCGTCCTTTGAAAACAAATGGAAATGATATAAATGAGAACGAATATTGTAGACTAAATATTTTGATTACACATTGTAGACAAATTTATTAGGGAAATATTAATTAGTTTAAGAAAAGTATAAATGTAGAGTAATTAATTTCCATATGGAAAATAGAGAGAAAACAAATCAATCTTTATTGCAATAGAAATATTTTCATATAGGTGCGTTTGAAAGAACATGCGATGAGGAGTCAAGAAATGAGACAAAAAACTGACATGACAAACTATTATTGAGTGAATGTAGGTCTCTCATCGCTCTAGTCCGATGAGTCAACTTTAATATAATAAAAATAGGGGAAAATATTGTTTTGGTCATGTACATTAAATCACTTTTCTGTTTTAATCATATTTCTATTTTTTTATATTTTAGTCATTTACCTTTTACTACTTTTCTATTGTCATCATTTCGTTACTTAAGCTGTTAATATTGTTAACATAGAATACGACTGCATGCCCCACGTTAGACATCCTAACAGGGGGATTTCTATATTCAATTTAAAGCGAAAATCTTGAAAGAAAATTAATTAAAATGAAAGAAAGAAAAAAATCAAAATAAATAAATAAGCCAACTGAAGCCATCACCCCCTCTACCAATCTTCTTCAGCAGCTCGACCAAAAAATATATATTTCAACAACAGACCTCCGTAGAGGAGCACAAGTCAACAACAATTGACGACCCAAATCAGGCTTCGAATTGTCATCTTGGTCACAAAGGGTTAATTTAATTTCTTGAAACTTGTTTGATCAATCGTGTATTCTTCACGAGTTTGATGAAATTAGGGTTTGAGTTTGTTTCATTGCCTGAAATCCTTTCATAGTGAGCTTCAAATTCACGAGTTTGATAAATTAGGGTTTGAGTTGTTTACTCGCTTGAAAGTCCTTTGATAGTGAGCTTCAATTCAGAAGGACTTGATGAATGACCGAAAGAAAAGCCAATCAGGGAACAAATGAAAGGCCCAGTTATTCCAGCAACCAAAAGCAATATCATGATCATGGTGTTCGCTGCACCCAACCTCATGAGAAAATGACGGCCATGCCGCTAGAGTTATTTTCAACTTGGCTTACATTTTATGTTTTTTTATATTTTTTTTCCTGATTTTCTTTTTATTTAATGAGGATGAGACATTCATGTGTGGCAATGTTTGATGTAGGCATCCAATCGTGTTCCATGTCAGCAATATTAACTGCGTAAGTAACAGAAGGATGACAATAGAAAAGTAGATAAAAGTAAAGGATGAAAATAAAAAAAAATAAAAAAGAGAGACTAAAATAGAAAAGTGATATAAGGGAGAGAATCAAAACAATACTTTTCCTTATAAGTAGCTTAAGAAAGGTATAAATATAGAGTAATTAATTTCCATATGAAAAGTAGAGAAAAAATAACTTGATCTTTATTGCAATAGAGATATTTCCATATAGATGCATATAAAGGGATATGTGAATGAGCAGCCAAGAAATGAGAGAAAAAGCTAGTGTGACAAGCTATTATCGAGCTAATGGAGACCTATCATCGCTCGAGCTCGAAGAGCTAACTTTAATATAATATAAATAGATTAGCATATCATTCAATTAATAATAGGTTAAACATTGTAAATGTTTTCGATGGGGAAAAGTGTCTGTCGTTTTAATTTCGTGTCAAATCTATCACACTGTTAATATTTCATTCAAATTAGATTAATTCCATCCAAATTAGACAACACCAATGACAAGGCGTGTAATTCCACTATTAAAAATTATAAAACTAATCAATTTTTTTTTCCTTTAACAAACTTGCATAGTCTCTTCTCTCTCTCTCTCTAGCTCTAGGATAATTCGCCAGGCCGAATTGGTGAGGTTTGTTCTTTTTGCTCATACCTCCAATTAACGAGCTCCTAGTGTTTACAAAAATTCAAGTAACGGGTGTCAGGAAAGGAAAAAAAAAAGATTCAAAACACGTAAGGCAGGAGAAAGAGGTGTATTATAGTATCGCATATCATCGACAGTAAATAAAGGCAGGATAGATTCTAATGGACATGTACCCTTTAATTAGTTATTAGCATTATGATTTTTACTTATTTTCAAAATTACCTTTCTCCTCTCATCTCACCCCTTCACACGTCCAACCAATTTCAGCAGGCACCTTGTCGATGAGGTAGTGACCAACGGTGAGGCCCTACTGCCCCATATCCTATTCCTTGCATTCTTTTTTCTTTTTGTTACTAATTTTTAATTTTTAAATAATTTTTATTTAAAATATTATTTTTTTACCGAAAATTAATGTTTTTTTTATTTATTTATGAAAACTTAACTATACAGCTAAAACTGACACTATTATAGATGGCCGAGGACAAGTTCAAGTGGAAAAAAAAAACAAAAGAAGAAGGTTTAAGACGAACATTAAAACGCTCTAAATATAGATGCACTAAAAATATTTTTTCCCAAATTGAAGTTTCTATTTTTGTCATCTTTTTAATTATGAGAAATGGTTTGGTGCAATGACATTAGCTTTGATCCGGATGCAAGGGTTCCCGAAGAATGAACTCTACGCACCCATACATATATTCCTCAGCCCCCATCTATCACCTTCTCATTAGTCATTAATGGCTCTCATATTCTGTAGTCAAGAAAAAGAACAAAAAAAAAAGAGTATGAGAAATTAAATAAAATAAAAAATCATATATAAAAGCAAAATTATGAAGTTTTCATTTGGTTTGAAAATATAATTATTACTCCACTTTACTTTACTAGACGATGACAAAATAGTTAAAAAAAATTATATAATTATAATAATTATTAAGAAAAAATATGTGCGAAAAATTTATTACAAAATTAAAGAAAAAGATAAATAATAAATAATTGAGAGAATTTTGTATTATAAAAATAGTTATAATAATGTTAAGAAAACGTAAGTGAGAAAAATTATTATTAAATTAAAAAAAAGATAAAAAGTAGTGATTATATTATTGAATTGAGAATTATTATATATGTATATATATATTGATGTGAAAATGAATAGCTAATTTATTATTAAAAAATTAATTAAAAAATTAGAAAAAAATTAGAAAAATTATTATTCAGTGAAGAAAAAGGTAGAAAGTAGAAACAATAATAATTGTAGTGGTGAATTTTGTGTATATGGTCTGGAGAGTGGAAAACCCTTCTTCACGTGGACGGGGAATGGGTAAGGGATGCGATAAAGTTGGGCAGTGTCTTTACTTCAAAAGGACAGAGAGGAAGAAAGGAAAGACCTTTGGGTGAAAAGAGCTGGAAGGAGAGAGAGAGAGAGAGAGAGAGAGAGAGAGGGAGCTTTCAGTAGTCACGTCCATGCCCGACAGAATGAGACAGCTCTCAATCCAATCTTAATTGCGTCTGCAGGGCCCCTTTTGCCTATCACTGCTAAATAACTGTTCAAACCCTATAAACTGCCACTCACAGTCTGCTGCCCTCTCGCTCCTCTCGATGTACTTTACAATGGCTTCTCATGCTATACGTATAGGCTCCCAGCTTTTTCTAGAAAATGCACGGACATGGGCTATACCTAGTAACAGTTATTACTGTATGCTCGATTATTACTCGTTGTTAATGAGAAAATATTATGTAAGCATTATATAATCACGTGAATGTGTACTAAATTTCTCTCAATTAATGATACATATAAAATATGCAGTTATGATTCATAAATTTTCTCAATGCACTTTTAAATGCGTCAGTTGTTGATCGTTTCTAATTAATATAATTATATATGAGAGAGAGAGAATTTTGGTACAATAATACTCGTTTTCGACCTGAACATATAAAATATAGGTTTTGTTTGGTGATGGAGTTAAAGGATATTTCGCTTAACTTTTCACTAAATTCAATAAAATAATAATAATTTTTTAAAAATATTTTTTTCTTTAATTTAATAATAAATTTTATCACATACTTTTTTTTAATTATTATTATGATTGATTTTTTATATTAAATTTTCTTAACTATTCATTATTTTTTCATCAATTCAACAACAAAATTATTACTTTTTTTATCTTCAATTTAATAATAAATTCTCGTATTTTTTTTCTCGATTATTATTGTAATTAATTTTTTAATAATAAATTTATCCAATTACTTTTATCTTCGTCCCGTATAGTTAAATAGAATCATACTTTACTCCGTTACCAAATGTCACATAAGTATTTTTCTATCGATATGATTATTATCAGTGTAACTTTCCGTCTTTATTTATCTCTGATCCTTCCCCAATCACTACAATATCTAATTAAGAACCTCCTTTGTTAATAGAGACAATGGTGAACGTTGCAATCTTAGCTAGCTAGGCTTCCCAAGGACCTCCCGTCTTTCCTCGCAGACAGCCCCTACTCCCTCTATTTGCTTTCTTGGGTGAAAAACGATCTCTAAATTAGACTCACTTAAATGGTATAGAGAGAGAGAGAGAGGGATCAATTGGATGAAATATATATGGAGAACAACAAATCGATGAGCAGCTCCAGCAGCAGTACTCATCAATCTCATGCAGATCATCAGTGTAAATCATCAGGAAGAGCCAGTGAAACCAGCATGAAGAGGTCGGCGACAATGGCGGCGACGACGGCGAAGATGAAGAAAGTCCAGGTCGTGTACTACCTCACCCGAAACGGCCTGCTCGAACATCCCCACTTCATGGAAGTCTCTCATTTCCCCAATCTCCCTCTTCGTCTCAAAGGTTAAAGTCTCTCCTATATTTTCTGGATAAGTCTTCGACATGCATACCTACGTGCCTACTTAATGAAGCTTAGGTCCCTTATTAATTAATATTAATATTGTTGACTAATTCTTGCACATGTTTTTACTTTCGTCCGTATAGATGTGATGGACCGGTTGACGGCTCTCAGAGGAAAGGGCATGCCTTCCATGTATTCCTGGTCTTGCAAGAGGTCCTTTCTAATTAATCGCGCATAATTAATCCACCCTTAATTAATAAAGTAGTCATCGTGATTTGTGTTCATTGTAATTAACTTGGACCTGTCGTCGATTATTGCTCACAACTATATGTAAAGGAGCTACAAGAATGGGTATGTTTGGAACGACCTATCGGAGAATGATGTTATACGTCCGGCGGATGGAGCCGAGTATGTCCTCAAAGGGTCAGAAATCGTCGAGAGTTGCTCCGGTGAGAGAAGTACCGGAAATTACATGAATGTATTACATAGCTAAATCTCTGCACCCTTGGGTTATTTGTTCGATAGTTTTCGTTGCGTGACGGGTTTTATTTTTCGTGTTACGCAGGGAGATTTCAACGCGTTGATTTAATGGACAGGCAGATTGATAATCCGGAACCACATCGACATTCGAAGAGATCAGTGGTGGCTCCGAGCGAGCACAACGAAGTAGTGTACTACTCCAGCAGGTATCACGTCGAGATTATGCTCAGTAATTCGTGTTAGGACTTTAAACAGAATTTTTACGCCTAAGACATTTATTCTTGCCACCAATTGTTCACAAGTTTCGCCACGCAGGGACGAAGAGCAAGAGTACGGTGGGCAAGAAGAGTACGAAGAGGAAGAGAAGACGAGCTACACGAGCTCCACCACGCCACATTCCCGATGCTCAAGGGGTGTCTCGACCGATGAGCTCGAAGAACCCGAACGCGAACATGAATCTGAGACCCAAATGAAGCGCCCCTCTCATGAGCCCCCGTCCCCTCCATCTGCTACACCTACACCCTCCCCTACATTGGTCTCGGATGAAAAACAGGCACAAAGCGCCAACTCATCCAGACGTTTTGCGGACAAAGACATTGTCGACCACCAAGATGTTCCTAGGTCTGTCGATAATACGTAGTATAAGCTCGATTAGTAATATGTACCAGTCATATATTGAAACTCATGAATTAATTTTCCTGCTAGGTGTGCCCTCGGAAAGAACTCGGTCCTGCTCCAATTGATTTCGTGTGGAAGCTTAGCGAAAACAATCCCAAAGAGTACTTGCAACAACTACCGTAGCTACGACCTGCATAAGGAAATAACGTGCAGAAACGCAGAGAAGGCAGTGGCTGCGGAGGATGAGGCAGCGATGATTATTTACATGTCTGAGAATCCAAGGTTCGGGAACCCGCAATCGCAGGAGAAAGAATACTTCAGCGGGAGCATTGTCGAATCAATCAGAGATGATCATGGCCGAAGCACGACCGAATCAGTATTGAAGAAGTCAAATTCTTACAACGCGGAAAGGTTAGTGCACGAGATAATGGAAATTTCATGGATTAGGCTTAACATTTCCTACGGTCGTTCATAGCGATGCACGCCGAGTTGCGAAACCAAAGATAGATTCGTTGATTTTTTCGTCAAATGAAAAAAATGGCAAAAAAGGGTGGAAAATTCTATAATACTATCATTATTATATTATATGGTACAATCAATTAAATTGATTGCACCACATGAACTTTTCCAAAAGCGACGTATTGATCGAAGTACTTTTGGAAAGAATGGACAACAGCATCAATTATCCTATATTTTCCTAAGCTTCCCCGAAGGAACTTGATTTGTTATGCAACGAAGGCTAATTTTAATGAGAGACCTTTCTATGTTGACCTCGGTTCGCCTGTGATTATAGTTACATTATATGTCAGAGTTTCTGACTTTATTATGTTTATAATGATCTATTTTACAAATTCCATTTTGAAAGAGGTTGTTCCCTAAATTTTGAATATTAAGCACATCCTTCATTATGACAACGGTTAAGTCCATTGCGAAAGATGGAAAGGCTTATTGTATAATCACATTAGAATAATTATATTATATATATCAAAATAAATTATATCAATTGGTCATAAAAATTGTCATTATCAAGTAATAGTAAATTGTATATTTAAGTAAATCACTATGGAATAAATTTATTGTCTTGGTAATAAGTTATTTATAAATATATTACGTTACTTGTATTATGAAGATGCTTACTTAAGTTTTTAGTAAGTTACATTGATTTGAATATTTTCGTTCAAACTTAGTTAGTGGGCTGTATCGTGGAATTCATTTTGTTGACTGGACCACAATATTTTTTATGATGTTGGGTAAAAAAGTCATTTTTCCTTTGACCTAGTATTCTCTGTTCAAAAGATTAGGTTCTAAAGTGAGGATATAGTATAGTGATACTGTTAGGTTATGGAGCCTGAAGTATTGTGAATTCGGGTCGAGATCGGCGATCCATTGGGGATGTAATTAGGGTTTGTTCCCTTTAATACAGCAGTTTATATCTCTTGTAATCCTAACTCAAAAAATAGTGGATATACTTGGCTTGGCGGCGCCACCAGACGTAGTCAGAATTACTGACGAACTGAGTAATCAATTCCATGCGTCACTTTTACTTTTTCGTTCATATTGTCTTCTACTATCGTACATCAGACGCAACAGATACGTCCATTGCCTATTGATCAAAAGATTTTAAATTTAATAATCAGTTAGACTATTTGTATATTTTTATTATATATTTAAAATTTTTATTTTAATGTATTATGTTCGTAAAAATTCCTTATAATCGGAAAAAAAATTAATTTCTCTGTTTTAGAAAACCTCCTTTCCTTCTGTTCAAGGGAAAAGATTTGTTTTCTTATCTTAAATTTATTATTGGTGGCATTGAATTAATTTTTTTTCTGGTTTTGTCCGCATGTCAGGAGCTCACAGGCTCGGATAGAAGAGAAGGCAGTGGTTGAAGACAAGAGGGAAAAGTCAACTGCAAAAGGCAAATGCATCCCAAGAATGATATCATCATCCTCCAAAATTACCAAAAAGATCAGATGAAAAATTGATAATGAAAAGGGCCTTTTTACCCTCCACTGGGGCCCCACCTTGTTTATTTACTTGGGTTAGCTGAGTGAGGCACGCTAATGTTTATTTAGATCTACTCCCTCCCACCTCCCATATTGCATTTCAACAGTCCTTATCCATCAAACAGACAGTCCTCTTAATCATGCAGTTGAGAAAATGTTCTCTGGATTTGGTTCAAAAGTAGTCATAATCGTTAATTATTACTAATGAACTTTTGGAAAAATTCTCATCTTGATTCGGTTCAAAGAAATCATAGTCATCGATTACTTATTGTAGGTTCACAAGAATGAACTGCTCTATTCACTGATGTAATCAAATTGAATTCATTAAAATTATCACTGCCTGGTGAGATATGTTTTAACTCCTTGTGAAATTGAATTGGCAATCAAACTAAACCTTTTGAGACGAGTTGGAGTGAATTTTGGCATTTTTTTTCTCAGGTCAATACTCTTCTCGATTAATATTGCCAATTAATTACAAATTGAAATAATTAATCAGTGGAGACTGATGTTTTAGTGGGTGGTGTTAATTTTTTTTTTTGTTAAAAATAAAAGAGGTATATGAATTTAGTAAATGGAAAAGAAAATAAGAAATAAAGCCGTACAAAAAAAATATTGGCGAGAATTGAATTTATAATCCCTTGTTTATAGATGATAGCATGCATGTTTACTGTAATTCCTTTCTATATGATCTTAACTTTTAAGTTTTCCCTTTTATGTACATAATTTTGGCAATTCTGTTGCTGGGAATGTTTTGGATTTCTCTGCCGACATGATCTGCCTCTTAATTGGTACATTGCACCCTTGATTTTCTTTTTCTTTTTTTTTCTTTCGGTGGATTTTAGAACTCTTTTTTGGTGGATTTTACAACCTTTTTTTTTTTCCCTGTGGATACCTTTGATTTTCTTAATTCCTCGAACAAATTGCTAACCAAGGGGGCAAATTGAAAGCGAGAAATGATTAGAAAAGGCACATTACCCTGGAGGCCAAGCTCGCCGGCCTAAGGCTGAGCTCCTTTCAAGGGGACCAAACCCTACATGGGCTTGGGATCTAACCAACAAGAATGATATCGGTGACAAGAGCCACGCCGACTAGGTCTCGCGGAATAAAGCCAAGCCAAGACAAGCCAAGCTGACCAGCCCGCGCCAGAGCTTGGCCTTATCTGACGAGCATCGAGCTCCACCTGTGGGTTCGGCTTAGGTCTCACTCGAATGGTGACCCTCGAGGCAGCACTTAATTATTGAAAAAGAAGAACAATCACAAATCTTAATCGAGTGAGCGATACAAGATATCGAGAAATTATGTTTGTTGAAGCGAGATTTTATTCCATCCCAATACTATAAGGTCATGTTTAGTAAATCGGAATGGTATAAAACATAATAAAATTATTTCCATAGAATAAAATAAAATAATATTAAAAATGAAAAATTACACCACATAACACATAGTTTTTCCGTGTTTCACACTTTAGTACCAAAAAAATAATAATTTCATGATATATCACAAAAAAAAAAGTTTTTCTCACTCCACAGCATGCCGTCGATATTTCATAAAAAATTGGATGAAATGCTGATATGGCGACTTTTTCGAGGGTACTTTTGGCAACTTGAGGGACCTGAAATAATTTAAATAAAATAAAAAATAATATAAAACTATTAAAAAACAAAACAAAAAAAGGGAAAAGGCTAGCTCGGGAATTGGGTCGGGGGCTCCCTCACCGACCACTCGGCGTAGAATTTTTTTATGTTTCACATTGCAGCACAAAAAAAGAAAAAATAGGAATTTAACATTTTGTAGATATATTAAAATGAAATTAAATATATGATGTAGGTATAAAGTTTAGTTAAAATGGTGGAATGAGCAATTACGTAAACTATTTTTGAAGGAATGTTCATTCAACCAAGTTGAAGCAAAATTATTGACATAATTGAATGCCCATTCCAATTTAAACAAGTGGTTTCAAATAAGGAAAATGAGTGAAAGGATATGGGGTGATCATTCCATTCAATTCAACCTCATTCATGCATGCCAAACGTGTAGGAGGAATTCGAGTTCACTGCTATCTTTTATTATGCTACTTCCTTTCCCCATAGTATATATAGACTTTGTAAATAAACGATCATACTATTATACTCAATGAAATAATATTGGCTCATAAAATAAATAAAGAACATCGAGGTATTATTGCACTCTTTTTACAGGGTTCCTAAGTTATACAATTGGCCGTGAATGAATTTGTGTAATTGATCTCATCTTGGAGATTGATTTTCCATATTGTACAGGGAAATTCCTTTTCCTAGGAAACTTTTTGAAGGAAAAGCCTCTGAATGCCTCTAACTTGTAAAATACCCCAGTTATTTTGTATAATTACAAAATTTGCCAGCTGCGAGTAATTCGGCATACCCAATTCGGGAGTAGCAGCATCTCTCTATTGTATATATCCACGTAACACGACAATGAACTTCCATCAACCGGGATGCCAGAGCCTAATGCTGATAACTTGACCAGAAGTATTGCGTCAATCTAACAACGGAAAAGGAAGGATCAGAGAAGGAACTACGGAAGCGCTTGGCCGTCCTTATTAATTTTCATGCTATCTTTTCCGATGCTAAAAGTTTATCATTTGTCCTAGCCACAGTGCGATTCGGCCCACCTTTACAACGAATCAGTCGACATGTAAATTGCGCAACCTGCGCACTTGCTTGTACTCCTCTGCTATCAACTTAGATCAAGTAATTCATATTTCAGGGGACCGACTTCCTTGCGTTGTGATTTACGAGGCTGGCTTTGGATCGACGCCTACACTAGCATATGCACGTTGCACATGCTCTTTCGGTAAGTAGCAACTCAGTCTGGGATCACACACAATATTTTATTGCTATTATGATCTAAGTCGTCACGAAACGTCAAAACATTGATACAAACGACTATAGTTTTTTTTTTATCCTTTGACTTTTTCAAGTGTAATTAAAGTCCCACTGTTTCATACTAACGTGCTTAATTCAAGTAGTTCAGAGTGTGTTCTTTTAAATAAGGTTTTGGATTCGAATGTTATAAATAAAGAATCGTAAAAAGAGTTTTATCTCTTAGTGAACTAACCCTGCTTGAATTGAATTAATCAAGTTTACTGCATTTTCAAATACTAAGATATACATCGAAAAAAATCTCACTTTTTTTTGGTAATTAATTATGTAATGTTCAAGTCGGCCTCTATTTCTTTTTACTTAGTATTCATGCGTGCGTTTACATTTCTTCTATGCTCTTTTCTTTTAATGGGTAATAGGGGTCGGAAGCGACCAGCATAACAATCTCATAAAGCATAATCATAAGGGCTCGAATCTCGCTGCGAAATGTCCAATTTAAGCCATAACTATACCAGAATCCGATGCTTAGTCTCCAAAGAGACTTGAACCCCCCTAACCTAATGCTTAGAACGCTAGCACATTATCAATCGATCAGTTACAGCTCATTCGTACATCTCTTCTCTACTCAATCCTCTAAGTTATGGTACATCTCTTATCTACTCAACCATGCAAAACCTATATGTTTATTTATACAATCAAATTTAACTTAACTTAACTGTATTTTATTTTTTTCTTAATTTAACAAGACAATCATTACTTTTTTATCTTTTTCTTTAAATCCTCTCTCATACTTTTTCTTATATATTATTATAATTAATTTTTTAATATTAAATTCTCTAAACTGTTTAAGACTTTTTTTCAATTTCAATATTTTTTCCTCATTATAATCATTACTTTTTTATTTTCTTCTTTAAATTCTCTCACATATTTTTTATAACTACTTTTATTTTCATTTCCTTAAATCAAATTAAATCAATTTTAACTTTGTTACCAAACGCAATGTAAAGCTTTTAAAAAAAGGTTCGGGGCAGTGCCAATCGCTCTCAGTTTAGAAATGAGGTTCTGAAATCAATTAAAATACTCGACCGCGAAGTTCTCGATAATCCAAGTATGACATATAGCACCAATAAGAGTTAGTTTAAGCGGTTCGATGCTAATTTCCCTTAAGCAATGTCTCGAAAATGAGTCTTGTAGATGGAGAAAATTTTTTATTGGGAGAGTTTTATTCCGTAATGGGCCAATTTGACTCGAACTGAAATAAGCCCATTAAGTTTCCGGATACGAGGGTACACATAAAAAAAGAAGTACTACGTGTAGCAAATGCACATGGAAGTGAATCTTAATCAAAAGAAGTCTAATAGCTTATTGTTGGATTCATGCGCAAGTGAAGGGAATGACCAAATGGATCCAACCCTTCCCTCATTAAATGAGCATTGAAAGAGATGGCGGCCGGAACCGGAAGAAGCGCCGTTAGTCTTCCCTACTTGTGCACGTGAGCACCAGCTTGCAATGTGTATTATTTTAACTCTCCCTTAAATCTCTCAATCCAATTTCATTTTCATTTTTGCCTATTTATTATGTTAGAGATCCTAAGGGTAGAGGCCTTTAGTCCTCCTCTTGCTCTTGGCTCTGTTAAAATATTTCCTCCTTAATTTGCACTAAGCATAATAAGATCATGGCGAGGTTCTTGATGTTGGTGGCCTTTTGCATGCTACCGGCTGTGGTTAGCGCGGGTCACCCCTTCTGGCTCGAGGGTTGGGTCCACTGCGACACGTGCCAATTTGGGTTTGAGACCCCTCTCTCCACGTTCATCGAGGGTACATACTTGAATTTTTGCTTCACTGCCTCGGCCAAATAATGTAAGGTGCTGCCATGCTATATGGTGCTTTCATTCTGTAAGGTGCTGCCTTCCACACGATTAATGTTTCGATAATATGATGCATGTGAAATAAGATCATTTCGGAGTCGGTTGATGACCTTCGAGCAATTCAATCACTCTTCCTCTTCCGCACATTAACCGAAAGAGCCTGAGCCTGTTACCAGATTTTGGAACACATATAAACTATAAATTAACGTTTCAATCCCAGAGAACTAAATTCAAGCTTTGCCCTTCCGTCAGGTGCTACGGTAATTGTAGAGTGCAAGGACAGCATGGACATGCAGGTCACGTATGAAGCTGAAGCTGTGACAGGCCCCGATGGACGATGGGAAATGGAGGTCGATGAGGACCACCACGATGAGCTCTGCACAGTCCGATTGTTCAGGAGCCCACTGGTTGGCTGCAGAGTGCCCGACCCTGGCCACAACAGTGCCTCTCTGATCCTCACCCGTTATAACGGAGTGGTTTCGAACCGCCACTGTGCCAACTCCATGGGGTTCTTCAAGGACACGCCGCTTCACGGTTGCGCAGCTCTACGTTCCCTCTACCAGCTCAGCTACGAGGCATAGATTGATCCCTATTATCCAACAGAGAAGAAGAAGAAGATAATGAAAAGAAGTAGAACGACCGCCTTGTTCATTCTACTTCTCTAGCTATGAGCTATGCTCTTTACATGTACTAAATATAACCCAGGTTTACCGATTTCGCGTTTCTAAAACTTCAATTGACACCGATGTATTTATCGAATAAAATCTGTTTTTTCAAGGCCAAACAGAGAATTCAAGGCAGGAAGTTGTCAATGACTGTAAACTGAATATCGACAATCCCCGACAATATGTAAATTAACATGACCTCAAGTTCCTGCAATGTCCGTAGAAACTCCACGAGACCCGAGCTCACTCCGTACGATATCGCTTGCCAACAGGAACTCCATTGCAGTTTCCTATTCTTTTTCATTCTTTTATTTTATATTTTTCCTTTTGGACAGAAACTCCATTAGAGTATCACAACGGCCATTTCTGCATCAACATTTGCTCAGTTCACAATGGCAAAAGGATCGGTATGAGACTGATAAGTAGTACAATATTACAGAGTACCATAATGCTGTCTTCCCTTTTGAATGAATTTGCTACTGAACAAAACAAATGAATTCTGGTGCCTGCTGTGGTACATTTGACACCGATCGACCTTAAAGGCCTTTAAATTGTCCTATGGGATTATTACAACAACAAAATGAAGCATAAGGCGGAAGTTGGCCCTTGTCAAGTCCTTCACCTCATTGTTTTCCCACAGGAAGGGCTTTTCACCACACTTCAGATATCGCCCATTCATATCTGTAGAACTGGCAATTCGTGCACTCATGTTCAAAGTCTTGATGGATTTGGGCAGTCATCAGAACCCAACATACTGTGTGTACTGAGAGTAAGCTTCCGAGTGCATAGCTATGGGGGCCCGTATGACATGATCCGGAAGATTGAATGCATCCACAAGCTCCCTGGCCACATTCCTCACTTGGAAACTGAGGTACTCACTCAGTTTGTGAATTGCCTGAAAGCAGAAAGAGCAAGCGGCACTGTTAAATCAGAATAAAGTTGGTCACACAAGTAACTAGGTTCACATCTGTGTATACCTTAGCTTTGTTTGGTGCCACATAATCGACGATCCGGTATGTTCCGATGTCCTTCCAGATTCGGTCTAATGCATAAAGGTCACATGCTAGTTTCAGAGCTGCTCGCGAGCTTGGATCAGGACACCTACACAAGAACAAACTGGTAAAGACACAAAATTCTTGAAAAAAGAAATGGAGATTTCTGAATTCCAAGTTGGAGGATTTCTGAATTCCAGTTTAGAGCAATTACCTCTCAACTGCTTCAATGAACTTGGCAAGAATGACAGATTCTATGTGGGACTCCCCAAGGGTCAGAAGGTGATTCAGGCATCTGTTCCATGCGCCAAAGCTCCCCAGAGTCTTAGTGTGCTTCCGCAGTCTCACGGCAACACTTTGCAGCAACCGGGAAGTTCGATACTGCACCATTAAAATTCCATTAATAAATGTTATGATTGAGTCCTGAAGAAAAACAGTCAGCTCCTTACCCTAAATGCATCGAGTTGGAATTTAGGGTCCCGCAGGTGATCTTTGCCTTCCCATCTTGCAGTCACCGGATTGGGCTGAGACAAGTACGTGTTCATGGACTCTCTCAAGTAGTTCCATGTAACTGCAAGCGTCCCACCTTGAAACTTCTCCTTGTACTGCTTTAAGAGATCAGCTGCCACCTGAACCCAATAACAAACTTGAGATTCAACAATAGAACAAGAAGGTAAGGTTTCAGAATTGGGTTCCGATATGTGAAATCAAAGACAGAGTAGAACTATGTCAAATACCTGCTGCAAAAGAACTGTATTGTCCCCTTCGAAAGTCTGAAAGATATCATGGTCGTTCCTCAAGCTCCCAAACCGGTTGACGGCAGCATAGCCGTGGCCCCCACAGGCTTCTCTACAGACACTCAGCGACTTCGCTGTGTAAGAAGTCACGTAAGCCTTCAGGCCTGCTGAGAGAGCATGGACATCTGAAACCAGCTGCTCATCGTGAGTTTTCTTCATCTCTGAGTACTTCTCTATTAAATGCAAGGTAGCAAAGTGGAAGGCATAAGTGGAGGCAAGCATAGGCATCAGCTTGTGCTGTTGGGACTGGTAATCGAGGATACTAACTTCAGGCTGCTTTGGGGGCCCAAACTGCTGGCGGAGAAGGGAATATCGAGTTGCGATAGTGACTGCAATTTTCAAGACCCCAACAGAGGAGTATGCCAGACCAACCCTCCCGCCAACGAGCTCACCAAGCATAGCAGCAAATCTCTTATTTATTGACGGGAGGCTGCTCGTGTACTTCCCATCCCGAGAGACATCCCCAAATCGGTTCAGAAGATTCTCTCGGGGAATTCTAACAGAGCAAAATCGCAAGGCCCCATTATCGACACCATTGAGACCAATCTTATACCCGCAGTCATGGATCTCAACTCCAGGGAGGGTCTGGTGGGTTTTCATGTCCCTTATGGGGACGATGAAGGCATGAACCCCCATATCAGAGGTTCCTTGGGCATCATGGGTAGGGAGAATGAGCCTCGCAAAGACCGTGGCAAACTTGCCATGGACCGCTGCATTGCCTATCCACCATTTGATGGCTCCATCATTTGGAGTATCGATTATAAACTCATCGGTGATTGGATCAAATTTTGCAACAGTCTGGAGGCCTTGCACATTGGAGCCTGTCAAAGTATCGTACCGACAGCATTAGGTAGAAGGAAGCAGTAATCCGAATATAAAGAAAGTATAGACTAAAAGGTTAATATGCACCATCTTGGACATAATAATGCATGAAAAGTACAGTAGTAATCGTGAAAGGATTAAAATTGATGTGCTTATCACTGTGCTATTACCATGGTGGAGTTCCGTCATGGCGAAACAACCAGGATACTCTACGCTATCAATACCATCAAAGTACTTATCCCTGTGTCTTTTAGTTCCCAAGTTTATTACAGAGCCACCCCAAAGACTGCAAATAGAAGTGCCAGGGGTCAATGTGAGAGGCAAGATGAAAGCTGTTCAATAATAAATAACTAATAGGAGTGGGACTTGGAGGATGGAAAAACAGAGTAAAAGTTAACAGGTCCACAACAGAGTTGCTGATTTATGCAACATTTCATGATAAAGGACATTATCACTCGAGACTTGATAAATGTTTTATTTACTGTTCTGCTGCTTGATGCTTATCATTTTTTCCCGGTCTCTATATGTCTAATCTCATTTGTGCAGATCTATATGCTGTAAAGTCCATGAAACTAAACAACAGATACATCATGTTCTCATTTGTATTCAAATTCGGCTTTAAGTAGCATTAACATAGACATACGACTCTCTGAATAAAATCCAACCCGAACTATTACAAATCAATATGAGTTCTTAACAAAAATCATCAGTCATACGCCGTTCACCAATTAGGCAGAGTCTTGAACAACCCAATTCTTTTCTGTAATTCTAATTCGACAACTATCCCAATCCAATCATGCCAGTGTTCTTTATAGCCCCTCCCACCTCCGAAAGTCGGGCCCCTACAATCGACTTCGACAAGAATATGACCAAGACCCGCAACCAAAACATCGCACTGCTTTGGCCGCTTTTGGGCTAACCGGGAAAAGCCAAAAGAGCAGTTCTGAGCTAATATGGCACATCAAACTACATCATCACATACAATGCTATCTGAAATGACATGAACCTAACAACATACCCACCGTCTCTTCTCATCAACAGTGATCCTATAGATTTCTTGGCTTACAGGGAAAGTAATCAGCAACTCTAGAAGAACACAACCATCATCAAGCAGGAAACACGCGGAGAGCAATCGAATTGAGATCCGAATCAAATAGCTCAAATATCCTCTCACCTGTACTGCACGCCCATCTTGATCGCGAGCGAGATGTCCACACTACCAACGGCCTCCATGATGGCATAGTACTTCCCCGGGTCGTCGAACACGAGGCGGAACGGCCTGATACCGGCCTCCCTGACGAGGCCGAGCAGCTGCCGCATGCAGAGCTCGCGGTGGTCGTCCTTGGAGATCTCCACGGGGTTCAGCAGGTCCGGCCTCGAGTTGAAGTACTCATACACCTTCTCCTGCGACTCGCGGTGCTTCCCCCTCATGTACAGCGATAGCTTCTCCGTGTCGACCTCGATCTTCGCCGCGGCACAGGTCAGCAGCCGGAGCTGCGGCGGTATGCAGGGTCGGCCGAGGTCGGCGGGGGAGAGGTGAGCGGAAAGCCGTTGGATCCGCCGGGCGGAGGCGTCGGATTCTCCTGCGTCGGCCTTCCGATGGGGGTCCATTTCCGGTGAGGAGGAGATTCGGTTGGTGATGGCAGTGGGAGCTGAAGGAGGAGACGGTTGAGTGTCAGAGAATAGAAGGGAGAGATTTATCCGGCGTTTGCATTTTATAAGGCACGATGGTGACGTGTCCATACTCCACGTGTCGATGTGGGATTGGAAGAGGGGGAGGCGCGGTGGGCTGGCTTTGGCGCGCTTTCCAACGTCATTAGGATCAAGTTTGATTCCATGCGGTGTTTGGCTTTGGATGGGAATTTGGATCAGATCGGTGAGTCTGAATATGAATATGTTATTCAAAACCAAACAAAACGGAAGCAAAATTAAATTCCTTATCCAGACCGAAGACCAGTCGCCGACAGCCCAATCGTTATGGATGTCTCTTTGGGTGCTTTGTGCGAGTCTGCTGGAGTGGTCGGATCAATAATTTTTATAGATTAGACTCACGTCATAAAACGTTGATCGAATGATTATAAAGATTCGGGTTGAAACTGAAGATGATTGGGATATTTTTCGATGTTCTATATTCAACCTTTCTCGAGTAGAAGTTTGAGACAAATTCAAAGCAAACGACAGTTGAAAGTCGTTAAGGGCAACAGTTGCTCCCCATGAAACTCTTCAACTACCGGATGATAAGATCTTCTGAGGTCTTCTTTGGGCTTTGACATGAGATAAAATAATGGCCATTGATAGTCGGGACATTCCTCCCTATGAATACTCGTACTAATACATGTCGATTCATGCTGATTTGGCAGGGCCAAACCTCTAATGCGCGGTTGATTTGTAATTAACTATACTTGATCGAAATAGTTGAATAACTTGGCACTTGATCAGTACTTGTTTAACTTGAGTAAATATAGAATTAAGACGAGGATTAAAAGTGAAAAAGACTTTTAACTCTTCGAAAAACTTTACAGAGAAGCCGCACTATTTCGTTGCAATGCAACTTTCGAATGTCAATGGAGACTTTGGTCATCTTTGGTCATCCTCAAATGACTCGCACCATGTGGATAACTACATTTTTTTTCCTCGAATTACAGACCGACGCCGGAATGCATTATGGAAAAAGATTTAAAATCTGTAATCATTCAAAAATCCTATTCGTAAGAATATTTTCCCAGTATTTTATGGATAAAATATGATAAAAGACAATATTATTAAGATGATAAAGACGTTGTTAAGCTTTGACGTCAAAGTGAAATATAGTACTTAATTTTTTTTTCTTTCATTTTATGCCTATTGGTGTTCCAAAAGTGCCTTTTTGAAGTCCTGGAGAGGAAGATGCCTCTTGGGTTGACGTATTGTGCGACTTGTTAGATATATTGGGTCATACGGGATTTCCTCGTTCTCTCCCTCGATCGAGATATCCTCTGTTTTGCCCAAGAAAGATTGAATTATCAAAAATTTGGAGCATGATGTGTAATTATATCTATTTTGAAGGGTATTAAAATGAATATTATCAATTAAAATAACTTATGGTGAGCTTTGTTGGACGCTTCGTTTAGAAAAAATCCAATTGGTAATATATTTATAATTATTAATACTTATATCATAGATCATAAAAGATTTTTTTTGTCATTGAATAAGAGAATAATCTCAAACTTTTAATCAAGCGAATAATATGATAAATACGCCTTTTGTATTTACAGATCAGTCTCAAATAATTTGTCATAATCTTACGTTAAAAATTTAAAGATTTGTATATGTTGAAACTAATAATAAGGAAAAAAATTTACCATGATAATTTGTTATGGTGATAAAAGTACAAAAAAGAGTGTGAATTGTCGCACTTTCAAAGAGGTCATAACGTACCTTATCTAGACGATATTGTGCATAAATTTAAAAAACAATTAAATACGAAAACATTATATGTTAAAGTACTATTTGGGTGCTGTTATAGTGCAACACGCCCTTTTTTATCTTATAGGTTTAGTCACCATGACAAATTGTCATGATAAACAGATCCAGATAATAATTAATGCTAGAAGTTGAAAAAAAAAATATACCAACAGTTAAGAGTTAGCATTTGCGACTAAGAATATAGACATTGTGTTTGGTTATTACCTTATATAAGATTGCTGGTAATAAGATCTAGACTACCATTCAAATGGATTACTATGGTTTAAATTGTGAGCAATCCAACATTTTCATATTTGGTAGATTTCCAACAATTACCGATAATTCAAATTAATCACCACTCATCTTCTAATGTTTGGTTTCACGACAAATTATCGGAGATTAGATAAAAATTTCCAAAAACCAGCCTTCCCGCAATCTCCCTATCCCCTTTCTTCATCTTCCTCCAAAAAACTTTTGAAAAGAAAAATCTCAAGAGCTCCATCACAAACCCCCTGATTTAAGATGGAGAAGGAAACCTCAAAAGGTACGTGTCAATTTGTTTGACTAAAGAAGAAACAAGAACAACAACTATCGTTAATATCGTCTCGTTCCTCTCATGGCAAAGGTAATAAAACATAGAACGTTCAAAGTAATTTCATAATGATAGTGTTCGATTTCCTCCGATTAATTACACGCTGGCCTATTTACACCCATCTTGCTCAATATACTCATCCAAATATGAGCAAGAGAAGAAAATAATGATCTTTAATTTCCATAATCGCACCGCAATATTCACAACCCTCATGCAAAAAATAAAAAATGTAGTCGACATATTGCACACTTTATTAACTTAACTTCCACATGTGACACAGTTTCATAGGTAGACTTCACACGGTTTGTGGAGCTCCGTTAAACATAGAATGCCGATTCATACTCAAGTGAGAGGAGCACCCATATAAAATTATGAGTTTAACGGAGGAAAAAATGAAAGCTTTTTTTTTTTTCATTCACCGAAATTTTTTTTTAAAATATATATATATATATCAGGAATGTGGTTTTAAATAGCTTAGAATTATATATATATATATACATATATATGAATTTCTATCATTTATTTAATTGGACTTTCGGATACTAAAGTTCACAAAAAAAAGAATAAGGAAAGAAAAATAAAGGGGTAGGAGAATTTCATAAAAAATAATCATATTCGAAACCTTTTGATCACAACTCAGAATAACCTCATTGCACGAAACTTTATTTTCCTTTTCTGCTTTTAGTCATTAGAATTTATTTCTGTTTTTTTTTACCGCGTCAGTCGTTAGAAATTAGACGACAAGAAATTACATGAAAAGAATAAAAAAGAAAAGGAAAGATTAAATTAAATTAAAATTCATCATCTCCGCGCGCCTTCCCGGTTTACAGGAGGAGCGGGTTAGGCCCATTTCCTTCCTTCTAATCCCTCCGCTCCCAATTCCCGCCTCCTCCCCGAATTCACAAAAAAACACAAAACCAAACCATCCACTCTCTCTCTCTGTGTCGTGTCTTTCCCTCGCTCGCGGCTGCAATCAAAAAGCGCCCAATTCCTTTCCCTTTACAAACTGCAATCAGTTCGCCTCTCTTCCCTCTCAATCCCTTTCAAAAATGTCTGCAATATCCCCCCATACCCAAACTCATCTCCTTTGAAGATCTCCACTAAACCCAATCCCCACCCTCTTGCAATCCCTCCATCCTCGCAGCCCCTACAGCCTCCCTTTCGCCCCAAGATCGGTTTTTTTTTTAATCTCGGGTCGTCAGCGTTCCAAGCTCTCGCGTCTCGGTTGCGGGGGCATTCGTCAATTTTTCGAAAGGGAGTTTCGGGTGAGGAGTTGGGTTTTTCTTGTTTCTGTAGTTTGGTGAGTTAGGGTTCGTTTCTCTGGGCGCATATTTGAGTTCTTGGCTGTTTGGATTTCGGGATCTTTGCCGGGGAGCTCGATCCTTTCTTTTTTTTTTCTGATGTCTGGGGACAGTTACAGCTCCAAGGGCCGGAATGTGCTCGGTGACGTGACGAATCGGCCCCTGAAGAGGGGTTCTTCTGTCATTCTCGATGATGCCGACTCGAAGTCGCGAGATGTTAAGGGTATGAGTAGGGCTGTAGAGGACGGGGACTCCGAGTTCGCGAATCGTGTTTGCTCCGGAGTTGAGAACTTGCTCAGGGAGAAGCTTATGGGCAAAGACAGAGAAGTTGGAGTTGAAAAGATTGTTTCTTTCTTGAAGGGAAGGGGGGATCTCGATGTCTCTTCTACGAGGTGTAGGGCTCAGATGACCCAGGATGATCCGCCCCCTAGCGTTTCTGAGCCTACTCACAGTCCCGAAGGCCTTGACACCAGCATGCTTGATAATGTTGTACCAGTGGGTGATGATGAGTGCAGGGAGGAGAGGGTCACTCCAGTGGCGAGTCTGGTGACAGAAAATCTGGTTCCAGGAGGATCTGTTGCTGATGCTTCCAGGGAGGCTGATAAGGATCTCAGAGCCGGGAAGCTCGCTTCAAACAAATTTGGGTCCACAGAGTGGTCGAGGCTGCCTGTCAACTCACAGGGTGGGTCCTTCGAATTGGAAAGATGCAAACTTCTCAAGGATTCTGATGCCCGTAATGTTTGCCAGGGCAATGACCCGCTTAGCGGTTGTTCCTGTTCTTTCTGCTTGAAAGGTACATATCGGTGCCAAATACGATTAAAACTACACGGTCAATTGTTCTTGCTACTGCAGAATTTAATTAGTTTGAGCTTTGAGTTGAAATGGACGCTTCTGTTGTATTTGTCTCAGCTGCTTATATTTGGTCGGACCTTCATTACCAGGACATCAAGGGTCGAATAGCCGGTACAGTTCTTGTTTTCATATAAAGGCGAAACTTAATTTAGTATTGTTTGGTGCCTTTTGACCATGATTGCTTGCCATATATCTCTTGGGAACAGAGTTAATGTGCTTTGTTCAAGCTGTATATTATCTAGGCATACTATGTACAGCTTATGTTAAAAGTTCACTTTATTGAACCGAATTGTTCTGCTGGAGGTTTTGGTCAGCTAGAAGAGTGTCATGGTAAGCTGACTTGCGATATTTATAAACACCGACATTGTAAAAATCTTGGATTTATGCTTCAGCCCTGAGGAAGAGTCAGAAAGAAGCGAGCGCTTTGGTCCACAAATTTGGAAAGGGGAAGGATATTGACGCCATTGTTTCCCGTAACACAAGCAAGCCTTCAGAGTTGGAGTCCAATCTCTTTAACCAGTGGAAGTCACTCTTCCTCCACATGGAGGGTGTTCTCTCTCACGAAGGCAATCAGCTTGTCAGTAAAAAAACACAGTTCTTCCCTTGGTTCATCTTTACTTTTTGCCTTCTCTCTGGTAGGCTTTTGTCGTGCACGATTATTACATGATTTGGTTCCATTTTCCTCTATTTCTTGTCCTCGTTTGACACAAGCTCTTGTTTCGATCTTGGCAGCAAACCAACTACATTGCCCTGAAAGACTTGAGAGAGAACTGCAAAATGGACCTCGAGGCGATCAATAGGATGCCCTTGAACAAAGATTAGCGGGCTTCATGATTCTCCTGGTGATAATAAGAGCATTTGACTTTAGTTTTCTCTTTTCCTTTTCTTCTGTTTTCTTGGTCCCATCAGGGGCTTCTGTAATTGCAAGCATTAATAGGGAAAGTCGTAGAGAGCCGTTGTTGCCTCTGTACTTCAACTGTTGTTCATATGATTTCTTGTACTGTTGAATTCGTTTGCCATGCTTTTAACCTAGATAATTACATATTAGATCCTTTGACTCAAATTAGTTTCATGGATATCTGCTCGTGTTCCCTTTCTTCAAGAGAATTGTAATGGCAAGTTTTAAGAAAGTGATGAATCAGGTTCCATTGGAGTCTCCCAATGATGTTTTTTTGCTCGTTTTGGTTCTGTAACAATTGGTGGTTCAGTTGAAGATCCAGGCTACTTTCAAGAACTGCAATGAAGGAAGATCTGACGATCAAATTGTTACATCTATACAGATTGAATTCAGGATAGATTGTGAATCTATCAACATTCAATCATCAATGGGACTTTCTTTTTAGCTTCCTGTTTCTCTAAAGCTAAATGGACTTTTTGCCTATTTGATCTGATACCTGTACTTTCCTTTCGAGGTGCTTTGAAGCAGAGAAAATCAGCTGTACCATTCTGCCTCCTGTGCCTCTGCATTTCACCACTTTCCCTTTACACGGCCTGCCTATGTTACTTGTGTCTGGGTGCTGGGATTTGAATCCACTTGTTTACGGTCTTCACTATCAACTTGTTAAGTCATCGATCACACTCTCTAACGTTTCTGGGTCATCCCCATGAATTTCTCGGATCATCGAGCCATTCTTGTAGAAAATGAAGCTTGGCAACAACTCCGGTCCCTTGAATTTTAGTATTGGGGAATTATCTTCAACCTCAACCTGAAAAAGAAATGAAGATTTTGGCCGTTTCAGTAGTTGTAGGTGCGAGTGACACAGAAACCTGCAATTGAAGAGAATTTCAATTCAAGGTTATGGACCTTGAGGAAGTTCACTGAAGGGTGTCTCCTGCACAACTGCTCCATAATCTGCAGCATTTGCCTTTCCCCGGGCTTGTTGTAGAAGTACGCGATGGAAATTGCTGTCAATAAGAAAAACAGAATGAAGTTCATCTTTCCAATTAGAAGAGTAACTGAATGGTGAAAATGTTACGACAAAGCTTGCTATTATTACTATACCTCGTGACGCCGTGTATTGCCTAAACTCTTCTATGCTTGAAATTGCGATTAGATTCGTTCTTTCTTGGTTTGTGTCTGCAGAGGCCCCCCCTTGCTGCCTCTTGAGTTGTTCCTTTGCTTCCAAGAAAGCACTGGCCACCTCTTCATCATCTGGTGTTTCTATGATCAACACTTCGTAATCTTGCACCGAAGCCTCCCATCTTCCCAACTATCACATAGACAGGTAAAAAGAGAACACAAATTGAAAACCTTTTTTCTTGTTCAGACAGCCGAGCTAGAGAAGACAATGGAACAATCTTCCTGAGTATGTTACATTCATTCTGCAAGATGCAATAAATCCGCGAAGTTTACCTTGGCATTGCAATCCGCCCTTCTTAGCCGAGCTTTGCTATATGATGGACGGACATCAAGGGCTGCAGTGCAATCTTCGATGGCTTTCTCAAACTGGCCTAGTTTCGATCGACAAGCGGCTCTGTTGCACAACAAGACAGAGTTGTAATGGTCATGCTCCAGTCCCTCGCTGTAAGCTATACAGGCCTCGCTGAACCTCCCTGCCTTGAATAATTCATTGCCCTTTGACCGAGCTGCTGCTACTGCCCGTGCACGCTTCATCACTATGGCTGCTACCCTGTTGTTTGGGTCGAGCCGAGTCGCTTGTTGAGCCACGTCAAGTGCATTATCGAATCTGCTGATTGGTAGAGAAGTTAGCAACTTCGGTATTATCTGGGCCCTTGAATCACAGAAGCATCTTCAAATGATCATACAAATATCCAGAAACCGAAAGCCCTTATATACCGATTTTCTGAACAATGGCTTGTGTTTATGGGAATGTAGATTTCAGAAAATGTACTGGAATTCAATAGATACTAGTCTTATCTCTTCATTTTTCAACGAGACAAAGATAGAAAAACAGAAACTGGAAAAGCTTTACAGAACAGAGAGAACACTTTCAAGAAACTTACTACGAGGAAGAAAACTGACCTGCCTGCAGCAATGTCAACTTGAGCCCGAACTGTTAACATGTTGGCACTCCCGATAGGACCGAGGAATTTTGTGCAAGCATCAACCTCGAAGTTTGGACCCTTTGATACTGTTTCGTCGGCTTCCTGGTGCCTGTGAAGCTTCAGGAATGCCTCGGCTTGCAATGCAAATATCTTTTTGGATTTACCCAACAAGATTTGGCGGGTCAGAACATGATCTAAGGCAAAACGGGAAATTGATTTCTAGATACTACCAATTTGAATAGTTAACTAACCTGTGGAGCTGAATCTCCACCGCTGGATATTGCTCGGCTGCTCTCCCTGATCAGGCTGTTCCAATCTCGGAGCTTCTGAGCTTCGGTGCACTTCTGAAGAAGGGCTTGGAGTGTCTTTGCTTTAGCAATGTCCTGAGGGTCGGCTTCCGGTCCAGCATGCTTGTAGTGATAGATCGCCTTCTCAGCCTCCCCAAGTCTAAATTCCCGACCAAAAGTATAACTGTTGATTATCATTCCATGCTCTAGTAAATCATAGAGTGATATAATGAAACGTTCAACTTCTTTTACCTGACATATAAGGTTGCGATACGATTATGCGCCCGTTGATAACGAGGCTCGATTCGAATGGCTTCTCTGCACTCAAAGACAGCCTCAAGAATCCTTCCTAAAGCTGTTAAAGCTGCACTTTTGTTTCTTCTGTAAGAGGCTTTGTTTGGGTCGATCGAGATAGCAGCATCATAGAGAGCCAGAGCCTCCACGAACCTCCCGTTCTTGTAGTCCTCGTTTCCCATGATCTTCAACGTCTCAGGGTCCATTCTTGTTGAGATCGCACGGCACAAAGAAGAAGGTGCTGCCTGACTTGATTTGCTATTGCCATAGCCGTAGTCGTTATTGTCTTTGTTACAGGTCCCGCTTTTTGTATGCCCTCTGTTAGGTTGCGAGTAATGGCTATATTCGTCGGCGGGTTGCGGCTGATGACCACAGACATTATTGCCACCAGGGTTTGTGTTCCCCACACCAGGTTGCCTCAAGTTTCCTAAGTTCCCAAAGAGCATGACATTGCTCGAGGATGCCCTTACAAGGGTGCTACTCCCTTTCACCTTCTGGTGGTCGTTGATCATGCTCTCGAGCTCACCGGATATCCCGATTGCCTCCTTTGGGACTTGTTTGCCTTGGTTTACATAACCATTGGAGGACTTCCTTCCCCCCACCCCAGCACCACCGCCAGGCACCACCGCATCAGCAGTAAACCTGCTTTGGTTCTGATGGTGAGTAATTGAGGCCTTCTGGTGGCTTACAGAGGAAGGCCTTGTGGTTGGCCTCGGGGCAACAACTTCCAACCCCTTAGAAGTTGATTCAAGGAATGCGGTCTCGTCGGAGCCCCCCCGGCGCCTTCTCGAGTTGGGCGTGCTTGGGGACTTTGTAACATTGTTGTTATGGTTCGGGGTGGACAGTACACTGGCTGATGTGCTCCTCCCAAGCCAGAACGAGTTCCGCCCAAACACCGCATTCAGTATGCCGCACCCTGCTTTTCTCTCCGGCGAAATGTCACCCATTTTCGGTACTAGCCCCTCACAAGAAACGGTCGAATTCCTGAACCGACGAAGAGCAATTCACAGGGTCCAACAAAGCAACTGATGCTTCACGATCAAGGGTGTAGTACCATATGTAGGACAACATCATTCCATCACTTCAAACATTCGATCGTCAATACCGGGTACTGAACGCGATAGCTTGACACGGGAAGGGCATAAGCCCCAGGAGATGTGTTTCTAGTTCAAGTGCACAGCCTCCTGGGGAAAGCAATGTGTGGATTTGGATTCTTTCTTCTCTCAAACTAGCTCTGTTACCTGCTTTTTCTTGGAGAAGAGAAGAGAAGAAGCATTCCAGAGGGGAGGAGAGAGAAGGGAGGGAGGGAAAATTTTTCTGCAGGAAAAGAGGAAATCAATTCAGAGAATTTTTTTTTTGGAGAAAATAAGAAAATTGGAAGACAGATTTTGTTTCGATTCAATGTTCTTTTTTTTTTTGGGGTCAATTTTTTGTGAGATGGAAGAAAGAGATGGGAGCCTATTGACTCGGTCCTGTGATGCATAAGGATCTCTAGATTTTTAGGAAAAAAGGTCCTGAATTTGAGCTTTACGAAAAAATGACCTGTTTAACCGAACAAAATCGAGCAATCGCACTGTGCAAAATTTTCTGAAGGCGCTGTTGTGCAAAAAAACTATAGACAAGTTTCGACAAATTAAATGGATTGGCGAAATCAAACTGACCCATCAAGATATTGGTGTAAAAACTCGATAAAACAAGAAGAGATGAAGCAGGGCAGATCAAAATTGTCAATCATGCAACATTTTGTAGAGATTACTAACTGAAAAAGAACATCCGCAACTTCCCGATCAATGCTCTACCATTTCTAAAACACAGATAATTCGATTCTATCTTTCAGTGGCCAAAGACTATTGGACTCACTACAACGAATTGTTGCCCAATGTACAAAAATTCCCCATGAATCATCAAATACTTGAGGCCTTCACGGCGACGGGTTCCTCTTTAGCTCCTTCACAATGGCTTCTGATAGTTCATCAGCCCCATACTCTATTCCGAAGCACCGTACAACCTCCATGTTAGGGTTAAGCAAATACCTAGTAAAATTAGGGTGCATGTTAGCTGATCTTCGATTCAACATTAATGTAGAGAGAGAACGACTGAACCGATATAGAAGTTCAAAGGTACATGGTTGGGGCTATGAATTGAGGGGTCAGTACATGATTTAAGGTGTTGAAGAAAGCTTCTGAAATATTATGAGGATGCATGAGAATCCTCTACCAAGCCAGTCGAGAGAGGAGGTAACTGCAATCTTCCTCAATCTCGTGGACTGGGTCCACGATCCCTCCTCTTACACAGAGTGGGAATGAAACTAGCCATAAGGACCAATGCGAGATCCTTTCTGTATGAGATGGACCCGATTCACACAATAATGTTTTCCAAATCGATCACCTGTGGATTAATAACTGTGAGATATCTAGCTCAGGACTTACATGTTGTGAGAGGACTCGACAAGATAATCATCTCCTTCCTCTTCCACCTTCCTGAAATAAACGCGATATTCCTGTGCCATCTGCCGAACTGCAGCGACAGGACCAGTTAGACCCACTATCCTCGAATCAAACTCTGCAATCCTTCAACAAATAGAGAGGAAGAATGATGTTAGAAGAAACACTTGCCTTCAGGGACTTGTCTCTCTCACAGGAATTCTTCTCATTAGACAAATTTTCCTCGCTTCTCATTCATCTAAATGAAAAGAATATATCAAAGATGCATAGAAAGGTAAAAAAACCCTGACCTCTAAGATATGCCCGGAGATGAGAAGGAGTGTCTCGTTGAGGATCAATCGTGACAAACACCGGTAAAATTTTGACCTTCTGTTTTGACTCTTGGTTCAGATAAGTTGCACGATATCAGCTATTCATTCCAAAATTTATTTATAAAACAAATATAGTTGTAGAAGCGCATACCTAACACATCTATAGCCTTGGCCATAATCTTGAGTTGTTCAGGCCCCACATCAGGGGATGAAGTATAACCAAAGTGCAGAAGAACCCAGTTCCCGAGAAAGTTCTTTCCAGTGACAATCTGTTCCTCTGTGTCAATTAAGGTGAATGGGCCACCAATCATTGGTCCTAGTTGGGCATTCGCTTGACAGCTACTATCTTGGCCTAAATGAGAGTTGTTCATCAATTTGCAGAATCATATCAGATTGTTAATCAATGAACTTAATTGGACAGTATGAGAATAGCATTACCTTTCAATACTGCTCTCTTCTCGTCATTATAATGAAGTAACATTGCAAACCCAGCCAAGCCTCCAACAAACAGAGTCGGCTGGAGCAAATAACAAATGCTGTAATCAATATATTGATCGGGGACTGCTATACTTGAACCAAATTTCAAACCCTTTGTGCTGATTAAAGTTGCGAAGAGAAAGCACAGAGAGACAAGATAGCAGATAACATACAATAACGTAGTTATGCCATGATGGAGATGACTCGTCTTTCACAGCGGTTATTCGATTAGTAATTGGCTCTTTGTGACCGCATCTTGATGAGCTCGAATAGTTGCAGGACTGAACTCTCCCATTTCGACCGACCCTACAAAGAAATGTATCCAGTATAGGAAGTATATTTTGACATTTGAATGAGAAATTGATGGATTATACGCAGACAACGAAGTTAACACGGTAAATTTATTGGATAACTGATTTCTCCTCAAAATACATCCATAAACCCAGGTATGATGAAGCCACTTTTAAGAGAAAAAACCAACACAGTATTAGCACTGGTGCCTTGAGCAGCTTGAATACAAATAACTAAGGATCTATACGCTACAAAGAGACTCGGTTTCCTTCCAAGGGGAGATTGGCAAGGAAACAAACAACACGAATTGGTAAGTCGGTATGTATCCCTTGTTTTCTCCCCAAAAAAAAATGATTACTGCTAAGCCGAATCTTTTTAGCGACACACCTCTCAGGATCATCATCTTAACCCTGATCACGACGGTCCGAAGGAGCATATTTGGGATAGCTCGAACATACAGGAATGCTATACGATAGAGCTTCACTAAGAATATCAGAAGAACTACTACGAGGCAAAGAGCCCAGCCAATGTGCAGACTACGAACCTGAGCCCGACCGGTATTTCGGCATAACTGAGGAAAGAGATGATTTTACTCCAAAACAACTATCAGGTGGAAGTTGCAATAGCATAAATCCACCGCAATGTCAAGAGTAAGCTCGAATCCCGCAAAACCATTCAATGAATGCATACTTCCAAATCCCTCCACACCAAAACCCATTTTCAACCATTTTCATCTTTGCAAGAAGAGAATCCCAAAGAATCCAATTTCAAGAACTGCACAGTCCAGCTCTCCCCCAACCACCGTTGTTGAGTTGAGAGCCCGGGAGACCGAACAACAAATCAAGAAACTTGCACCATGAATTGGGAGAGCCCTTGATTGAGCTGCTAACCCACCTATGAAGAAGACACGAGGCATCTCCGGCGCGGTGTTTGGAGGAAAGCAGAAGAATCCGTCGAAGGGACATAGATTGTTCAAGAAGAGAACCCCCCCGGAAGTTTTGTGTTTTTTCTTCTATTGCTGCTCTCTCTGCGTCATGCGGATCAATTTCAGTTCAATTCGAGGTAGAAGTAGGTGCAGGTGTAGGTGCTGAAGAAGAAGAAGAAGAAGAAGCAGCGGCGCAGACCTCCGACGCCATTTTTGTGTGCCCAGTTCGTTTCTTGCACCTAAAGACGCGGTGCTGACGTACTTCCCCCCCAGCAGCGGGAGCGGAGCAGAGGAGGGGAGAAATATTGCAGACTTCTGCCGAAAGAAATCTCCGCAGCCGAGCCGATTAGCCGAAGCCCGGAGTGACAAAAAGCCCTGTCGGAAATGGATCCAAGTTAAAGCCCAGAATCGATACGTTCCCTACCGCTTGATTGCTTAGGTCGGGAACGGGAAGATTCGATTTTGGCGTACGGTAACACGAGGTGTGATCGTTAATTGTCCGGTTGAGAGATGTCCGCAAGTCTAATATAATAAAATATAAACTCTAATATCTAATAAAGGGGCACGAATAGAATGCGATTATTAATTTATTCAAGCATTACAATTTACAATGTTAATCGTTAGCACGATACAGTGTGATTATTAATTTGTTCAAGCATAACAATATCAACCGTGCTCTTAAATCGATGTGATTATTAATTTGTTCAAGCATAACAATATCAACCGTGCTCTTAAATCGATTTGGTACGATACGATATGATCTCCCCATCTTCCATTTTTGCGTAATTCGATTGTTATGATAACTTCCCCAAGATTCGGTTTTGGCTGATCTCCCGAGCATCCATTAGTTCTGTTTCAACATTTACTGACGATATTTTTTTCCCCTTAATTGCAAATCATAATAACTAACAAAAATAAACACGTAGACGAACACCACCCTTAAATTACAATTATTAGTCGAAGACTTGATTACTTGACGAAAATATACGTCCCTACACTACCCGCTCTTTATGATCAATTTACTTATTTAAGTCTACTCAAATTTGAACAACTTAATTGGCCCATGTTAACCTTATTGAGAAACCGTAGGAAACCAACCTCACAATCGCTAAAGGCCTGCCTTACTACTTAATAATCTATAAATAAATAAATAAATAAAAACACAACATATATAGGATTTCTTTTTAATATATAATTACTTTTTAATGTATTATCTTTTTTTTTTTTTGCATAAACTCTAATATATGAAAACCCAATTGAACCCGACTAATCCAGTTGAACCGAATCAACCTACTTAAGGGTAAAACTCTCCCAATTCACAAGGACTTGTGGCGGGGACTCACAGGCAGACACCTACACCGTCTGCTCTGTATGTCCATTATACGACCTTTGCCAATCCAGCAGTACATTGATCCCACAAGCTTAACACATTTAGCATATTTACATTGGACATATGAAATATTGATGTAAGCTTAACAGTGCAGATGCTATTGTATCCATGTACTCAACTATATTGGCTTTCGAGCTTTTCCACTGGCTTGGAGACCAAATGTCTTGTCTTCATCTTGTTGATCGCGTTCGCCGGGTCCAGGCTCTTCGGGCATGTTCTCGTGCAGTTCTGTATGGTCCTGCATCGATACAGTCTCTTCTGATCTTCAGTCAGGGCCTGAAGTCTTTCATTAGTAAACTCATCTCGACTGCAAAAGAAGCAAGATCAATGCATGTTCTCCTCACCCTGCTTGGATATTTGCAAGCCTAATGATTCAACCATAAATATCGATGGCTTGCTCATCACCTATCGGAAATCCACCGGTAAGCATGTAGCAGTGCTGCCGGTCCAAGATATTCCTCTGGATTCCACCAGTAGGGAGGGCATGAGCTGCTACAGCAAGCACACAGGATGCACTCATACAGCCCATCGAGTCGCTTTCTCTCTGCCGGCGTCTGTCTGTACTCCCGGCCATCTTTGGGCTGGTGTTGTGTCTTAAGCCATGGCTCGATGGACCTGCATATTCCCGCCATGACAAGTCACGATAGCTCCACTACCCAAAAATCATTTACCATAATGTGGATGTATGAGCCGGGGCATGCATGATTTGATCCACTAGAGCACCATTGAACTTGTGACTTTGGGTCCACGCTATAAGTCGATTCAGTCAGGAAACTGACCAGATGCAACAAATATTTCCCCGTATGGTAGCTAATCATCGGCCTAGTCGGAATTAATCTTGTCTTATGCTTACTTGTATTGCTGATAGAAATTGGTGAGATCGACGACCAGGTCCTTGATAACGAACATGTGGGGAAGGGGAGTGATGGTAGTGGGCTTGGAAGTGTCCGCATCGATGGGCTTGAGGCAGGCCACGGTATTGGTCCCATCGATGTTCATAGCACAGGACCCGCATATCCCTTCCCGACACGACCTCCGGTAGCTTAGGCTCGAATCCTCCTCGGCCTTTATCTTCTGCAGTGCATCCAAGACCTGCCCAGAAAGCAATTACAAGTCAAAAAACCACTACATCGGAATTTAAACAGCTTCGAACAATAAGCACATATGTATATATAATTCACACCATGGGACCACAGTCGGTGAGGTCGACAAAGAAAGACTGGAGGAAGGGCTTCTTGTAGGGATCATCGGGGGCCCACCGGTAAATCTGGAACTCCTTGAGCACTCTCTGCTTGCTCCTGTCCACCGTCCTGGCCGTCTCCACCGCCTCCTGCGCGTGCTCTTGGCCCACGGGGTGGCCCTCCAGCACGGGGAAATGGCTGCTCTTCGTGTCCTTCCTGCCGAGCAACCGAGCCATCTTGTCGTAGCTCTGCCGGACCCACCTCTTTGACATCCTCTCAGACTCTCCGGCCCTGCCCTTCCCCTGCTTTTGGAACTGTGGAGTTCTAGAGATCAAGACAGCATTCTGGGTTGAGAACTCTTTGCATGCATTGCTAAGCCCTCATGCGTGCGTAGACGATGCTTGCTGTGCTTCGGACACGTGGCTTCTTGAGAGAATACGTGTAAGGGACATTGAATGTGTGTCATTGCAAGGAAGGTTGGGTAGCTATACAATCCAAGATTTTCTTGTTTTAATTTTTCATAAATTTACGGGGTCGAACCTCTAAGTACTACAAAATAAATTAGAAAAAATTTAGATCGGGACCCCAAAAAAAAAGGCTCCATAATGAGATGCTTAATATTTTAATTCATATAAATCCTTAGAACATGAAAAGTACAATTTTACCGACAGGTCACAAATCAATCGGATCCTATCCAAAACTCATGAAATTTATTTGGGTTGATGACGATCCCTTAAAAGTTGATCCGGTTTAGTACAGAATCGCCCAAAAAAAAAGAGGAAACAAGGTCATCAGCGGTGATGGCTAGTGGCCACCATCACCGCTCAGATCTCCCCCACTCTCTACTAAACTAAGAGAGCGTGCACTTCATTTTAGATTCTTTCTTTTTTGGGTAGAAAATTTTGACACTGTTTGCTCAACGCTGTTAATAAACTTTTTCTTCGGTGTAGGGGTGATATAAACTTTGCAAAAGGTTATGGGATTCTGAGGTGAGGAAAATGAGGATTTGTGAGTTGCAGGGGTAGGTAGAAGAGAAAGGAACGATGAGGGTTTTAAGGTTCTCATTTTACGTGGGATCTGCCTAAGATCTGGGAGTAGAGTTAGCTAATTTGGCTGTGGCGTGAGCCTATTTCGTTTATTTTTATTCGACAGTTGAATTTTTTTTAATAAACGAAAATATCGATTTACTTTATGAATAGCTATATGCTAATATACATATATAATAATAATAATAATAATAATAATAATAATAATAATAATAACAACATATATAAATATAAAAGTGAGAAGTTTACAAAAGTGCTTTGCGATTTTGTAAAATGCTTATTTTGTATTTTAAATATATTTGGACAAATTTTATTTGTTTTTCACCTTTATTACAACCAACATGCATGTTCATTTACCAATGTGAGTTGGTTCAAGTGGTTCGACTCTTGTTCTCCTTAATAAAGGTAATGGGTTCGAGTTCTTGTAAATATAGAAAATTCACGCCGTGAGAGCTTTACCTCTTAACGGGTCGACCCGGCTAAACTGGATTTGTCAAGGTCCAATTCGGCTTCCGTATACCAGTTCACACCGAAAAAATGCATGTTCATGTGGTATCTCTTTATAACTATATTTTTTATGGCTCTTACTAATTCAATAGTATAATTTTATTCTATGAAGCTCAATAAGTGTTTCTTCATATTTCAAAGTTCTGAATTCACCATTGAATGTTTTTGTCGATTTATTTAATTATTATTTTTTTTCAAAATTAAGTGTCTATGAGAAGTTTTTTTTTGCTAAATAGTGTTTATGAGAAGTTATTTGTAAAAAGATATGACCCTTGAATTATAGGAGATAGGTCTCTTAAATTTTAGAAAGTCATGTACTTTAATTGTAAGGATGTGCTTATTCATTTTGTGATTGAATGTGTCTATTTATTGAGAAGACGCGATGGTAATATTTCACTAATATGAATAGCCATTTTCTCATATTTTTAAAATATTTACAAAAATATTATCTTGTCTTCCAATAATTCTCTTTCTATCTCCTATCCCCCAAAGTCTTTACAAAATATTCCAAGATTCAAAACATAATTTCTGTTGCAAAATTTTTCAAGAACAATTGAGTGACTTTTGGGTTTTTGGCATTTTTATTTGAGCGCACGTTAAAAGATCCCGAGTGGTTCATTGTATCTTGAGAGTTCGACGTCATCACGTTATTGCAATGAGGTAGCGGCGGAGATATACTTTGAAGTCGGTGCCTTCTATAGCGTGACTTGAATCGGTTCTACATACAATTCTTTTTCTCCTTTTTCAATAATTGTCGATTGTGTGTGTTTTTGTGTATAAAGTTTCCAACATAGGGAGCCATTCCCTGTTAATTCCTTTATACATTGGTGTTATTTTTGAATAACAAAATAATTAACTCTTCTCCTAACAACCCAATAAGTTTTTACCATAGGATCATATTGCCAATTGTACCAATATATTCTTACTACTTAATTTTGTTTTAACATCATTTAAAGCTTTCTCGGGTATATTGCATGCAACAACATCGCATCTATTTATGTAAACTTTTCGCTACAATAAATCTTGATACTTTTAACAGGTTTTTCGAAGGATTTTTTTATTAGCAATGTCAATAGACTATCAACATATATTTTGTTGGAGATATAAGCAAAGGTTTTCGAGGAGAATGTGTTTCCATTAGGAACATTAAAAGTATATATATATATATATATATAAATCTATAGAGACTTCATTGATAAACTTTAAGATAATATTGTTTAAAAATATCTTCAACTAGAAATTTTGTGCAAAAACTTCCCTAAAATAAACTATTAATCTTAAATTAATTAAAAAAAAATATTTACTTAAAGTAAAAATTATCATAAAAATTACAATAAATGGTAGAACATGCAACTTCGTGCCATGGAAAGGCGTTGGGCTTAAAAGATACTGGCAACTTTAGTACCTCCTTGCAAGCGAATGAATTGGGTGGTCACAAGTTATTTCCGACAAGGGTTTTTCCTACAAACTATTTTGTGCTGAAAATACAAGAGTTACAAAGTTGTAAATAACTTGATTAACTTCAAATGATATGATTAGGTCTAATCCCGACTTGATAGATTGAACATTCATTTCATAAATTTGAATAATTTTGTTAAGTTGTGATGATCTTTCCGTGCAATTTCATTAATTTCTATTCTAATATTACGCCGCTATCATGATAAATATCTTTTTGTCGAAATATATATGAATACTGACAACTTCTATCAATAACTATATTTGAAGGAAAATTTTCAAATATTTATACAATTCTTTACATAAAGTCTGAAGGACACATATAAAGATTAGGTTTAACCTCTATTCATGTGTATTAAATTAATTGCAATATTTTTTTATGTTTAATTGCATATTATATAAATAAAAATTTATCACGTGCGACGCGCATGAATATCTACTAGTATATCTAAATTGCATCCTCATAAGAAATAAGGCTAGAAAGGTAAATTTATACATAGTAAATGTCATAAAGGTAAATGTCTAAATAAACAATTGTAAATGTATATATAATTAGGATTGAATTAGTAAATGCATATAAATCATTAAATACTTAATAATTTTATTATACAAGCACATTCTTGATTTAAAAAATGTATTCTCAAAATTTATTAAAAAAGACAATTTCTTAAAATAACATATATCTATAAAAATTGACATAATTAATAACTAAAAGAAAAATTTACTGATATGCAATAAGCATGTTTAAATATTGAACACTTATGAAAAAGTAAAAGATGAATCTATTTAAAAACTTTTAAAGTAAGAATTTCTAAGGCCCAGTTTGGATTCCAAGAAATTTGATTTTAACTTTAACTTTAACTTTAACTCAACACACTACACAACAAAAATACACATTTTCCAACTCAAATTTATAATTACATCTCATTTGTCCTTTTCCACAATCAAAATCAAAATCAAAGTAACTTTAACTCTGAATCCAAACGGCCCCTAAGAACTTATGACAATCTATGATTTGGACTTCCATTTTCACAAAATACATGGAAGTCATTTATCACAATTTTTTAAAATTTGATATTTAAGAAAATGTAATAGTTTTCTACATAATATCATTTTCTTCATCCATACTTGGTATATAATTCATTTTCAACTGTCTTTAATTTATTATTTTATGCACTAATATTAGGATGCTTTCAATTTAGGAATATTTATAACTTAATGAACATTTCAATTGTAATTTCAAAATTTTTAATTTTTTTAAAAAACTCTAACTAATAACCTATGCATCACACGGTAAAAAAGTTAGTATATATTATATATAAGTAAAATGGACTCCTCTAGCAATAAATGGCCTATCAACAATGAAATAATAATATTAAAATAATTTATTAAAAAGTTAAGAGAGATTATTCAATTATGTTAAAATTGTTATATGAAAATTATCTTCTTGATTTATTAGAAAAGTCTACTTCAGAAAATAAGTGACAAATAAGTACACTACAATAAGAATTTATTTGAATGCTAACCTAATTTCTATTATAAAAATATTATTATAAAGTATAATTTTATTAATAATTACAAAAAAAATTAAATACTTGAAATAATTAACGATGTAATAAAGCTTTATATTAAGAAATTGTATCATCAAGTATTGTGTGAGCATTTAAATAGTCTGTCTAATACAATCGATTAAAGGAACATATAGAATGCATACTAATTGAGTTTGTTGCGAAATATTTATTGAGTCATTAAGAATTAGCTTGTTTTGTGCGCACCCGAATTTCGTCTTATCAGGGCAGGCATGTGCGCGCCTAAATGCAACGCGGCTTGGGAGTGTCCACCTTCCCAGGGACGCGCGACGGACGCAAGTAAGAAGGAGTCGCCACTTGCCATTTTACGACCCGAAGGTCGAGGGCCGGCAAGTTACCCGGGTCTAGGAGTACGGGGTACACCTAAGATGCTAAGGCAATGGTCTGTACAGAATAGAAAATTCCGAATTCGGGGGTTCTATTACGTGTGGGCCTATATCCCACACGCCCTTTCGGTACTCTAGCTTGTCTAGGCTTGCCATTTTAATTTAATTACCGCTTTATTAAGTTCCGCTCATCTTATGCGTTTTGACACCGTAAATTTGAAGAAACTCTCTGACCGTCCACTCTCCGACCGGGATTTTACATGAATATATGTATAATGTAAAACCTTACATTGTTCTCTCAAATAAATAAAAGATAAATTACAATGATTGAATCCCAGTCGGTTCGCGTTCGGCCGTTATTTCACTCATGCTCACCGTATGATTTTGGAAAAGACCGGAAATTAAATTAAATGCGCACTCGGTGTATGGGGGCATTGGACCCCGTGATCGAAGGTTATGGGCATTGGACCCAGTGAATCGTATCCTAAAGGATCGGGCTCGACCCGCATAACAAATAAGTGTAAAAATGTAACAAGTAAGCGCAAATAAACAAACAATGAGATTTTGTTATTGTCGAATTTACGTGAGTTAATCAATTATTATCCGGGGTATCTTGGCATACAAATCCTATCCTAAAACAAACAAATAGGATGATGGATAGGGTATGTAGCATTTGGCATTATTTTAACGGACCCGACAGATGTGAGGTCCATAGTCAAGTCTCGAATGTGTGGGTTGTTTTTAGATTATTCTGTATCGTGACAATATGGCTTTTACAGATTAAAAATATTTTCACCTAAAACCCAAAACCTAACCCTCTACTTGACTATTTGCCCATGTTTGATTAAGCCGAGTTTGTGATTAATTTGTTTTCCCATGTTTCAACCCGCTCTAAACACAAACCTACACTAGGATTACTGCAGGATAGGAACCGGTAATCATGCCCTTGAATCGGTAAATATGTGTGTGCATGAAAATCAAGATTACGTTGTACGTATCTCGGTGCTTTTGAAATTGTGAATTTTGAAAAAGGCATGACTAACAGTTCTTGAACTGTCGACGCGATTACAAATTATTAATCAATTCGTGCAATCCAATTAAAGAAATCAAGTGATTTAATTTAGCCAAATTTAACGTCCTAATTATCTCGTATGTAGAATTTTAGGTTAATTAAAAACTTGCCGAATGCTTTAGTCTACGGATTTCGAGCCGTCGAAATAGTCATTAGTTGACCGCCCGATAAACTCTAATTTCCGACATGGTCACATAATTACAAAAATGAAAGATTTAAATGTGGCACATACATTGTCGGTGGGTGATCCAAGTAGAAAAGGGCCGGATATTTTACAAAATGTCCAGGGGACTGAATTGAACGATTTTAAAAGAGCAGGGACTGATTTGAAAATTATGAAAACATTAGGGACTGATTTGAAAATTCTAAAAATGGGGACTGATCTGAAAATTATAAAAAGTGGGGACTGTAAAAAAAATTTACTGAAAATATCCTAGGACTTATTTGAAATGAAATTGAAAATTGGGACTGATCTGAAAACAAAAAAATGGCCCCGGGACTAAACTGAAACAACTCGAAAAGTTCCTAGGGGTTCTTGAAAAATTCTGGGAATTCCAGGGCTGATTGGAAAATAGTAAAATGACTGGGACTTTATTGAAAATAATTTTTGAAATTCGGGGCAGATCTGAAAAGGGTGAAAAATGGTACCGGGACTAAACTGAAACAATTTGAAAAGTTCTTTGGGATTCTTGGAAAAATTCTGAAAAATCCAGGGACTGATTGGAAAATAATAAAAATGACCGGGGCTTGAATGAAAATAATTTTGAAATTCGGGGCAGATCTTAAAAAAATAAAATACGTCCCCTAGACTGAAATGTGACAAAATAGAAAGTTCATAAAATCGAGTTCGGGACAAATCCGATCACCCACGCGACCCAAGAATACTCATTTCACATTATATCCATCAAGCAAGCAATAATATTCAGGAAAGGAACCCTAATCATGCCACTAAGTCGAGAATTTACCTAATCCGGAAAGTTGAGGGGCTTCTCTGTAAATAAAAAAAAATTCGCCGGACAGTCGGGTCGGATCGGATCGGATCGTCCGCCCGAAGGAGAAACCGCTCGGAAGAGCGTTGGACCGAACTGGGATATTGGGCCGGAATGGGCCGAGCTTCTGGGCTGGACCTGCGAAGAAACGAACTGGGCCGAGGCCCGTTAGCCAAGGGCGGTCGGAATCGGGGGGCAGTGGCGGCGCGAGGCTGGGGGCGGCGGTTCTCGCCCCTGGACGCCGCAACGACGGCACGAGAGGGCTCGGGAGATGGCTTTGGGCACCGCCGATGCTTCGCTGTGGTCGATCGGGACCTCACCGGCGCTTAATCAGTCGGAATCAGGGGGGGGAGTTGCTGTTTTCCGGCGAAGTTCCGAGTTCTCCAATTTCAAAATTCGCCAAATTGAGAGCCAATTTTCTGTTTTTTCTCACTAGGTCGTGTTCCTCCTCAGCCGAATCCTCGTATTGTTTATTTTGATTTCAATTTCATCCGCTTTCCGTTGAGATTTCGGCCGATTTGGCGGAAATCGCGAAAATCACGATTTTGGGGGATCCTGGGCCGGCGGGGTCGCGGGCAGCCGGCGAGCGCTGCTCGGCCTGCCCGAATCATTTTTTTTTTTAAAAGTCCGGCGGTCACGGGCAGCCGGTCAACGCTGCCCGGCCTGCCCGTGACCTGCCCAAATTTTTTCTTTTCTTTTCTCTTTTTTTTATACATATATATATAATTTAATTTAAATTAAAAATTTTATTCTTTTTCTTTTAAGAAAATGTAATAAATTGAAAAAAAATGACGATTTTGCCCCTTGGAGCCGATGGACCGAAATGGGGTGCTAACATGTGTAATATTATTAATTGATATTGTATAAAACTTAAAATTTAGTCATTGAAGATATTATATTGTGTTAAAAAGCAAGTACGTGCGCAAAAAACTAGAATAATTACTATAATAAATGATATATAAACGGGTCAAACTACAACTCAAAGGATATAAGCTGCAAAGAAAATTTAATTGATCATGTAAAGAACTTATGAAAAATGATATGATCCTATCGAAGAATAATTTACGGTATAACACTATGAATATAAGCTCATAAATAAAACTTAAATATGTAGAAACAAAAGAGAGGATAGCTCGGTCATACATCCGTACGATTAGTCCACAACAGAATTAGCTTTGTGATACGAGAGATATTAAAAAAAAAAAACCACGCCAAGAATCCTACTGATGCGGTAGAAGAGGCGGCAAGTAGGTACTTGGAGAAAAATAAGTTCTGACTATCCTATGTCAAGGGAAACGGCATTCGGAGCAAAACTCACGCTTAGCTGTGATTTTTCGATTTTTAAAGCAAATTCCATCGTTTAGGGCTTCAAATAAACAATTTATGTTATTTAGGGCGTTTTTACAATTTAGGAAAGTTTATGTTTTTATTGCAATTTAAGCTTTTTAAGACCTATTTAAACTTTGTACAACCCTAGGTTGAAGACAGTGAATTTTGGATTCATCAATAAAGTTGTGAAGTTACCGTGCTCTTTCTCCCAATTTCGGATTTGTTTTGAATTTGATGCCTATTCCTGGTATTTATAGAATCAACAGGTGATAAAAGGTTGTTATTTGGTATTCGTGCGCGAATCAACAGAATGTAACCAGGTTCTGCTGCGTTACCTGCCTACCTCTTGGATCAACCCACTGCACCATAAAGATCACTTGTCCTCAATCACAGGATGAGATTGCTCCTTACTTTCTTCAGATTGCAGATATCCGGACATCACATTGAAAATAACATTATTCACATCAGGAGATCCCTCAGCGAGGTAAAGGTCATCGGGCTGCTGCTGCTAGCAACTGGCCAAGCATAAAACATCGGAGAGGGGTAACCTTCCTTTCTAATAATAACGACCCTAAGGTGCCATAGATGATACCTAATTATCCCCATTCCTTGCACTGCAAGGATCAACTCCTCGTTCTGTATACCGAGTGGCTGTAGACAATAATGTGGAGGAAGAAAAATACATTCATAAAAGGGAAACCACCACGTGATCGTTCCGAGGTTCACATTGAACCTTTTGGACCACAACCAACTCCTGTGGTCCTCCAAGACCCAAATCCAAATTGATAAGGATTTGCTAGAAGCATGAGCAAGGCATAGGTGGCCATCCATCTCGACCACAAACATATCCATATGATTATCAATACGTCGACACGCACCTCCAGGATGAGGCATGAACAAAAGCTGTTCCGAGTCCACCTTGAACACAATAATGCAGAACGCACAAGGTGTATACCAGTAAGCCATCCAATAAAGGATATCGTCCAGGTTCAGAGCAGATATTTTGCCTCTAGAATGATACGGGGAGGTGCTGATGTCCCGTGATGAAGTTCCACGAAGATTGCGGATGGAATAAACGTAGTGATTGGGAGGAGTACTCTCGGAAGGAACCAATATTTCTTCGTCAGTGAATTGTAGTAAAACCCCCACATCCCCATCATAGCCTCCACAGCCATTTGCTCGTGCATGACAGGGTTCCAAATGTAGAATAGTGCTGGACCAAACATGGGGTCGAAAACTAACAAACCATTACAAGAAGCACGAAGCAACGGAGTATGCCGAGTGCTCGAACCAACACCTGTAGCTGAAGACGGTGTAAACCTAAGCATCATCTTCTTTCATTGGGTCGGGTGATCAGGCAACCTGTAAAGATAAAGGAAACCGAGCTCCCGCCCTTCCTTATCGCGACTCCATGAATGATACATGATCCCTGAGGTAGCTGATCCTCTGTAATTGTTGCGATGCACCTGGATAAAGTGCGATGTAACTGTTAGTAGTGAATGTCATCTCTTACACACTGCTCGGCACCGGAGAATCTGATCGATGGAGAGTCTGGACAGGATGGCAACAACAACATCAGCAGGTACAGCCTCGAAGAGATCCCTCCCACTGTCTGTGGAAGAGCCACCTAATTGACCGACGAGACCAAGCCATTCAAAGCACCGTGAAAGTATAGCCATTCAAAGCCAGCTCAATTCCAGCCAGAGATAAAACTCTATACAAATGCAAAAATAACAATTAAAAATAAATGAGGATTAAAAATAAGACCATCATCATCATCATCAATTGAAAATAAGGCCATGTAATGGATTTTCAGTTTACACCTTTGAGTATGAATGCTAACTCACGCACCCCTTCTCATCGATCAAACAAGCCTACTAGAAAACTTCACCAAACGGTACGTACCGTCGATGAACATTCACATCAACATGCCTATTGTAACTCTTAATTAACAGAACTTAATAGTTACGTGAACGACCCTTAAGGTCGTATCCTTTTTATTTAATTTCTTTTGGAGCCATAAAAGTAAAAGTAAATTTATAAGATATTCTTGGACCTCTCTCTAATAGCAATGCATGGAATGAAAATGAGTAAAGAAAAGGAAGTAACCGGTTTTTTTTTTGGTAAGGAAAAGGAAGTAACGGATTTTTTAAAGGGATATAAATACCCAAAGAAAATAAATATTACACCCATTAAGAAATGAATTGAGGAGGATCATTACGGTCTTGTAAATTGATTATTTTAATATATCTATACTAATATATAAAGTCACAGCTGGCTTCCAGTCTCACTTTCGATGTTCCAATTTTGCCCTTCTCGAAATTCCTCCAAAACTTCCATCACCCACTAGCCGCGACTTCCTTTAAGTCATTTCATTAAGACAATTATGTCCCATTCCTTGTACTCTTCATGATAACCGCCAGTTACACACTAACCGCCTCCCCATTTCGATGTCGAGCCACGTAGTCTTCATTCTTCTTCATGTTTACGAAATCTGAATTCCTCATGCTTTCGTTCTTCCAGCAAAAGCTTAATTCCTTTTTTTCTTCCACCCTTTTCTTGCTAATTTCGCTAGCACGCCATTCACATATCGAGAGCTTAGCGACTGCAAAGTGAGCGTTTCATCAATGTTTTCAAGCGCGGGCAGCCGGGCGAAGACTTTTGACTCCAATGTCCAGTGGTTCGTGCAATCAATATCATTCTCTCTACTCTCATCAACCCGTGGAGCTCATTCAAATGTTCCGTACACAAGCATGCTCTTTCTGAGTCAAGCAGAGGAGACTTCAATTCCTTCTCGCGAACCGAACGTTCCTTCAACAGGTGCACCTCTCATAATTGAGCAAACAGGTGCGCCTCTTTAAGTAACGTAAAGACTTCGATTATCTCTCCGAATTCTCTCTCTGCCTACTCTCATTTTCGAATATTCTAAGCAAAGTTTCAATTGACCACAGACTTAGAAAAAGCCTGAGCATGCATGGTGGCATTCTGGGATCGAAACAGTATTTTATAAAAGTAATTGCTCCCTCTATTTTATAACTTCCTCTTAACTATTGAATTTATTTTAATTTGTAAAGAATGACTAACAAAAACTATAGAATCACTTATTTTGTCCTATTAGGCATCATTTAACTTATTCTAATGAATCAAGATATGATATTTGATATTTATTAGGCATTTTACAAATAAATACATGAAAATATTATATAGTTACAGCTTTTACTATTTGTTTTTTACTTATTAACTAATTTACTACAGTATATATTTTACTCAAGTTTTAGTGAATTAAAAAATGAAAAGAAAGAAATTTCATTTCATTAGGAAACTTATAGATAAATATATATAAAATAGAAAAGAATGCATTGTATAATTACAATTTTTTTTTGTTTTCTTGTAGTTTAATAGTTAATATATTGAACTTTTTTCTTTGAAAAATAGGATTTGATCCTTATAGTTTACAAATACAATGCAATTCAAATCTCAATAAAGTACTTTATTTTGGGCAGTCAAACAGTAAAATTTCTCCTATAAACATTATCTCCAAAATAATGATAATAATATATGTGTGTGTGTGTGTATTGTAAATTTAGGGAAATGTTAGTTATTAGATATTTAGCACTATGACGTATCTGTTAACTATATGATAGTGAATTAGAATAATTGAATCGCTTATTAAACACTGACATTTTTAGTTAACATTTCGTAATATTTTATCCTTTACAATGGTTAAAATTAATTATACTATTTTTCACTTTGTTTACTCATAAAAAGATTTTGATATTGAATGTTTCACTTTTATGAAATAAATGAAAATGATCATATAAATGAGTATTTGAATTTTGTTATGATTTTAATTAAATGATTATAATCCTTAGTTTTAGAAATTTGAAATCATTTATTTCAATTTAAATTTTTTGAATCCACTAAGAATTGACTAATAATCAATAAATTTATTGAAATAGTTCTGTTTCTCTTGGTTGCCGAAAATGTCAATTCTCCATTCTTATACATTTTTCTGGATGATGATTGATCATCTATATATATATATATATATATATATATATATACACATACTAGGGTACAAGTAACCCCGCGATGCCGGCGGGCGAAAATATATTTTACATTAATTTTTTATTAATCACAATAATTTATTATTATTCAATTAATATAGAGTATAATTGAACCTAATAATAGAATTAAATTTATCTGTAACAATCATGAACTCTCTACTGATAATAAATGGTCTAGATTTTCTAATGTATTTAATTAGATAACTATGATTGCAATATGATATATAAGTTTGAAGTTGTACACTAATTTCAAGTGAACAAATTTTACTTATTGGAATTCAAAATTCAATTAAAGTATCTTGTGGTCACAATTAAGTCCATGCTTAAGTAAAAATTAGTTTCGATGATGAGTAGGTTAACGTAACCTTGCGTTTCACTAAAAAGATAATGATGTTTGTGATGCTATGAATAAAAAAAGACTTAACTTGGTGATAAATTAATTGGAATAGGCTTTTTACAATGTGGGTTAAATTTTTAAGTGATTTGATACTTGTTTCCCTCAAGCAATGTCTCAAGTGCAAGATCACAGGTTGATATCGCTTGAATTTAGATTAATCGGACATATTCGAATGGTAGGTGGTGCACATTGGAACGCCACAAACAAAAAAAAAGAAAAAAAGAAAAAGGACATAAAATGGTGATGAATTAATTGATGTAGGCATTTAACAACATGGTTTATTGTTTTAGTAACTCGGTACTTATTCCCTTTAACCAATATTAGACTCTAGTCTTTTGATAGGAGAAAATCAACGATTGTGGGCCGATATAACTCGAATTTAAATTTTGATGAATTGACCTGTTCAACTTGTGGATGGTAGGTGGTACACATGGGGAAGAATAGTACCCTTGAATTAAATAAATAATTTAAAATTAATAAATGTTCTTTTAAAGAAGGATGGGAGTGAGAGTGGGAAAATCCACTTTACTCTCCCCCTCCTTCTTATGGACCAGCTTTAAATGTTTTATAAATAAATATGCTTAGAGTTCATTTGGGAGTGTAGTAAGAGATTGTATAATCACTTTTTCTTATAGTTTTAAGCATATTTGATGTTTGGTGAGAAATTTTGAAACCATGATTTGGATCGAAATTGCGGTTGCAAACGTAATTTTCTCAGTAAGTTTATAGGTGCTTATGAAATCTATTTTTTTCTTATTATATTTCAAGTATTAATAATTGTATCTTTTAGTTTCAGTAGTTTTCAATTATTACCTCACAAACGCTTTTGTTTATTCTAAAATCAAATCTTATTATTCATCAATTATACTTCAGTACTTTTATTTCAACAACACCGCTCCAAAACCAAGCCTCCGTACTTCACTTCATCCGTGCTTTATTTGTGAGGTAAAAGCTAATGATAATTAGTTTAGCATTCATGCTGTGGAAGGACAACAATATATTGAACTAGCTACTATGTTACTAATATGTTTGATGTAAAAATACACGTCTTCTTAAACAAAGTTAAGTAAACATTACAATTTTTTTTCCATTAGTAAAACAATATAACTTAAATATATTAAAATATAAGAACACATTAATGTACATATTAGTAACATTACCTGTGTATGCACGGGTTTACTTCCTAGTATAGGATGAGTTGCTACTTAATTAATTTCCTCGGATTGCAGATATATGCAGACATCATCAAAGTGAAAATAGCATAACTCATATCAGGAGATCCTTCAGGGAAGTAAAGGTCAACTGGCTGCTGCTACAAACTGGCCAAGCATAAAACTTCCAAGAGGTGTACCCTTCCTCTCTAATTATAACGGCCCTACGGTGCCGTAGATGATATCTAATTATCCCCATTCTTTGCACTGCAAGGATCAACTCCTCGTTCTGTATATCAAGCGGCTGTAAACAATAATTCGAAGGAAGGAAAAGACGTTCATAGAAAGGAAACCACCACGTGATCTTTCTGAGGTTCACATCGAACCTTTCTGACCACAACCAACTCCTATGGTCCTCTAAGACCCAAATCCGAACCGATGAGGATTTGGTACAAGTGCGAGTAAAGCATAGGCGGCCATCCATCTCGGCCACAAACAGATCCATATGATTATCAATATGTTGACACGCATCTATGGGATGAGGCATGAACAAAAGCTGTTCCGTGTCCACCCTGAACGCAATAATGCAGAACGCACAAGGTGTATCCTGGTGGTTAGCCGTTCAATAAAGGCAATCGTCCACGTTCAAAGCAGGCATATCGCCTCTAGGAAGATACGGGGAGGTGCTGATGTCCTGTGATGAAGTTCCACGAAGATTGTGGATGGAATAAACGTAGTGATTGGGATGAGTACTACTCTCGGAGACACAGATGAACCAATATTTCATATCCTCCACGGTCATTTGCTCATGCGTGACAGGGTTCCAAATGTAGTGTATTTGTTGACCAAATATGGTGTCGAAAACTAACAAACCGTTACAAGAAGCACAAAGCAACGGAGTACATGGAGCGCTTGAATGGACGTCGTCCGGAGTTGATGACTGTGTAAACCTAAGCATCTCCTTCTTCCATTGGGTCGGCTGATCACGCAACCTGTAAAGATAAAGGACACCGAGGTCATGCCCTTCCTTATCGTGACTCCACGAATGGGACATGATCCCTGAGGTAGCTGATCCTTTGTAATTGTTGCGATGCAGTTGGATAAAGTGCAGCGTAGCTGTTAGTGGTGAATGCCATCTCTTGCACACTGCACAGCACCGGAGAATCTGATCGATGGAGAGTCTGGACAGGATGCCGATAACGACATCACCTGGTACAGCCTCGAAGAGATCCCTTCCACTGTCAGGGGAAGAGCCACTAATTGACGGCGGCAAAGGACTCCTCCAAAGCCAGTCAATGCACCGTGAAAGTATCGCCATTGAAGCCTTAATTCCAGCCAGCCAGAGGCAAAACTATATATATACAAACACAAAAATACAAGCTGGTCCACATGTGTAAAGAGTTGAGAAGGAAGAGAAAAACGAAGGATGGCTCCTTGACTTAATACTTAGAGCAGAGGAGATCTAAATTTAAAATTCAATTGGATGTGGTTAACGAGTTCGATCACGGATTTTCCTTTGGTATCCTATTCATGACGAGATTCACTGCCAATATCTTATTTGAGAATTGATTGATTCTCAAATCGGTCTGTCCAGTTAGGAGATATATATGTTAGATTTTTATATTTATAGTATTACATATATCCGTCAACTTGCACAAGTATAACAGGCCAAAGGTAAAGGCAAAGTGATAATTATGTATTATATAATTTTTAATTAAACGTGCGGTCCGACCCATCAAACCCCGATTGGACCCATCGAACCCGTGAATCCATACCTTGACCGGTTCAACATCCGATCCGGTTCTGATGATACTGCTGTCAGGTTCATATACGGATATAACGGCAAAAAGATAAGGTATAAAAAGCTCTCCACACTTCATCAAATAGTTAAAGACCTGATTAGACGGACAAATACACAACCAATGGACCCAAATCTATCTATCTGTCTAATCTATCTAATAAGTGAGATATAGGTTTTTTATATTTGCAGATTTTTTTCTTCAAATTTTAGCATTTTTTCTATGTGTGTTTTTCTTATATATACATATTGATATGGGTTAGATAATAGGGATAGAGACCTTGCAACTCCTTGAGGAAGTGAGTGGTTATGACGAAAATATAACCTCCCCAACAATATGAAATGAATGAATAGTAGAAGGAGAGAATTAGAAAACCCATTATTCACCACACTTTCGAATGAGACCCCATAATTCTTACACATTTCACATATATATGTGTATATATAAGGTGAATTAAAACAGGTCTATCATTTCGACCATGGTAAGTACAATTACATTACATCACATAAAAAAAATTATGATCTCAGGTTCGATTATTGTGAATGAAAAAATCCACTCTCTTCAAGTTTAAGTCTTGTGAATAAAGAAAATTCACGATTGGGCAAAATCTTATTCCTTGTGGGCTAACTCAACTTGAACCTAACTTAGCGGATTTCAAGTTCGAATTCGAAGCAGGTTTAAATGAAAAAAAAGAAGTAATTTTAATTAATTAATAAAATGTTAAAATTTTGAAAAAAGAAAAACAAAAAAAGTAGGGTGGGGTCCCGCGAGTGGGGAAAACCCACCTCACTTGCCCCCTCCTTCCATAGCCACTACCGAGACTAGTGGGGTGCTTTTCCCCACTCGCCAACTTTCTTTTTTTTCTAATATTTTCTTAAATTTTTATTTTTTTACAAAACTCCCATCCTACTTTTTTAGTATTTTAAGATTTAATGTGAGACTTGATATTTTTTATTCCAAATAGCATACTTACATATATACATACAAATACTTTTGTATATATGGAAAATCACAGTGTAGGTCCTAAAACTTTGCCTTTTTTTGACATTGAGTCCTAAAAGTTCCAATTGGAAAAATCAAGTCCTACAAGTTTTGAAAAAGTGTCAGCAATGGTCCTAAAAGTTTTGGAAAAGTGACACCAGTGGTCCTATCTGTCAAGTGCCGTTACCGTGCCCGCCTATGTGGAGTTAACGCTGTCCGTTTCGGCGACGTGGCCGTTAGTTTGTTGACATGGCAGCTTGAACCGACCAGAAAACATCCGAAAGCACTGGATCCCGAAGGAAAACTCGGAAGGAAGGAAAACCCGAAAGGAAGCTTGAACTGATTGGAAAACAGCTTTGAAGTCAAACCCGAAACTCCCAGAAGGAAGGAAAACCCAAAAACATTGAACTCAAACTCAAAACTCTTCTACCCGAAAGCTAAAAGTTGTCATCTCCTGCTCTCCTCTACTCGGTAAAGGAAGAAGAAGACTGCATCTGTGCTCAACCGAAGAAGAAGAACAGTACAACGGACTTTGGTACCGAAGAAGAAGAACGGTACTCTTTCTCTGTTTGCTTTCTCTTAAAAGAGGGATTTTTAGCATTCTCTTTCTTTGTTGCTTTCTCTTAAAGGAGGGATTTTTAGCATCTTGGTTTGCTCGATTTCTGTTCCAGTAGGTGGGCGCAAGACTTGTCTGTTCTGTGATTTCGGGTGAGGAGAAGCTGACCCAGGGGCGGAGCCAGAAATAAGGTTTAGGGGGGGCAAATTAAAAGTTTTGGGACAAAAGTCAAATGCTAAAATAATTCAGGGGGGGCAATGATTTTTTTTAGGGGCAAAAGTTGAAATTTTTACAAATTTGTATGTAAAATCTCCAACAAATGGAAAAGTCAGGGGGGTGCAATTGCCCCCCCTGGAGCCTTAATGGCTCCGCCCCTGAGTTGACCCGATATGAATATCAGTAGTAGAGGGAGTGAGGATCAACAAACCGACCCGAAGTAGAAGAAGATCCGAAGAAGAAGATTACCCGAAGTAGAAGAAGATCCGAACAAAAGGAGGGGAAAGCTTGAGCTTTCCTCAGTACTGATAATTTAAGGTTTTACAAGGTAGTGTTCATTTACTGATGAATTTTTTGGCCAAACTGTGTTTTAATGAAAGATTGTCAATACTCATTACATGCTTGTTCTGTTACATTGGTCTTGTAGGATGGATAACTTGAACTATCATGGATACATACTTGAAATACACCATGGCGATTCCTTTAAGGAAGAAGGAGGGGAACATTTGTATAGTGGGGGTGAGATAATGCATTGGGATATGGACCCAGACAAAGTATCTGTTACTCATATGGTGAAAGAATTGAAAAATATGGGGTATAAAGGTAATGTAGAGGTGGTTTTGTGTAGGATCCATGGGAAGGGGTTAAAAGAGGGATTATTTGAGATATACAAGGACAATTCTGTCATTCAACTCATAGGGCAGTTGTTGGAGCATAAATATAGACCCCAAATCGTTTCAGTAACCTAAGGCAGGTACTGAGGGAGGTGTTGAGGAGACTGCATCTGGTAGTTTACGAAGGAAATGAGTTGATGTTGTTGTAGATCTAATTACAAAAGAAAGTGAAGAGACCGGTAGTAGTGGGAGTGAGAGTGATTTTGCTTATGGGGATGTGGCTGCAGATCTAAGTGAAGAAGATGATTCTGAGCTCGAAGACATCAAATCCCAAGTTCAAATTGCGAAGAAGAAGAGAGCTGAAAAGTTGAAGAGTTTGCGACTACAAAAGGATCTAGAGACTATTATAAGGGAAGCAAGACAAGACAAGCGGGACAACAAGGGCAAAGAGAAAGAGGGCTCTATTATTGCCGTTGATGCAGGAGATGAAGGATACATAACCGATTATCCATCTTCTAATGAGGCTTGCAGCATTAAATCTGGTGAATCAAGTTCAGAATTTGGGGATGATGAAGACAGAGTGAGAGAAAAGGAACCCAAAAGTTACTTTAGAAAGTCAGGTACATTCCTTCAATATGAACCGACTTGTGAGTTACCTACTTTTAGTGTAGGGCAACTGTTTAAAGGTGGAAAACAGCTTAAGGATGCAATTTGTGTGGCTTCTGTGAAGACCCAAAGGAACCTATACTGTTATGCACGATTGTCAACTGTCTCTCTGTAATATTAGCCAAATATGTCTCTGTAATGTTGGCCAAATATCTGTTATAGATGTCTCTGTAATGTTGGGCAAATATCTGTTATGCACGATTGTCAACTGTCTCTCTGTAATATTAGCCAAATATGTCTCTATAATGTTGGCCAAATATCTGTTATGCACGATTGTCAACTGTCTCTCTGTAATATTAGCCAAATATGTCTCTGTAATGTTGGTCAAATATCTGTTATACATGTCTCTGTAATGTTGGGCAAATATCTGTTATACATGTCTCTGTAATATTGGGCAAATATCTATTATACATGTCTCTGTAATGTTGGGCAAATATCTGTTATGCACGATTATCAACTGTCTCTCTGTAATATTAGCCAAATATGTCTCTGTAATGTTGGCCAAATATCTGTTATACATGTCTCTGTAATGTTGGCCAAATATATGTACAAAACAGAATGTAGAATGCATAACTATGATCAGTGCAGCTAGTACAGTTAACATATACAAAATGACCATACAGAACAGAAGGCCACGCATAACTAAAAACCAAACAAAATAGAATGCAACAGATACAATACAGATACATATACAATATAGACACAGTACAAAACAAAAAATACATAGCAAAATGCAAAACAGATACAGAATGTAGAACAAGATGCAGAACATAATGCAGAATAGAACTATGATCAGTGCAGCTAATACAGTTAACATATACTAAATGACCATACAGAACAAAAGGTCACGCATAACTAAAAACCAAACAAAACAGAATGCAGCAGATACAATACAAATACATATACAAAACAGATACAGTACAGAACCAAATAGAATGCAGTAGATACAATATAGATACATATACAATACAGAACAAAAATACAGAGCAAAATGCAGAACAAATACAGAATGCAGAACTCTTCTCTGTATTGCAGAATGCAGAACAAAACTATGATCAGTGCAGCTAATATAGTTAACATATACAAAATGACCACACAAAACAAAAGGCCCCGCATAACTAAAAACCAAACAAAACAAAATGCAGCAGATACAATACAGAGCAAATACAGTACAAAACAAAAAATACAGAGCATAATGCAAATATAGATATAGATACAGATACAGAATGCAGAATGTAGAACAAAATGCAGAATGCAAAACATAATGTAGAGCAGAATGTGGAACAGAATGTTGAATGCAAATACAATTAACATATACAGAATGACCAGACAGAACAGAAGGCCACGCATAATTAAAAACCAAACAAACTGTAAAACTCAACAAACATTGTATTGCATTAGCAATAACAGAGTCGTCTCAGTAAAAATTACAAATTACAAATTACAAGCCTACAATACTGAATTAACCGATTTGCACAACCTACTACCTAATACAGAATTTACATCCGATGCATATCCCAAATAACCGATCTGCGCAGCCTAATACCCAATACAGAATTTACATCCAATGCACATCCCAAATAAAATTCCAATCATAATTACGATGCAAATTGCAGAAACAACTACCCTAACATCCCAAGCATGGTTCCGTCGGTGCTTTAACTCCTCCTCCAATTCCTTAATCTTTAATTTTATACACTTCATTTTCCATTCAGATGAGGAAACTTCTTCCTCACCAATTTCTGAAATGGATTTTTGCCGAGAAGCATCAAATTGATCGTCAATCCACTTAAAATAGCCACACCCTCCATTTTCCCTGTACCTTGGGCATCCAATGAATCTCCTACCTGGGTTGTTTGGTATGCGTGATGTTTTCTGTTGAACTCGCAATCCGCAGCTACAAAGGGCCGCATTGCTTCGAGAAAAGCTTCAACCAGAAGTCTCCACTCTTGGGTGCCTTCCTTTGGATGCTTGCTGTCCACGTCCAATGACAGCTTTCATGCTAGTAATCCAAGACCTTGCACGGGATTGCAACAAAAATAGAGCAAACATATAATAACTGGAGAATAGACTCGAAAATTTCTCTGGCCCTTTGTTAATTGGGGCAAAAACTCCGGAAATTACCAATGCAAGATATTATTTGAAATGCCCAGAACATATCATATTCGTAAAGCAGAAACATAAATGAACTCCTATGAATGTGAAAAATATACCTGATGTCGATTCAACCTTGCACAAGATTAGGGTTTCATTCCAAGTGGCTCGGCTTCTGCGCATAGTTGGAATGTACCTGCAAAAACAAGTCCATGATCAGCACCATAGCAAAGGGAAGAGAAACGAATAAGAGGCATCAAGCCTTTGTACTCAAACTAGACGGTATCGACCCCGGGAGGTAGAGCACTGCTGAAGTGAGTCCTAAAATAGATAGCCAATCCGAGGAGCTAAAACCTTCGATCCAAGACAAAGAAGGATGGAGAGGACTTAAAAGAGAATTGAGATGACAATCACTTACTAGGAGAGGGGGAGGAGGAGGAGGGAGGGTGGTGACTTCGGAGTCGTGGAGATGAATCGCAAGGGTATTGCCCCCTTCCACACGAGCTGCTGAGCTTTGGGATTTCGATCGATTGGGGCTTCCTCTTTCCCAATTAGAGTTCCTTCGGATTGGGAAATTAGGGTTCCTCTTGAGGGTGTTTCGATTTTGGGGTCTTGATTCAGGAGGGACACAATCGGGTTCTCGAAGCCAATTTCATTTTATGTTCGACTCGAGTTGGTCGAGATTCGGGTTTTCTATTCAGGGCAAGGGTGCCACGTCATCATTTAATATACACGTGGAAGGAGTTGACGGTGTTAACTCCACGGTGGCAGATCGGTAACGGCAACGGACGAATAGGATCAACGCTGACACTTTTCCAAACCTTTAAAGACTTGATTTTTTGAAGTGAAACTTTTAGGACTCAGTGTCAAAAAATGCCAAATATTTAGGCCCAACAGTGTCATTTTCCCTATATTATTATATACAAGTTGCTGGAGGAGGAAAAAAAAAAAGAAGTTAGGAAGGGCCCCAGGTGGCCCCATTTTTCCCCAAGCAAACCCATTCCACCGCCTTCCACTTCATCTCATCTATTCTTTCTTCTTTTTCTTTTCCACTCTCTGCTCAATTTTGAGTTGTGAGAACTAAAGAAGAAACATAGCAACAGGGAGAGAGAGAGAGACGAGTGAGTGAATTCTAGATGAAGCAGAAAGAGAGAATGGTTAGGGAGGGAGAGAGCTACCGAGATAGGAAATCGTTACACAAGGAAGAGCTTAACCCTGCACTATGTTCGGGTATTGACTGATTTCAGGTATGTGTTATGAAATTTTCATTTTGTCCATTGGTCAATGCATGCAAATGGGACCAGATGGAGAGAGAGCGAAGGAGACGGACTTTAGCTGCAGCTCTAGGAAGAATCGTATGAAGAGGGAAGCAACGAATGAAGTAGGTCGGAAGCTAGGAAATAGGAAAGGCCATCTCAGATGTGAAGTTCAGCTTGTCTTGGATAATTGTCATTTTTTTTGGGTATGTATATCACTAAAATCACTTTCTTTGTGTCGTGTTGGTGAATTACCAACCGAAATTCCCTTTTCTTGTTTGAGGGATAGTCGATTTGAAGTTTATTTTCCTGTTAAATGGTACTTGAATGACCAGAGGAGGTTTAAACTGCCTGCAACCGACATCTACAAGTTCAGCTAGGTGTCCTTGAATGTATATATACGTGTGTATGCGTGTGTATTGTTCTCCGAGTGCTCTATCGACTTGCGGGCCATTTCTTCTGAAGGACTAGCTTGTATATGATTTTATTAAGGCACTACGTGGAAGGAATTAAAGGTTTTCGAGTGTTGATTAGTTAAGCATAGAGAACTGATTTTATATTTGGGTTTACTAATGGA